>NC_137015.1:20954421-20999421 GCF_032717465.1 Coenobita brevimanus | reverse complement strand
GTCGATATGACGAATTTGAAAGGCGTTGTGGCGGAAAAAAAAAGAAAAAAAAAAAAACATTGTTTGGGCCTACAGCCTGGGCCTTGGCCCAAAGTTTAATCACGTGATCAGAAGGTCGTAGCCCATCATCCCGGTAATTTTACTGATAATCGCACCAGTAGTTTTCGCGTAAAGTTGTTAACTGACAGACAGACAGACAGACAGACAGACAAACCTAGTGAAAACAATACCCGTCCCCGAGCCTTTCGGAGGCAGGGACGGGTAATAAACAAAGAAATACGTTCTCTGGTTGAAAAGGTTGAGACTGGTTACGCTGAGTTTCTTTTATATATATATATATATAAAATCGTTCGCTGTATGTAGGAATGTAGTAAAAAGTTGTCGCATCTGTTATGTTGATTTGGTGCCCCGCGTTTGCCATGACCATCGTGCATTGTATCACATTAACTGAAATAAAACAAAAAGTAGGTAACTTGCAGCCAAAAGAATATTTCCTTTTTTTTTTTTTTTCCACTTTGACATTGCGTGGCTTTGAAGATTTCGTAATACCACGTCCTGAGTTATTTTGTACACTGCAGTTCAGTATCTTCTTGAATGCTGTTCGTGCAAACTTTTTCGATAATAAACTACTTAATTAGCTCTCCAATGAATATAGAGGGCACAATATGCAAAATGAAAAAAAAAAAAAATCGCTGACTAATACGTGCTACTGAAGCCTCTTACATCACTTAGAATACGCCACAGACTAATGAAACGAAACTCCAACCCGCTCGATTATTATTGATTTCCTTAATAGGATTGTTCCAGTGCATGGAGACGGTGAAGCATTGGTTTTCACGCAGCGTTCGCAAATGGAAGATCCCTAGTTCTGTCCTCGGCCCGGTCAGATTCTCGGACAGATTTTGTTTTCCTTTTGTCCTTGTTCACCCAACAGTGCAATTGGGAACATTGATATTAGACCAGATGTTCCAGGCTCTATCCCAGGGGAAATCTAGACCCTGGAAATAATTATTCCTTACCTTAATGACCCTCCTGCTGTTGGCAGTGTTTTATCCTCGACTCTTTTTATGTTTTAGTATTATCAACAATTTCATGACAGCACGGAGGAAGTGCTGAACCCGAATAGATATTTTTCTTCCACAGATCCCTCCTCATCAACGTAACTAGCAACATAAGCCAGTCTACACCATGACAGCCAGTCGCTGCTCGCTTCCTCTTGGTTTAGCACTACCATTTCACCACCACGGATACTCATAAGTTAAATGCACTTTTGGCCAAGCAACAAGAAGATAACGACACAGCAATACCAAGTTTAAGACAAAAAATCATTAATGCTACTAACTCCTTTCAAGAACAATAATTAACTGAAGTAATCAAGAGCCTAGAATTCACCCAGAATCAACTCCAAGACACTGAAGCCAAACTCGACCGTGAAGCAGCTGAGAAACAAGACCTCATTTCGCAAGTGAAACAACTAACCTAGGAATTCTCAAACTGAGACTAGAAGAAGGTGAGATATGAGATATTGAAACGACTTGATTATTTGGACGATCAAGTGAGGAGAACCAACTTGCGCTTCACAGGTATGACGGAGGAGCCGCGTGAGACCTGGAAACAATTTCCATGTACGGTAGAAACCATACTTAACAAGCACCTTAACATCAAAGCAAGTTTCGACGGAGTTCATCGCATCGGCAAAATTTCAAGCAAACAACACCGAGATATTGTGGCAAGATTCACCAGGTTCCTGACCTTGAACAGGTATTACGAAATAGGAGCAAATTAAAGGGAACAGATATTTTTATTAATGAAGATTTGCGTCCTGGTTCAATGGAAGCACGTCGTCAACAGATGCCTGCGTACCGGGAAGCACGGGGACTGAGAAAGTATGCTTTCTTTAATTACTGCACCCTAGTGGTGAGGGAGCGACGTTCAGATGGCTGTAAGTCTCGCACTATACACCCCAGGCATGACCAAACCAAAGCTGTACCTCCCCGCTTTTCTACGCCACCCCGGATGTTTGCACTAGGTACTGTACGCTACCACCGTCCCCGGCACTAGGACCTAGGATGCCACCACCACAACTTACTACACTACAGCATAATCAGCCCCATGCACCAACACACTCCACAGTCAATAACATCGAAGCAAACAAAATCAGGCCCACTGTCATCATCTCTCTCATCAGGAACAAGCGAGACTCCAGCAACGATGGACCCTAGTGACCAGACCAGGGCGAGGGATGAGCGTGAGGCTGACGTGACGGAGCTAGAGGACGAGGAGGGGGCTGTTGGCAGGATCAACATGTGCCCCGCCTCACGAACATATGCTAGACAAACGCGATGTAAGTATAAATAAATAAATAAAGTTCATAATGACTCCAGTTGCCCATTTCTATTGTATATAAATGTTTGATCTACCTTTTCACAGCTTGAATGATACGAAACTATTCACATTGCTCAATGACTTCTGTACATATGAAAGGCAATTTACTTCGACAGAACTTGATCAGATGTGTTCAGATTTTTTCCATTTTAGTAATGGTGATTATACATCTACTTATGATCCTGACAGTTTTATGTTGAATTTAAACAATGTCAGCTTACCAACTTCGGAATATTATATTAGTGACTCATATGTATATGAATACAATTATTTTTCTAGAGACGCATTTTCACTCATGTTCCACAACATTGGAAGTGTACCTTTACATTATGATAAGCTTATAGAGCAGACAGACCCGTTAACCATCAGTTTGGTATCATACGATTTTGCGAGACGAGATTAAATGACAATATCGAACATTTATATATGATTCCAAACTGTGATTTATTCACTAAAAACTGTACACGTAGCAGTGGAGGGGTTGCTGTGTACATTCGACACATATACTCTAGCAGCGTAGGAATGGACTTAACAGTTAAGACACCACATTGAAACTTTATTCGTTGACTTGAGATACGGTTCTAGTGTTATAACCACAGGTGTTATATACAGACACCCCAACACTGATATGAGGCAGTTTTTAACTTATTTCAGTTATATTATGGGCATATTAAACGTGGGAAATAATTATTGCTATTTTTGTGGTGATTTTAACATTGACCTTCTAAAGAGTGAAAGTGATCCGCGAGGAACTGACTTATTATCAATCTGCTATTCACATAATTACTATAATACTATAAACAAACCAACACGTATATCATTAACATCCGCCAAAATACGATATCATATATAGGAGAATAATTATACTGCATAAAAAGTAGTAGTATTTACAAATAAATTTCTGACACTCTTCCTGTTGTATCACTTTTTAATTAAAGAATTTATCGGAACATAAGCTAAATGAACAAATTACAATAACATATAGAGATTTTAGTCCACACAATATAACCAGTTTTAAGGAAAAACTTCAGCAAGTATCGTATGACCTTGTTTTTGCTGCCAACGACCCGCAAATAGGATACTGTAATTTTAGTCTTCTATTTTCCACTATATACATCAATAATTTCCCATTAAAGAACAAAACAGTTAAAACATCTTGATAAACCATACATTCATGAAGAAATAAAAACAATGATAAAAGAAACAAACAAACTGCAAAGAAAATACGCGAAAAAAGTCACATATGGTGAAATCAAATAACGGTCAAGATAAGAATGGCCAAGTCAAATTATTTTAAAAGCATGTAAACGAAAATACAAGAAATAGTAGGATAACCTGGGACGTAATTAACACCATTATAAATAAAACTCATCCTCAAGAGGGTAAAAACCGTGTTTATCTAGATAACAACAAAGAAATAACAGAACCTAAAGACAGCAGAAAGTTTTATTAGTTATTTTGTTCATGTTGGCAAAAATCTACTTATGAAAATGAGCGAATCATAGTCAAATTTCGAATCTTTTTAATTTAATAGGCAAAAATATATTTTCACCTTATCACAGACTAAGGATGTTGATGTAATAGATATAGAAAAATATCTACGAAATACGGGTGCCGGATATGGCCACATTCCCATGTTTATTATTAAAGAAGTTATAAACTCCATTGTTCTTGTTATAGTTTTCCTCTGTAACTTATCTTTCACAACGGGAATCTTTCCAGACGAACCTAACATGGCCAAAATTTTTCCAATTTTCAAATCCGGAGATTGGAGATTTTTAAGTAACTATCGCCCTATTTTAATCCTGGCAGTGCTCAGTAAAGTCATAGAAAAGCTTATATATATATATATATATATATATATATATATATATATATATATATATATATATATATATTGATCAGTTTTTACACTGATCATAACATAATAACGAATACCAATTTGCATTTATGGCAGAGATGCCAACCGAAAGTGCTCTCCCCTCATTAAGAAGAACTAGGAATACGGTTGGTGCCAGAACTGATCCTTGTGGCACGCCGGCATTAACTGAGTGGAAATTGGAATATACATCATCCACTTTCACATTCATTTTTCTGTTGCTGAGATGTGAGGAAAGCAGAGGAACAGAAGAAGTTAGTCCATAGCAAGGGAGTTTGGGTGGCAGGGAACAGTGGCACACTCTGTCAAAAGCTTTAAAAATATCAAGGGCTACTGCATGAGTTTCTCCATGTTGGTAAATTGGCTGATAGATAGTATGAGTCAGGAGGCTGAGTATATCAATGGTGGATCTTTCTTGGTGAAAACCATATTGTTTATCACTAAGTTTTTGGATTCAAGGTGTTTATGCTTATTAATTACAGTTTTAAATACTCTACCAAGAGAAGACGTGATAGCTATTGTTCTATAATCAGAGGGATCAGAAGAACTTCCTTTCTTTGGAATTGGGTGGATATTGGCTTCTTTCCATGAATTATGGAATAAAGAAGTACATATGCATAGTCTGATTAATTTAGCTAGAATAGAAGTATGTTTCGGGGAGCACTTTTTCAAAATACTTGGAGTAATTCCATCTGGGCCTGGAGCTTTGTTGGCTGGTAAATTGTCTAGGATGGATTTTACGAATCTAGTCTATTTTTAGTGGAACAATTTCGGAAGTCAATTTCTAGTACGGAGATGTTCTGGCTGACATCCTGTAGGGTAGAACGTCTGGCAAATGTTCTGGCAAGGATATTCACTTTACTGTGCAGGTCATTTGTAATGTTACTGTCTGAAGATCTTAGTGGGGGAATGGGTGATGACTTGTTAAAGTTATTATTGAAAGAACTGAGAGTTGACCAGAATATTCTATTGTCATTAGGATTGTAAAGTATTTTGATGCTTGGTTTTGAAGAAAGTTTGATTTGGCGAGATTTTTTACTGCTTTTACATGGTTTCTAGCAATTTTAAAATGACAGAGATTCAGATTTTTTTTTTTAAGTAAGAGTTATATGCTAATGACTTTTGGGCCTTTTCTCTGGCACAATTATTGTCAAACCATTTGGGAGAATTCGATCATTTAGTGAACTGTTGACTTGGTATGAATAAATCCATACTAGTTAGTACCAAGTCATTTATGTGGGACTGGGCAGAATTGATATCACCAGAGAAGAAAGACTGCAATGGAATGTCAGCAAGATGTTTCTAAATCCTCCCAGTTTGCCCTATCAAAGTGCCACCAGGTCACCCTGACAGGTTCAAAACGAGGAGGTTTGGGGAAGCCGATTAATGAGGCTTTGATGAGTTTGTGGTCGGAGGATCTAAGTGGTGACAGCACTTCTATCCTGTAATGATCCGGAGTATTTGTCAGGAATAGATCCAAGAGATGGGCGTTATGGTCAGGATTATCTGGTGTTCTGGTTGGTTGTTTTACCAACTGCGGGAGATTAAATGATTTTCCAAACAGCTCGCACTTTAGACCAGTATCGTCAGTCCTGGCAGAGTGCAATAACCATTCTACATTATGTACATTCGTTAAAATCATCCTGTGGAAAGGCAGGGTGTGGCTAATTCATGTCAGATAAATAAAGTCTCTTTACTATGATACTACCACAAGCTGGTATCACTTCAATATTGAGTCATGGTCTGTACCAGTCAAAACATCTGCAGGATACCTTAGTTTGTTTGTGGCATAAAAGTCAACTATGAAAGGGTTTTTAAATTCACAGAATTGTATTTGAAGAGTTACCTTGCCAAGGCCGTCTCTATGAGAACGCCTGGCTGTGAGATTGATGACGTCATAGGATGAGTTGGACCGCCGCGCCGCTTGTCACTTGCTGTTGTCGCTTTTACTACTTACCGTGTTCCTTCGTTTTACATATATTGACTTCTTCCTTATAACTATTTCTGTGCCAGCACTTACTTTTGGCAAGTATGATAATATTTTTCATTAGGTTAGGTAACATCAACACTGTAAAGGAAACTAATAATGCTACTGAAGCTTGGTATTTTTATTGTAAGAACTGATAGCAACTGGTGTACGACTACTGTATGTAAAGAAACACAGAACTTTACAAAACAGAAACAGTTTAGTCATATCCAGTTGACACTGGAATAACGCAAGGATGTACTGCATCAACAACTTTATTCAAAATTGTAACATATACCGATAGCTATGATGTTAAAACTAGAAGAAACAAAAATGGTTTCCAATGAACACTATTATACTGATACATTATTCTTTGTTGATGGTGGCATAATATTTTTAAGTCCCTGTCCCACACTGCCACAGGCTCCGACAGCAGATCAGTATAGGAAGGACATTGCCTAGTGAGTTGTTCTTCCTAAGGTCAGCCTTTCGGTGTACAGCACACAAGACCAGCTCAGACATTGTAAATAAACACTGGCTACTAAAATTCACTGCCTATATTTTCCAGAATATTACACTTACTGTAATGCTTGCCATCTTCACTATTTTCACCAGTACCAATTATATACGAACTGCAATAACACTTCATTGTTTGCCAATAACACTTCACTATTTTCACAAGTACCGATAATATACAAACTGCACTGCACTGACACTACTGACCCTGGTCTAGTCCCATCCATATATACAGTAAGCTTCCTATATTCTAAAGAGTTCTACACTTCTCCACAGTTCTCGTGTATTCCCGACAGGGCAACGGTTACAACAGTTGCCAACTCAGAGACATCCAAAACATGCCAGAGTTTTCTTACACTACATAACGCTCTAAATTATCTAGCATACAAACATAAATTCAATAACATAATTTAACAATCACATAAAACATTAAAGAGAAAAAGAGCACAAAAATTAATGTACAACTTACAAAATAAATACGATCACAAACAGTAGGCTGACTGGCAAATCTGACTCGTAACGGAAATACAGAACTACGAAAAACATTGGGAATTCTCTAGCAATACCTAACTGGCAAATTCTGCTTCTCAACACAACCCCCTCTCTAGTCCTTTTGTCGTCCTGACAAAACTACACAGTATATACAAACATGGTCCTTATCCAAATAAAACATTTAACTATACACAAAGTAATCCCTCAGCTTATCAGGTTTTCTCCTGTGCCACTTCCGACGACATCCCTGCTCCTCCAAACAGTCCACTCCTCCTGGAAAGTCTTGGTCCTCTTCCTGATGCACTTCTCTTAGGAAACAGTCACCATCCTCTTGTACTTCAGTTCGTTGGTTCTCCTCAACATTCTCAGCTGCAGAACAGCACGATTTCTCGGACTGTACTGTCCTGGCCCATGGTACTGCCACAGACGATTCACGTGTACCACCTTTGGACAAGACATCCTGCCTCCCTGAATCTGGTACATAACATCTGATAGGCGATCCAACAGTGTAAGGCCTGTCCCATGGGCGCTGCAGCTTCAGTGACTGTCACTTCTTCCACTGAGGATTGTATAACCAAACATTGTCACCATTCTTGAAGCTCACCTCACTTGCCTTGGCATCATACTTGCACTTCATCACCTCTCCTGAAAACTTAAGGGCTCCTTGCACTTGATGATGTACCTCAGCCAGCCTTTCCTGAAGATGCTTTGCATAGGTGGAGGCGTCTGCAGACAGCTTTTCACCAGGTGGTCTTCCCATTAACAAGTCAACAGGTAAGCGTAACTCGTAGCCCAACATCAGTTTTACAGGGGTGTAGCCAGTAGACTCATGGGGTGCAGACTGGTATGCCATCAACAATGCAAGTAACTTCTGGTCCCATTCCGTTTGTCCATCAATGCAGAAGGCTACTTGGCCAGTTCTTGTCCCAGGATCCGGTTGAATTTCTCCACCATCCCATCTGACTGTGGCCTTAGTGGGGTCATCCTGGTCTTCTTGATCCCCACTAACTTGCAGCACTCATGGAACACAGCAGACTCGAAGTTTCTACCCTGGTCTGAATGTAGCTCCTGTGGCATCCCAAAATGACAGAGGAACTGGTCAACCAACACCTGAGCGACAGTCGCAGTCTCTTGAGCGAGGATGGCACAGGCTTCTGGCCACTTTGTGAAGTAGTCCATGGCGAAACATGTATATACCGGTTTCCTTTTTCAGTGAGGGGTAGAGGTACAGCAATGTCTACAGCGACTCTTTCAATCAGTACACCCACTTGGTACAGCTGGACAGGGGCACAACCACATCTCTTGGGTCCCTTCTTGGCACAACATACATCACAGGCCTGACACCAGTCTTCAACGTCCTGATGCATGCTAGTCCAGTAGAACCTCTGTCACAGCTAACTTAGAGTTTTCTTCACTCCTAGGTGCCCACTAGTGATCTGGTTATGAGACTCATCGAAGATCCCAGACCTCATTTTCTTCGGAACCACTAGTTGCCAATACGTGCTGAGGCCATAGAGCGTCTCCCCACTGATACTCCAGTAGTCCGGTGTTCAAAAGAAGGTCCCACTGACTCCAGTAGCTCAGGGTTGCAGGGCATAACCTGGAAACTTCTTTCCAAGATGGTTGCACTGTACTCTGCTGCAGGCACCCTAACACTGGTTGTAAATCTGCATCCTCCATCTGCATCCTCTTCAGGTTTTCTTCATCTGACACTGGCCCTGTCACTACAGTACAGCAGCATTTCTTGCTAAGATTCCCATATCTGCTACACTGCTTGCCGTCTGTTCTTCCATCTTCTTGCACACTGTTAATCAAGGTTCTCCTGCATTTCCTCAGTGGTGGGGCTTCTTCGGAAAAAACGGCTGGTTGTTGCCTCTCTTCACCAGCCTTCACTAATTTACTCTCATCCTTCTCATTTGGACACTCATAGCTGAAGTGTCCCACCTCACCACATGTCCAACACCCATTTGTTGCAATCGGGGATTTCCTTGCTCTGTTCCGTTCTTGCTCCTTCTTCCATTTGTAACAATCCACCTTCTTGTGTACCAGCTTCCTGCAGAACCAGCAACCTCTTCTGGTTTCTCTTCCACTTGTTGCAATCAACTTTCCGATGTCCTGACTTATTACAATATCAGCAACTTCCTCTGATCTTCTCCTGTTCCCCGTTCCACTTGTGGCAGTCCTCTTTCCTGTGTCCTAGCTTTTCACAGTACAGAGGGGTCCCCAAGATACGAGCAGTTAGGTTCCATTTGGCATAGTCATATAATGAATTCTAGTATAACGAAACACGTAACTAATGGTAAAATATTGGTTGGGTTCAAGGACCCCATCAAAGGTAAGTTTTCAAGCTAAATTATACAATACCAAATGCAACAAACATATCTATGTTACTGAACTGTTGAGAAAGCAACCTTGAGCAAATAGTATGCAAATAACATGACTGCACATTAATTAAACATAAATCATGCATAACTCTCATTTATAGGTGGTAATGTTGTGTTGGAGGTGGGATTCTGGCCTCGCGGTCGCCAGCTGAGCAGCACTGTGAGATTTCCAAACCCATATTACATACCCGGCACATAAAAATTATCGCATTCATAAACAAAGGCATTTCTTCACATCAATCGGTAATTACTGTGGAATTAATATATTTATATGTGAAATGATTAATTAACGTTATTGAATTTGTTTAACTGTTAAGTACCTACCAAATTATAATACTGGTTATCGTAAGTTACTAAATCCTACTGTTATATTAGTCTTACAGTAGACTTGTTAATTTTGCAATCCCCGATTTATTTTTCAGGTTATGGCAATATGAAAGTTATCGCATTATCGCATGCATGCTATCGCATATCGCAAAGTGTGCAAAAATATTGCATTTTATGATAATTATCGCATGTCTGGGAACATTGCAGCTGAGCAGTCGCGCTATTTCTCTCCGAGGTTGAGAGAAAACGGCGGTGACTGCGTTTGCTGGGATGACTGAGTTAGAATCCACACACCTCGCCCCAGACTTAATGTCATATAATTGGATTTTCGAGATCGTATATCGAAATGAGTCCCTAATTTACCCAGGTCGTTTCATCGGTTTCTCGTATATAGAGTGGTCATATAACGGGACCTACCTGTACCAGCACATTCCTTCAAAATTTTCTGCTTCACATACCTGTGCCTTTCTTGCCTTGGATCCTGCACTACAACCAGCCTGAAAAGTGGGTGTACTGGATGTGATGTAGGACTCAAAATCTAAAGCCCTGGCTACTGCTTCTTGAATGCTTCTGGCTTGTGCCTGCTTAACTTGCATTTTCAACTCTGAATTATCAAAAGCATTGATGAACTAGTCCCTCAGAAGAATAGCCAACAGGTTAGGTGCTGCTCCAGGGTACGCCTTGTGTGCCATACTCTCAATGTCATGAGCAAACTGCTGTAGGGATTTGCCTGGAGCTCGTTCACGGGTCTGGAATCGTGCTCAGTAAACCTCAGTCTGATACAAGGTCCCATATCTGCGCTCCAACACTTCTACCAAGGACTGATAACTGTTCCTCTCCATCATTGACATCTGGCTCAGAATTTCCATTGAGGCCCACTTAAACCCTAGGATGCGCAGTCCGATGGACCGAACTTCCCTCAAAACCTGAATATGGAGCCGATTTTTCAGCTCTTACAGAAGTTAAATGTTTTATGTCCAAGGTTTAGAGCTTGAATTTACACACCTTATGCCGCACATCAGAGCATTTTAGACCACCTGGTTGATGAGCTATAGCCCATCAAACTTGACAAAAGTTACCTCTACAAGCAGGCGACTCCAGTTTTCTGTGTTCTCCCACCCTCATTCCTCCCCTCCCATTACCTTCCTTACCCACTACCATCACTCCCCCCTCTCTTCCTCCCCTCCCCCCTCCCCCTACCCCTACCGCACCCTTCAGAATTTTCCAGCTCATTTTTTTTTTTTTTTTTCAAACAATAGCATGCAAAATAATTGTCGGTGTTCCTCACCCACTCCCAACACCCTTCCCCCCCAACACTTCTTCCCTCCCCACCTTCCCTCCCCCCATCCCCTTCCCTCATAGCTGTGTGGTTGTCAAAGTAAAAAAGATGTTGAGCCAAAACATGCAAAAACTTTTTTCTTGGTGTTACACACTCCACCATCCCCTCTCCCCTCCCCCCTCCCCCCCTCCCCTCCCCTCAGAGCTGTCAAATCAAGTAACTGTAAGAATTTCAAGGGGAAAAAAAGCTAAAAAAATGCAAAATACTGTTAATGGTGTAGGAGAAAGACAAACATATAAATACATAATTTATTTTTATAAAAAACAAACATTACTAACCTTTACAGGAAACATTACAGCATATATACGTAGATTCATTAAAAAAAAAAAAAAAACATACATTCTGTGTTTTGTGCAATTACACAAACAATAAGCTGGTATTCAATGAAAACACGTGACATGAACAGGAACAATGATGGGGGGGGGGGAAGGTAAGCAGACGGCATACTACAGGGGGGGGGGAGTGGGGGGGGAAGAGGCCTGAAGGGGTGATATGGGGGTATAGAAGTAGGAGACAAGACACCAGCAGAGAAAGAGGAAAGGCAGAGAGGGAGTACAAGGGTGTGGAGGGTGGGCAGGGGGGATGTAACCCTTTCCAGCGAGACAGGGAGGGAGGAAAGGAGGGGCAGAACCACGGTGGCGTGATGAAGGATGGTGGGGGAAGGGGAGGGAGGGAGCAGGAGATGGTCAGAGGCGAGGAAAGGGGAGAGGGAACAAAGGTATTGTGGTAGAGGAAGGTGGCGAGAGGGAGGTGGGGCAATCTCCCCCCACCATGGGTAGGGGCCCAGATTCTCCCCCTCCCTACTCAGGACTTAGTTCTCAATGGTTTGCATCAATGTACGTCACAATCGGTCTGAAGCCTAGTGTCCACAGTTTTTTACAAAGGCTTCTCAATCTATCCTATTCAGCATCAAGCCAAATTCTGGAAAAGGATCAATCGATCCTATTAGTACTTTTGGGGGTTAAGGCTAGTAGCAAGCTGCATTGCCCTCTGCCTATCATCCCAACCATTCCAATCAGCAAGTATCTCAAACTGCACAGTAAGCTTCCCAAGATACTCTACCATCAAATTCCTGAGGTTTCTTTTTAAGTGGATCCCTATTATAGCCCTGCACTTCACTGGTTTGGGGCCTAAAAACTGGGGCATCATAATTAAGTCCAGGACTTAAAACTTCTGCATTCTGATTATTCAACCCTGTAATGCTACCTTCAGATGCTTGGGATTCATCAAGATCCACCATACACTGTCTTTTTTTTTTTTTTTTTTTTTTTTATATGCTCCCTGTACACTAACCTGAGGCTCAGCAGTGCGGTATTTCTCTATAGCCTCAATTCTCACAAATTATCTTCAAATGGCCATCTACATGCTTGAACTGGTCAACTATATGCTTCAGCTAGTCATCTACATGCTGTATGCACTCCATCACATTATTGCTTACCCCACACTTCTGCTGCTCAAGCTTGGCATCCAATTCCTCCTTAAGCTGTTGCTGATCTTCCTTCATTTCCCCCATGAAAGCATCTAGCTGTCCTAGCATCATCAGTTGTAATTCCCTCTGTTGCTCCTGTAATGCCTCTTGAAAATGTTCATAATGTTCTTTTTGTTTTTCACATTGTGCCTCTAGTTGTTCACTCTGTGCTTGCAGTTGTTCTTCGAGTTCTTTCTGTCCTTCATTCTGTGCCTGTAGTCCTTCATTCTATGCTTGTAGTCGGACATTTTGTGCTTGTAATTGGACACTTTGTGTCTGTAGTCTTTCATTCTGTGCTTGTAGTTGGACACTTTGTGCTTGCAATAGCCTCATGATTGCAGCCAATGACACCTCGTCCTCCTGCCTAGCTCGGCATCTTGTCTGCACACCTGCATGCTCTATGTCGACGACTTGGCTCACTGTAGCACTTAATTCACACTCCTGATACAAGTGTTATATCCCTGTCCCACACTGCCACAGGATTCAACAGCAGTAGATCAGTATAGGAAAGATGTTGCCCAGTGAGTTCTTCATCCTATGGTCAGCCTTTCAGTGTACTGCACGGTACACAAGACCAGCTCAGGCATTGTAAATAAACACTGGCTGCTAAAGTTCAGTCTTTACTTTCCAGATAATTACACTTAATACTTGCCAACTTCACTTCACATTTTTCACCAGTACCGATGATATACAAACTGTAATAGCACTTCACTGTTTGCCAACAAGGCTTCACTATTTTCACAAGTATCGAAAATATACCAACTGCACTGCACTGACAGTGAACTGCACTCAAACTGAACTGAAGCTGACTGAGCCTGCTCTAGTCTCTTTCCCATCTTTATGTAAGCTTCCTTTATTCTAGAGTGTTCTACACTTCTCCACAGTTATCGTGTATTCCCGAGAGGGCAAGGGTTGCGACTTACCAACTCGGAGACATCCAAAACATGCCAGAGTTTTGCACTGCCTAAAACTGAATTATTTAGTATAGAAACTTAAATCAAATTACATAATTTATCAATCACATAAGTAAAACATTATAAAAAGAGCACAGAAATTAACGTACAACTTACAAAATAACTATGATCAGAAACAGCAGGCTAACTGGCAACTCTGACTCATAACAGAAGTACAGAACTTCGAGAAACATCGGGAATTCTCTAGCAGTACCTAACTGGCAAATTCCGCTTCTCAATAATATGTCACATTCAATAGAAGATGCAGAAATTAATAATAGGACTACATAATACTGTAATGCATTCATTACAAGTCCCCTCGCACCTATGTTTGCACTGAAACTTTAGGAACATTAACTAAACATAGTTAACAGAATAATCAAGACATAATATAAGGTGGGGCTATTTGGTATTCCAGGGGTTATATGACACTCTTTTTGCTTATAATAAAATTTGTTTTAAAAATTACAATAAAATGAAACAAATAAATCCTGTACTATCTTCAGCATGCATTTAGCTATTTTTAAGTACTTGTTATTACATTTACTTGGAATAATCATTTTAGGAAAACTATCTAAACTACATTTTCAGATTTCACAATTTTTTGTTTTTCACCAGCTAAGGTCTGTGGAGAAAAAACTATTTGCACTAGACATGTGAAATTATGATCTGTTATGCACATACCGCTTCTGAGTACCCCATACAATATTAGTCATTTTAAGTGTCCTCTTTTTATTTTATTGTTATTTTTTGTTATATCCCCGGGGCTATTTGGCACATCTGTATTTTTGTCATTATTTTGTTTTTGCACTGTTTAAAATTTGTTTTACTTTTTTTTTATTATTTATCTTTTCAGATTTTGGGTTAATTTAGAACATCCAATCATGGTTCGACTCTACAACCCAGTTGCTGGGTCCTCAAGACACTGTCAGTATACCGAGGAAAACCTTAACAATGCTTAAGAGCAATCAAGGATGGAATGTTTAGTGCAAGGGCATCTGCCGCATTCAAGATTCCTAAAAGAACTCTTTCACGACAGTGAATGTCAAAGAAAATCCAGATGCCAGTAATGCTGAATTTGCGAACATTGGGCACCCCACAGTCCTTTTACAAATAGAAGAAAGTAATAGCACTTAACATGACAACACTGGCTGACTGGGGAGGTCCACTCAACAGAACTGATATAAAAACGATGATAAGATTTTTCTTAACACAAAAGGACAAACAATTCACTGTTCTAAAGACACTTGACCTGGGGATGACTGGGTAAACAAATTCATTGAAAGACACAGTCACATTCTTTCAACAAGAATGTGTAAAAAAAAAAAAAAAAAAAAATATATATATATATATATATATATATATATATATACATGGTGTCTGCTGAAGATACCAGGTAATATTTCATCCTGTTACGAACATTTAATATACTATAGCACTAGCCGTGTGTGTGTGTGTGTGTGTGTGTGTGTGTGTGTGTGTGCAGCCGAAACTACACTTTCAGATCGCACCAAAATTGGCACAGAAATCGCAAAAAAATCGCTGATGTGAAAAAGCTTGGTCCCATCACGATTGAAGAACTTTTGCTATATTTAATGAGCGATAACGCTGCTTCCGAAGCCCGGCATAGGATCTCCGTAGAATTTTTTGCCCAGAGGTAGAACTAAAATAAACTGTAGCAGTAGCCGTGTGTCTGTTTGTGTACTTTGGACTTGTGTTTGGACAACTTGGGTTCCATTCCCGAGGCTGCAAATAACACGATCAATTGGTTAGCTGCAAAAAATCCAAGTGGCAACGTTACACTAGAACAGCACATAAACGCGAGAGCCCTCCGCAGGTGCAAATGCGAGGGGCCTGAAGGGCCTATGAGCACTTGTATTAACTATGATGAGACCAGTTTCACTGATAATCCAGCTCAACCAGTTAATGATTTTCCGACGTGGTGTCAAGTACCCAGAACGTGTTATGAACCATACTAAGAGTTCATGTTCTGTGATGTTTGCTGGGAGTGCACGTGGGCAATACTGCCTCCTTATGTTGTTTATAAAGCTGCCAGATTGGAACAGAGATGGATGGGAGGAGGTCTACAGGGTGCCCTATATAATGTAGGCAAGAGTGGTTAATTTGATGCTGAAATTTTCCTTTACTGGGTTGACAAACTTTTGATTCTTGCCACTCGTCATCTTGAAGGGAAAGTTATTATTGACATTAACCTGGCGTCATACCTACATCAAAAAGTATTTGGTCTGTACATAGACAAAACCATAACGTTTGTGTTCAATCCTACAAATTCCACGCATCTGCTACAACTACTTGATGTGGTTTTCTATGGACTACTGAAGGCTGTGTGGAGGCAGGTTCTTACAGACTGGAAGTAATCTTTTGGCAAGAATTACAACAGTCTTCCAAAAGACTGGTTTCCTCGACTTCTTCGGACCACTGTCTCAAGGCTTGACTCAAGTGCTGCCACTAACTTGGTCAGTGGATTTCAGAGTTTGTGGTTTAGTTCTGTTGAACCCCTAGAAAATAACTGACAAGCATCAACAGAAAGAGAATGCAACTGCAGTCGAGGAAACTAAAAATTATGTTTCTGACATTGTTCTACAGAAATTAGAAGAAAAAATATACCTTTCTTCGGCTGCAACATGCAGAAGGTACATGATATACCTTAGCCTAGGCTAAAGTCACATAGAAGCTGTGATGGATGAAGGCACCTCAACTTCAGCAGGACCCTGTCCACACAAAAAAGCTAGAAAGAAACTAATCTATGATGATTCCAGTAATGATGATGATTTAGAAGCAGTGACAGAAGACCCAGAAGAGTCAGTGACAAAAAAAGAAAGAAAGAAAAAGAGGTACCGGTACCCATTGGTGAATTAACAGTTGATGACTCTGTTGTTCTAAATGTAGAAACAGAACAAGGAGGAGTCATATCATATGTAGGAAGAATTCTTGAAAAGAAAGGTGATAGAGTATACAGTGGAATTTTTGAGAAAACATAAAGAATAAAAAAATATTGTTTTAATTTTCTTGATGGAGTGGCAGATGAATTGCAAGTGAATAAATGTGACATTGTTAGAAAAGTTAGAGTACAATGGCAAAGGCGAGGGACCTATACATTTGAGGGCCTGAAAGAAAGCTCTACTGGTATTAGATCTGGATAAAAAACTGAAATACCATTACCACAGTGTGTAGTGTAAATACCGTAAAAATAGTGATGTATTGTGGTTAAAATATTAAAACCATTACATTTGAAAAATAAAAAGACGGTATATACACATTAAAAGTGTCAAAACTTGTCAATAACCAATGTTCAAAAACATTCTAAAAGAAATTATTTATTTTCTTGTTTAAGGCAATGACATAAATCCAATTTATTTAGTATTTTTATGTAGATTGCCAAGTAGGCTAATTCCTAGGGATATTTGGCATCGCACATTAGCAGCCATTTTTAAATGTATTACAATTTGTATCTTTTTTTTTTTTTTTTTACCTTACTATCTGAAGGGCTTACTTAGTGCTACATTTTCATGTATTAATAATGAAATTCGAACAGTAACTTCTCAAGTTATTTACAAAAACATTTTTTGTGTGAGCTAAGTAGCCACACTACGGTAATATCCATATATGTTTTTAAAATTAAAGAGGGACCTTGCAAAATAACTAGGTACCGGTAGAGTAACTCGGCCCACAGGTAGTAGTCTACTATTGTAAGTAGACGTAGTCGAGGAGTGTAATTCTATAGTTATTTGGTTGAATCGTCGATGGGGAGACACCAGGAGAGAGTAATGGTGAGGCGTGTAGGAGATAATCGGTGTAGGCCTCTGTTCCGTTATTCTCTTCGTATTTTAAGTAGGATGCTGAAACAAGCAGATTTGGGTCGACGGAGTTTATTGTGAGACAGTTACTTGAAAAAAAGTTAAGAGCTTGGCGTGACCCGTATAGCCTATGGGCTAGTAGCACTTTGTGCTAGCATCTGTCCTACTACTTTACTCTCACTGTCCTGCCCCTATCACTCTCTCCTTGTCTGTTCTTGTTCTCTCCTGTCCTACTCTGTCTCACTGTATCTGACTGTCTTCTACCCTCTCCTACATGTGATATCGGACTTATATCTCCCTCTAGCTTCCGGCTAAAGTGTGTGGGCGTACGTGCGCGTACGTCTGTGCGTGTGTGTGTCTGTCACATTTCCGACATGTGATCAGAGGTATTTGACATCCTTGATTCGTCTAGGCAAGGGGATGTATTCTGTAACTCCTGGAGAACTCAGACATAACTATCTCTTTTACATATTGTTACCTATGTAACCTCTTCCTGGAAAACTCGGACATAATTACCTGTTTTACTTATTGTTACCTATGTCTATATAGGGGCACACCGTAGTTAGATTATAGTATTGTGTTATAACATATTATGCCTACATATCGCTCGGTCATGCCCACTGTCGTACCAAGGACAGTATATTGTCATAACGTATTAATACATATTACATGCACATTACAATAAACTTGTGAGCTAATTAAGTGAAATACATAATATTGGAAAAGTTACATAATTGTATGAATATTGTACACTTGCAGTTACATCGTGTTAATGCTACTGTAGTTACATCATTTTAAAGCAAGTGTTAGGTAAGCGTGACTGTAACTTAACATTGTGTTAATGCACCCGTGTTTGCCATAAACTTGTAGTTACATCTTGTTAATACAACTGTTACATAATTGTGTTTGCCATAAAACTGTAATTACATCTTGCTGATGCAGCTGTTACATAATTGCAGGAATCACAAGTGTGGTCATTGTAGCTATAAAACTGATACATATGTACATAACTAATACAATAATAGCAATACAATCATATCATGAATCAACCATATTTGATGTACTTGTTTATATGAGACACCACAGGTGTATTGGCTTAGTTACGTTGCGCAGTTTACATGAGACACCAAGGGTGTATTATCTTAATTACGTTGCACAGTTTACATGAGACACCATGGGTGTATTAGCTTAATTACGTTGCACAATTTACATTAGACACCACAGGGTTATTGGCTTAATTATGTTACACAGTTTACATGAGACACCATGGGTGTATTGACTTTGTTATGTCGCACAGTTTGAATTAAGATGACGTAACCCATATTTTATGTTATATAAAATTATATAAATAATATTTACAATATGTACAGTGTTCACTTAGTTTCCTTTGTACCACATATCTATCTATCTATCTATCTATTGCCAGACGCCTCAATCCCGTTTCGGGTGGCCACAAACAAATCGCCTCCACGTCGCCCTGTCCCCCGCCATTTCACTGCCCTGCTCCCAACTCACACCCCCCTCTCTCATATACCTCTCCACCTCATCCCTCCAACTCACACACCCCTCTCTCATATACCTCTCCACCTCATCCCTCCATCTCATCCTCGGCCTCCCCCTTCCTCTTCCCCCTTCCACCTGACTCACATACACTCTCTTCGTCAGTCTTTCACCCTCTATCCTCTCCACATGGCCAAACCACCTCAGTGTGTTCCTCATAACGCTTCCTATCACATCCACATCCACACCACAACGCTCCTTTATATCCTCATTCGTCAGCCTGTCTCTCCATGTGACTCCACAGGCTCCTCTTAAATAACTCATTTCCACTGCTCTCACTCTTGACTTGTGTCCTTCCAACAACGTCCAAGCTTCGCTTCCCTACGTTAGAGTTGGTATCACAATACTGTCATGTAGTAATTTTTTCACTTCCATGCTCACTTCCCTGTTTCTTATCACTGCTTTCAAAGAACCAGCAACCTTTCTTCCCTGCTGTACCCTTTCAAGCACTTCACCCTCCAAACCTCCATCCTTACTCATCACACTACCCAAGTACTTAAACGTACTCACGTTTTCCAATTCCTCACCATCCAACCTCGCTGTACTTTCACTGACTTCACCTCTCTCAAAGACCATCACTTTACTCTTCCCTACATTCACCTTTAGATTCCGTTTCTTACACAGTCTCTCAAACTCATCCACCAAGCCTTGCAGCTTCCCTTCGTCTTCACTCAACAACACAGTATCATCTGCAAACAACAGTACAGGGAGTTTCCAAACACTATCCTCTCTCACCAAGGCCACTCCAACATCCACTACCCTACCTTGTACCTCTTTTATTACCCCATCCATGAACAGATTGAACAACCATGGAGACATGACACACCCCTGTTTCAAACCAACGTCCAAAGAGAAAAATTCACTTAGTTCACCATTCACACGCACTGCAGCCTTAGCACCATCACTTACCACATATTACTTGACACTATTTTCCTCCAAAGGTTGTACAGTCAACTAGATATAATTGCTCATTTTTAAATTCATCTTTAGGTATTGGTTGCAAATGTGTGGTTGAGTATAACACACTGCTGCTAGCTCCATTTGTGTTAGGAATTTTCACTTGATTTTCCTTACCACTGTAATATGAAGGACACATGGGTACTTATATTTTGATTCTTTGGTTTTACTAGATTTTTATATGTATGTATTATATGTTCATGTAAGGATATTGTCTCTCACTGTGTATATACGTAAGGTAGTATGTAAATGAAGTAGTACTGTTAAACTAATAGAATAAATGTTCAGTTCACTGATAGTAACTGTGGTGGGAATACTGGCTAGGGTATTGCTGCCGCTGATGATAGTGATGTTGGCTGAAGAGTGTTGGTAGGGTTTGACTGAGGTAGGTCAGGGTCCTGGTATGACTGCGTCAGCACTCAGTGTCGTCACTGTGGGGGGTAGGCAGACAGGCTGGCAGGCAGACAGGCGGGTGCAGGATGGCAGGATGGTGTTGTCAGGCACTCGGACTGATTGAGGTGTTATGACGATGTTAGCAAATGATGACACTGCTGACTTGCTGCCTCACTATGATAGTTGTGGTGGAGAAGATGGTGGTGGTGGTAGTGTTGGAGAAGGTGGTGATCGCGGTGGAGGGTGGTGGAGATTCAAGGAGGGAGAAATGTGTTGATGCTACATCACCATACTGGGTCAACACTACTGGCACAGTACAAATGCACTTCCTTTCTCACTTTTGCTTGTTATTGTTTGTTGTTTCTCACTTCTTAACTTATAGTATTTGATTTCCCTTACTTGTTGAAATTAACTTCTAGGCTTGTCGAGTTGTCGATAGACGTACTTTATCGCGGCTACTGTTTGTCATAAATCGCGGAGTTGTGGTTGAGGTGGTTGGGCGCGATTAGGGACGAATTAAAGTGCGTAGATGCTCCGCTAGCTCCTGCCCTCTGCTTTGCTTGTTTGTTTTTTTGTGAAGTCGCCAAATTAAGCATAGTCAGATTATTTTACTTGTAGTTTGTTTGTTGATTGTTGATTGAGACGTTTATCAGCTACGTTTACCGCTCCTCATCAGTCTCAGTGAACGTAGTTTTATCGTAGTTTACCTTTGTAGCGGTTCAGGAGAGTAGTCTGCTGCATATATGGATGAACATATAAACTAATATCGATGAGCATTGTATAAACTCGTAAGGCATAATCTGTCGTAGTTTACCGCTTTCATCACAAGCCACCAATGTAAATGAACGTAGTTAGTTTGTTTTTACCGCTGGCCACCAATATAAGTGAAACGCTGCTACTAATGCAAGTGAACCGCTGCTACCAATGCAAGTAGACGTAGCTGAGGGGGTGTTATTCTATAGAGAAGCTTATCTTGTCGATGGAGAGACACCAGGAGAGAGTAATGGTGAGGCGTGTAGGAGATCATCAGTGTAGGCCTTCTCTGTATTTTAAGTGGGATGATGAAACAAGCAGATTTTGGTCGAAGGAGTTTATTGTGAGACAGTTACTTGAATGAAAGTTAAGAGCTTGGCGTGACCCGTATAGCCTATGGTTAGTAGCAGTTTGTCCTAGCTGCTGTCCTCCTGCTTTACTCTCACTCTCCTACTCCCTATCGCTCTCTCTTTGTCTAACTCTTGTTCTTTCCTGCCCTACTAACTTCCATACGTGTGATACCGGACTTATATCTCCATCTAGCTTCCGGCTAAAGTGTGTGGGCGTACGTGTGCGTACGTCTGTGCGAGTGCGTCTGTCACATTTCCGACACATGATCAGAGGTGTTTGACATCCTTGATTCCTCTAGGCAAACGGATGTGTTCTGTAACTCCTCCTGGAGAACTCAGACATAACTACCTCTCTTACATATTGTTACCTATGTAACCTCTTCCTGGAGAACTCAGACATAACTACCTGTTTTACATATTGTTACCTATGTCTATATAGCTGCATACTGTAGTTACGTATAGTATTGTGTTATAACATATTATGCCTACACTATCTTCTTAACTATAATCCTCAGGTTAGTCACTAAATAACCAATTTTTTGTTTCTCTCCTAAATACACTGGACGTATGAAATACCCAGTACAATAATAATAATAATGATAATAATAATAATAATAATAATAATAATAATAATAATAACAATAATAATACTAATAATAACAATAATTGTAATGCTAGGTGAAAAAAGGCCCGACTCCTCGTTCCTAGAACACCTAACGTGTAGCGGGGACCTCTTTCAAGACCGTGGCTTAGTGCAATAAAGAGAGGTGGGACACAAAAACTCCAGGCAATAACCTTTACTCGTATATTACCATAGTCAGACTCAGGACAAAACAGAAGATATTACATCACAGTATGTGGTAGAGAAATAAAACCTTAATTAGGATATTAATATCTCACAGGATACTGGCTTAACAGATACTGATGCCAACACAGCAATTCTAGTGCACAGGTGTACAGGGAACACAGGTGCGCGTGGGAGCGCGGGGAGTGAGTCTCACACGGGGGGGGGGGGCCGAGGAGAGTGACTCGCGGCGGGTCAGAACAGAGTTTTAATAATACTGGGAGAGAGTAAGTATTATTAATTCAAACTTAGTATTATCTGGTAGCAAATGGGTTTTGACAAATGATTCTATTCCTCGTTTATGTTCACACTAGTGGCTGGGAGGAGAATCTTAGAGGGAGGGTGGAGGACACTGGGAATTCACTGTGTTTACGGTAATACAAGCGGGAGAATATTATTAACACTTTTCTCTACTGTTTCCTGTGACAAAGGACATTGGTGTATTTTACTATAGGGGATTTCTCGGGGTAGCAGTCTTACTGGTTTCCTACAAGGGCGTCACTCGTGAGTCTGATTCACCAGAACTTAGTTTCTGCACTCGTCCTTACTCATCTGCCCGTGATTTCACTCGTCCCGATATTCAACATACATTAAGTCACTGTATCACTGTTACATTAATTCTGGGGCAACGTCACACTTAGCATAAGTCACTTAACTAATTCTGGGGCAACACCACACTTAACGTAATTCACTTATATAGTGGGGGCGGCGCGGAGACGCGCCGGAGACATCTCTGCCGGAATTGGGGCACTGCTAAGGGAGGGCTTGCCGAGAGGGCACGGGACGACTCGCAGGGGCGTCCTCTCTCATCCAGGGCTGCAGGTGGCGAAGGGGCCTGTAGTCTCCGGGCTAGGTTCAGGAGTGTGGCCCCTCAGGACTGGGGTCAAACAGGTCCAGGAATCTCTGGCTCAGGTCTCGGCCAGAGGTGGAGGTCTTATGCCGTCTTGGGGGCGTGGAGAGATCACGCTCGGGCATCCTGGGGAGGGTCTGGGGTGACTGAGGGCTGCGGTCCCCAGAGTCGAGGGGAGCTGTCAGGGAGGGGCTGCTGCACCGACCTGAGCTAGGGTCCGTCAGGTGGGTCCTCTCCAGGGCCAGGCGTAGGGAGCAGAGGCCAGGGGAAGCCGTAGGGCCTCGCTGGGGTTCTCCAATGCTGGAGGTCCGGGCTCTCGTCTCACGCTGGGGTGATGACACTGCCGACACCTCTCTCTGGCCATGGGGCCCGGCTATCGGCTGTGGCTGCCCAAGGGCGCAACTATGAGGCGCCAAGGCCCGGCTACTGGCCGTAGCCTGAATGGGGGAATCAGCGCACCTCTGGACCCCTTCGGAGTGGCAACTGGCCATCTGACGAAGGTGGGAGTGGCCACAGGCCATCTCCTGCAGGAGGAAGGGGGAGCAGCAACAGGCCGACTCGGGGGCAGCACCTTCAGAGCAGCAACCAGTCGTCTGACGAAGGCAGGAGCGGCCACGGGCCATCTCCTTCTGCCGGAGGGAGGAGCAGCTACAGGCTGACTCAGAGGCAGCATTTTTGGAGCAGCAACCGGCCGTCTGACGAAGGCGGGAGCGGCCACAGGCTGTCTCCTTCTGCCGGAGGGAGAAGCGGCTATAGACCGACTTGGGGGTAGCACCTTCGGAGCAGCAACCAGCTGTCTGACGAAGGTGGGAGTGGCCACAGGCCGTCTCCTTCTGCCGGAGGGAGGAGCAGCTATAGGCCGACTCCTGCAGGAGGGGGTGTAGGGTGGCCACAGGCTGTCCCTGGAAGGATACCTTCTGACGAAGGCAGGAGTGGCAACCGGCCGTCTCCTGATTACCCTCAGGTCGGTGAGACACCGATTCCCTTATGAGAGGCGGGCGGCAACCGGCTGTCCCAAAGAGGAAGACACCTTTGGAGAGGCTACAGGCACACTCCTGTTGAAGGCAGAAGCGGCTACAGGCACACTCCTGAGGGGCGCTGTTTGGAGCTGGATAGGCAGCTCCACCCCAATCTGATCTGACGGTCCCACTCCCCGAAGGTAGTGTCATCTTCCTGCTTGAACAATGGTGCGACGGCTGGGTACTACAAGGGTGCACGGCCCTGGCTGACTTATGCCGTTGTCGCACGGCATCCTGTGGTTCGGCTGCGGCTACTCCGTGGGGTCTGGGTGGGAGTGTCGGTGAGTTTCTGGGGGCACTATGCTGTACATCACGCATTTCACCACTCTTCCCCTGGAAAAAGTCACGTCTCTGTGGCTGGAGGTGGTATACATGAGTGTCATGTGTGGCGTACACAAGCTGGAGGTGTAGTAGGGCCTGCTAGGCAGCAGTGGAGTGGTTTACTTCCTGCTCCGCATTGCAGGTGAGGAAGAGCGTGGAGGTGGTGAGGGCGGAACGGAGGAGGGTCAGCAGGTGGTGTGGTCCACTGAGCCGGCGGTTCCTGCCAAGGGTAGACGCCCATATGGCCCTTGCACTTTCATCTTGCTCGGTGTTGCTGCTGGTGTGGTAGGGTGCTGTATGCTGGACACCAAGGGTCGGGGTCTGGTTTTGTGCCGTGGTAATGCAGCGTCGAGTCGCTGGGGAGTGTAGGTGAAGGGGATTTGGGCTTGGTGTATCATGACAGTGTGAAGTCGTGGGGAGGCGGGTGGTGTAGGAGAATGGGTGTATCAGGCGGGTGGGCGTGAGAGGCGGCCTGAGTGGGTGGTGGTGGTTCTGAGGGTGGGAATGGGTGGGGAAGTGGGCATGCAGGGTGGGCGGGGTTGGGTAGTACGGGCTGCTGCACGAGTGGGAGGTGCGGTGGGGATGAGGCCGTCGGAGTGGGCATAAGCAAGGGCGGTGGGCGAAGGGCAGTGGTAGTGGGTTGTGGTGATGGTGTGGCAGTGTGGGCAGGACACATGGGGCTGGGTGGTGAGGGTGGGGTGGCGGAGGGAAGGGGTGAGGGAGAGCGAGAGGAGGTTGGTATGGCGGGTGAGATGTCAGGTGAGGTGTGGGGGGTGGTGGCGGCCGGGGAGGTTGAGGCGGTAGGGGGGGTGGAGGGGGAGGGCGAGGAGGAAATGTAGCACTCGTATGTGGAAGTGGAGGTCGGCGCGGGAGCAGAGGGAGGTTGGGGGTGTGGGGTCGGGGTGGCAGAGGCGGGCGTGCGGAAAGGGCACACGTGGCGGTTTCGGAGAGTGCGTGGGGTGCCGTGATAATCTACGACAACCTGGTAGAGGTTGGGGACGTGGGTGATTGTGTGGGGCCCCGTGAAGCAGGGGGCGAGTTTGTGGGGGGTGGGAAGTTGGGCAATGACGACGGTGTCGCCCGGGCTGAAGGGGTTTGAGACTGTGTCGGGGCCGAGGTCTAGAGTTTTTTGTAGGTGGTGCAGTCAGCCCTTCAGTAGGTGCAACGGGTCTGTAGTAGGAGTGGAGGTGGGTGGTTGCAGGTGTTGGTGCAGTGGTAATAGAAGGGGGGCTTCGTCGAATATCCTTTCATGTGGGGAAACCCCGTCTTCTCAGGGGCAGGAATTCATGCCCCACTGAACGATCTTCACATGAGCCGGCCAGTCGTCATTTTTGTAGCCTCGATGTGTGTGCATAATTGATTCATGAGAGTACGATGGCTACGTTCACATACTGTGTTCCCCTGTGGCCAGTAAGGAGAGGAGTGGGAGATTTTGTACCCAAAGGTTCTGGCGAGTTCCTCCCAGATTTTCCCAGAGAATTCAGGGGCATTATCAGAATGGATGGCTTGAGGGATGCCAAAATAAGGGAACATGTGTCGGAGAAGGGCATCGGTGACGGCAACGGCATGATGCTCTTTCACTGGACAAGCTACTACAAATTTCGAATGTGTCCACAAAGGTGATCACATATTTATATCCAGATTTGGGAGGGAGGGGGCCTGCTACATCTATCGCCAGGAGTTGCCAGGGCTTGTGGGTGGAGATGTGGCCCGAGGGTCCGGCAGTCCGGGTGACATCTTTTCCCAGTGCACACGTGCGGCAAGTTTGAATGATTTCCTTGGCAAGGGTGGAGGGGTTTGGCACCCAGTAGGTGTCGTTGAACATTTGTAATAATTTCTTGGTGCCCAGGTGGATGCCGTTATGGGCATGAAGGTGGCGCAGGGTGTCATGCGCCGTATCGGGGGTCAGGAGGATATGCCCGGATGGGGTTAGGAGGTGGTCACCCTGTCGGCATAGTTTGGTGAACAGGTGGACGGGAATCCAGGGGGTCCGCTCATTGCGGTGCCATAGTTGTAGGAGGTCCGGATCTGGCTGTACCACATGGATGGGGAGGCTGGAGAGGGCATCTGCATTGGTGTGGAGCTTGCCAGGCCTGTGGGAGATTTCATACTGAAATTCCTCCAGGGTTTCGCGCCACCTGACGAGTTGGGTGTTATGTGAGTCAGACTGGCATAGCCACTGGAGTGACTGGTGGTCGGTGATAATCATGACCTGGGTCCTGGAAAGGTAAGCCCTAAAATGTTTGAGGGCCCAAATTATGCCGAGGCATTCTCGCTTGGTCGCGGCATAATTCTTCTCGGCTGGATTCAAGGTGCGACTGGCGCAGGCGATGATGTGCTCCCGATCGGCTTATACCTGGGCTAGTACGGCGCCTATGGCGGTGAGGGAAACATCAGTGTAGAGGTGAAAAGGGAGGGCATAATTGGTAAAGGCCACGATGGGGGCAGAGACGAGCTTGTCCTTTAGCTGTTGGAAGGTGGCTTGCCTTTCTTCAGTCCAGATGAACGGCTCCCCCTTCTTGGTCAGATCGTGAAGAGGCTTTGCAATTTGTGCGAACCCCTTCATGAAGCGACGATAGTAGGACGTGAGTCCTAGGAAGGCACAGACGCCGTGGACGTCCTGTGGTGATGGTATGTCTGCTATGGCGCGGAGCTTGTCAGGGTCTGGGGAGATTCCTGCCTGGGAGATAACATATCCCAGGAATGAGACAGTCCTAGCGGCCAGGACACACTTAGAGGGATGGAGCTTGAGGCCTGCCTGGCGAATCCTAGTGAAGACTCGGCGGAGGCACTGCAAGTGGTCGGCCCAGGTCTGGCTAAAAACAATGACGTCGTCCAAATAGGCCAGACATATTTCCCAAGTGAGGCCGCTCAGGACAGATTCCATTAGCTTGGAGAATGTGGCAGGGGCGTTGCAAAGGCCAAACAGCAGGACATTGAATTCGTAATGTTTGCCGTTGCTTATGGAAAAGGCAGTCTTGCCTCGGTGTACTGGATGTACAGGGACCTGCCAGTACCTGGACTGGAGGTCGAGGGTGGAAAACCAAGATGCCCCATAAAGGGAATCTAAGGAATCATCAATTCGTGAGAGGGGAGTGGCATCTTAGATGGTGACGTCATTCAGGCGGCGGTAATCGATGCAAAATCGCATCGTGTCGTCTTTCTTCTTTACTAGAACGATGGGGGAAGACCAAGTGCTGGTGGAGGGAGAAATGACGCCGGCCTCTATCATTTCACATACCTGGCGGTCCTCTTCCTCCCTTTGTCGGGGGTTCTTCTGTTGGGAAGGCCATCTAATGGGTGGGCCTGTCATGTAAATTTCATGTGACAGGTACGTGGTGTGCCCTATGTCTGCTGGTTCTGTCACAAACAGGTCCTGGAAATCCAGGAGGAGGCGATGTAGGGTGTCTGACTGCTGGGCAGAGAGATGGTCGGGAATGGGGGTTAGGTAGACAGGGAAGCAAGAGGAGGATGGGGCACAGGGCTCGGCTTCCTCCATCTCTCCAATAACGAGCCCTTTGGGGAGGGTAAGGGGGGAAAGGGAGAGATTGGCTATGCAGATGGTGGTGTGATGTGGAGGGAGAAAAGTGGGAGATACAAGGCAGGCAGAAAGGGCTTCCGGCGGGAGGAGGAGGGAGAACATAACAGAGGGACCAGAGGGCCGGTTAAGGGGCACCCAAGCCTCATGGTGGGAAGGAATGGTAACAACAGCAGAGACGGTGGCAGGGAAGGAAGGAGGAGGGGTGGTGAGAGGAGGCACTGGAGGAGGAGAGGGGGGCAGAGGGAGGGGAGGAGGAGGGGAGCACAGGAGGGGGGAAGGGGGCGAATCTTCTGGCCGGGGCCGGGGCGTACAGGTGCAAACAGCCTGGGTGGGGTGGGGTGGGGGACAGAACTGGAGCTGCCAGTAGCAGCAGTCAATTGTAACTCCAAGTTTTTGGAGTAAGTCCAGTCCTAAATACCCATTGTAGTTCTGGCAGGAGCAGTCGAAAATGATGAATTGATGTTGGGTGGACACCGGCTGGTGGGTGTCGACCCGTAGGGCCCGAGTCTCCCCATGGATGGACAGGGGGCCATCCCCCGCGTCCACAAGGTGAGTGACAGTGGGGGGGAGTGGGCCAAAGGTCGATTTGTGGTGGGAGAAACAGTGGCTGTACAGGCAGGACCTGGCTGCTCCCGTATCGACTAGCAGTCTGGCCTTCACGCCGTTTAATTTCATCTTGTGGTACACTGGGGGGCGATACTTAGGGGTAATGGCCCCCACCACCGTGGGTTGGTGCGGGGGCAGGCCTAAAAATCCAGCTGTCTGGATCTTTCCTTCTCCTGTTCCTGCTCCTGTTCTCCCGGATGGGGCTCGTCCATGGGTGCCAGTTCGTCTTCTAGGGCCTCACCTTCTAAAGAGGACACCTTACGTGAACCCAGGGCTGTGATTCTGCGGTGGGCAGCTTTAAGCTGGTCTCGTATGTCATGTAGGGAACAGCGGGAGCTGCGGGCTGTGAATTCCCATGGATTCACTAGTATCAGATTCGGATTTTGCCGGGGGACGGGACTCCAGCGGGAGAGGTGTGCCCCAGGTGGACTGGGCGCCAGGGTAGGGCTGGTGTGAGGCAAGGGCGGACGTGGCATGGTCGGAGGAGCCGGGGGTTGAGTGGGAAATTTCTTTACCACATTAATTTGCTGGAGAGTAGGGCAGGCGGTCAGAAGGCACTGTATGAGCTGGACGTCTCTGTCCATGTCTCCAGTTGGGTCATGGATAGTGAAGTGTTGTTTGACAACATTCGGAAGCACTCTGAGCAGAGTGTTAAACGTGTGCTGATCCCGGGTTTCCTCATCTGCCTCCGGGTAAGCAGCAGTAACTAGGCATCTTGCCTCTATCAGGGTATTATCTAAATCCCTGTCAAATGAACAACTATCCAATAGGGATAGAGCCACCACTCTCCCTAATGATGGGGTGATGGCTTGAACAACGAACTTTGTAAAGTTCTGCCAGGTGGAGGGACGATTTTCGGTGCTATGTTCACCGCCGCTTTGCCCAATAGTGGAAGTGTGACTGCAATTTTCTGTTGGTCATTATCAAAGCCAATATCCAGTAAGAGTTTGAGTATTGCCAGATACGTGTGTATATCGTACTGGTCGGGGTCAAACTTGGGTAACTGTATGTGCGGTTTAGTTGCCATTTTGCCAAATATTCCTTCACTACCTCTCTTCTACACTCGGGTCAAGAACCACTGCTGGCCACCAGTGTAATGCTAGGTGAAAATAGGCCTGACTCCTCGGTCCTAGTACACATAACATATAGCGGAGTCCTCCTTCGAGACCGGGGCTAAGTGCAATAAAGAGAGGTAGGACACAAAAACTCCAGGCAATAACCTTTACACATATATTACCACAGTCAGACACAGGACAAAACAGCAGATATTACAACACAGTATGTGGTAGAGAAATAAAACCTTAACTAGGATATTAGTATCTCACAGGACACAGGCTTAACAGATACTGATGCCAACACAGTAATTCTAGTGCACAGGTGTACAGGGAATACAGGTGTGCGTGGGAGCGCGAGGAATGAGTCTCACACGGGGGGGGGCAAGGGGAGTGACTTGCAGCGGGTCAGAACAGAGTTTTAGTAATACTGGGAGAGAGTAAGTATTATTAATTCAAACTAAGTATTATCTGGTAGCAAAGGGGTTTTGACAATTGATAATATTCCTCGTTTACATTTACACTAGTGGCTGGGAGGAGATTCTTAAAGAGACGGTGGAGGACACTGGGAATTCACTGTGTTTACGGTAATACAAGCGGGAGAATATTATTAACACTTTTCTCTACTGTTTCCTGTAACAAAGGACATTGGTGTATTTTACTATAGAGGATTTCTCAGGGCAGTAGTATTACTGGTTTCCTGCAAGGGCGTCATTTGTGAGTCTGATTCATCAGAACTTAGTTTCTGCACTCGTCCTTACTCATCCCCCCGTGATTTCACTCACCCCAATATTCAACTTACATTAAGTCAATGTATCACTGTTACACTAATTCTGGGGCAACGTCACACTTAGCATAAGTCACTTAACTAATTCTGGGGCAACGCCACACTTAACATAATTCACTCATATATTGGGGGTGGCGGGGAGACATGCCGGCGACAACTCTGCTGGAATAGGGGCACCGCCAAGGGAGGGCATGCCGAGAGGGCACGGGATGACTCGCAGGGGCGTCCTCTCTCGTCCTGGGCTGCAGGTGGCGAAGGGGCCCGTAGTCTCCGGGCTAGGTTCAGAAGTGTGGCCCCCAGGACTAGGGCCAAACAGGTCCAGGAATCTCTGGCTCAGGCTCGGCCAGAGGTGGAGGTCTTATGCCATCTTGGGGGCATGGAGAGATCACACTCGGGCATCCTAGGGAGGGTCTGGAGTGACTGATGGCTACAGTCCCCAGAGTCGAGGGGAGCCGTCAGGGAGGAGCTGCTGCACCGACCTGAACTAGGGTCCGTCAGGTGGGTCATCGCCAGGGCCAGGCTTAGGGAGCAGAGGCTAGGGGAAGCCGAAGGGCCTCGCTGGGGTTCTCCAATGCTGGAGGTCCGGGCTCTCGTCTCACGCTGGGGCGATGACACTGCCGACACCTCTCTCTGGCCATGGGGCCTGGCTATCGGCCGTGGCTGCCCAAGGGAGGAACTATGAGGTGCCAAGGCCGGGCTACTGGCCGTGGCCTGAGTGGGGGAATCAGCGTGCCTCTGGACCTCTTCGGAGCAGCAACCGGCCGTCTGACGAAGGTGGGAGCGGCCACATGTCATCTCCTGCAGGAGGGAGGGGGAGCGGCAACAGGCCGACTCGGAGGCAGCACCTACAGAGCGGCAACCAGCCATCTGATGAAGGCGAGAGCAGCCACAGGCCGTCTCCTACTGCCGGAGGGAGGAGCAGCTCCAGGCCGACTTGGGGACAGCACCTTCGGAGTGACAACCGGCCATCTGACAAAGGCGGGAGCAGCCACAGGCCGTCTCCTTCTGCAGGAGGGAGGAGCGGCTACAGGTCGACTCGGGGGCAGCACCTTCGGAGCAGCAACTGGCCATCTGATGAAGGCGGGAGCTGCCACAGGCCGTCTCCTTCTGCCGGAGGGAGGAACGGCTACAGTCTGACTCCTGCAGGATGGGGTGAAGGGCCACCACAGGCCGTCCCTGGAAGGACACCTTCTGATGAAGGCAGGAGCAGCAACCAGCCGTCTCCTGATTACCCTCAGGTCGGTGAGACTAGGGGCGGGCGGCAACCGGCAGTCCCAAAGAGGAAGACATCTTTGGAGAGGCTACAGGCACACTCCTGAGGGGCGCTGTTTGGAGCTGGATATACAGCTCCACCCCGATCTGATCTGGTGGTCCCACTCCCTGAAGGTAGTGTCTTCTTCCTGCTAGGGCGACGGTGCGACGGCTGGGTGCTATAAGGGCGTACGGCCCGGGCTGACTTATGCCGTTGTCACATGGCATCCCGTGGTTCGGCTGCAGCTACTCCGTGGGGTCCAGGTGGGGGTGTCGGTGAGTTTCTGGGGGCACTATGCTGTAAATCACGCATTTCATTGATAATAATAATAATTATTATTATTATTATTATTATTATATGACTTTATTGCTCTACACAGAATTTGCCTTGTGGTCTTCCATAGGTACAAAAGCTTACAAAGAACTGAAGTTAACCTGTTAGATTATAAATCATGCAAAGAGTAATAGTGCACTAAATTATTTACATCATAAGACTTAGATCCAGCTAAGGGATTCTACTGCACTATGATCAGACTCAAATATGAAGTCCGTTTGGGTGGGGCCCGTGTGGGGATTTCCCTCTCTACAGCTCTGCCAAACCTTCTCTCTCTCTCTCTCTCTCTCTCTCTCTCTCTCAGTTGATTGAGAAAGTTTTAATATATTTATAAGTTTTGTTTTCTTCTATATTGTTTCGACCTTTTTTCCACACCACCACTGAGGTAAAAGTCTTGGCGCTTTTTTTTTTTTTTATAGAGGTTTCCCCAGTAGGCATAAGTCCTCTCTCTGATCTTCTAATAAATACTTGTTCACATTGTAAGTAAGTTCTTTCTCCCGACTGTGGAGCACACGAGAGCGAGTCGGAGTAGCTGCCATCGTGGGTAGGAATCAGAGAGGAAGTGACCGGTCACCTGTAGTCTGAGGTGGGTGTCCTTGACCTCTGGCAACGTCGGAAAGCGACGTTGTCACGTCGTGTGGAATTTATACAAATCACTGCTATTAGCCTAATAAGCGACACATTCATAGCACTATATAGCCTTATTTAATATATTCAATAAGTACAGAATATTTAATATACAATTTCAAATAGTAAATAGCTGACACGACAGAAAGAGAGATAGGTACTGGGGTTGATGCGGCAGAGCTGTAGAGAGGGAAATCCCCTCGCGGGCCCCACCCAAATGGACTTCATATTTGAGTCTGACCATAGTTATACCTTGCGACTATGATCACGGCTGAGGGACTTCATTGCACTAACTGCATCCTAAGACTACAGTCACAGTTGAGGCACTCCATTGCACTAGCTGCATCCTAAAACTAGACTTCATTGCACTAGTTGTATCCTACAGCTACAAACACAGTTGAGGGATTCCCCAACCCCATTACAGCATAAGATTAGTCACCATTCCAATGCCCTGGTATAATCACAGCTGAAGGACTCCATTTCACACTTAACTGTTTTTACATGCTGTTAACCCCTTAACCGCGGGGCGTCACTTTCGTGACGCTTGGGAGCAAGGGATCATACCGCGGGGCGTCGCTTTTGTGATTCTGTGTTATTTTGAATTCACCCGGGCTTCCAAGTGGGGGCTTGTATCATCTATCAGTACTGCCAATGTCCAACACTAGTCAGCACTCCTAATCTCATCTGTGCTCCCATCCATTGTTGACAATTTAGCCATTTCTCCCCGTTCTTGACTCCCCTCCCTACCCCCCCTCCATTACCCTATCCTCTCACCTGCCCGGCCGTGCTATGCTAAGTAAATCATCCCTGGAATTTTTCACTGATTTCATCCATTGAAATAAGCCCTATGTCCTATTCTTATACCAAATAATATATACAAGAAAGAAATAAGGTAAGTGAGAGTGCCATACACCTGGAATTGGCTAATTATCACCTGACAACACCTCACGTGCACTCGTTCGCTAATTTTCGCTGTTTTTTTCCCCTTGAAATATGCTGTATAATCTATTTTCGTAATAAATATACATGTAAGGAGGGAAGAGAGAAGCCTAAGTGATATTTACAGTCACCTGGAACTACCTAATTTATAATGTATTGTGTAGATTTCCTGCCAATCATTTCAGTGCTAGACAAAGCTGTTTCAAGATCTAACATTGGTAACTCTGAATATATATCTCCTAAGTAGGCCTCTAATCTATTTTCGTAATAAATATACATGTAAGGAGGGAAGGGAGAAGCCTAAGTGATATTTACATTCACCTGGAACTACCAAATTTATAATGTATTGTCTAGATTTCCTGCCAATCATTTCAGTGCTAGACTTAGCTGTTTCAAGAATATTGGTAACTCTGAATAACCCCTAAGCAGGCCTCCACGCTGGCCCTCCGTTATCAGTTTACTCTCATCTTCCGAAGCGAGGGTACGTATGTTTCTTCTTGCTGACTTCAAGGCCTTTTTTCACCCCCATGCAAATGGCCCTGTGACCTTTACCCCCTACTAAACCTCGTGTGGAAAGAGGTAAAGGGCTGACAATTGATAAAAGAGTGACTACGATCTTTCTATTGAGTATAACAGTGCAAGTGGAATTGTAAATAATGTGTAAATAATGTGTAAACAGCAAGTGAAAGTAATGAATGTAAATATACGTGAACAATGGAAAATAGTTTTATAAGTTATTTCAAGTGACAGTGCACAACACAGTGTAAATAAAATAGAAATGTAAATAACGTAAATAAAATAGAGAACGTAAATAGAAATGTAAATGAGTAGTATTATAAGAATACGAGTATATACCCTAGGAGTAATGAAAGTGAAAGTTTCACTCTAGCATGTCTGAATGCTATGAGTTATGAGAGTGAAGATGAAAGTGACATTCACTCTCAATGCCAGTATACAGGACGAGAAAGTGAATGCTACGTATTTTACTGAAAGAAATTGAATCCCTACAGTGACAATAAACTAATACTACTGAAGGAAACTTATGGATAAAGACTGTAGATATATGTAAGTGTTATATAGTAATAGAAATATAAAGTGTGAGGGGTTTTATGAATAATAAATGACAGAGTACCAAGAGCGAACTAGTGCCAGTGCGACGATCAGACGCGCTCGTAATTTCCATTGCTTTCACAGTGTTTTTTTTTTTAGTATGGATCCCAAACTACTTAAAAATTATAGAGTAGTGTTTATAGTGTTTGTATCTGGCTGTGGTAATCATATTACGGGTTGTCGGGAAGTGTAAAGTGGAGACTTCGTTACCCTACTTCAGAGGTCTCCACAAGTCCTACGGTAACTGACGAAGGCTCAACAATCATTCCAGGAGAAAGCTGAAGGTATGTGCCATAAGCATATGTAATTTTATTATTCTAGGACTAATAACTGATTTTTGGTAAATATTTTTTAAGAGTCTGTCGGAGCCCAAATAACCCCGCGGCACACGCAAGTCATTGGTAAACAAGCCCGCGGTGTAGGGGTTAATAATTCTAATTCTGGATAAAACAAAAGAATTATTGTACCCTGCAGTTCTGCTTGGAATTGAACTTAGCCTTTTACCACTTGGTAGCATTTCATAAATAGGACACAGTGGGCGATCAGCGTCATTCCTAAAAACTTTATATCTCTGAACAGCAGCTTGCTTATACAAGTCTAGTAACAATTTCATATTCATAAACCTCATTTTACTACATGCATTTACGATTTTATTTAGTTTTTTTGAGTCCATGCTGCTGTTTCCATATCAACAACTAATGGCGAAAGACAACAGAGACTGCACAATGCTTTCATAGAACAGTTTCTTTATTTTATAATATACTCGTACAGTAATTTATTAGGTTTCCTGACAAAAAACATAAATGTATGGCCACACTGGACCCGACAAGTGGGGAGACTTCAGCGAGGAGGGATGAGGCGACACGATGTAACTCACTAAATCCTATGTGAGTGGCCACAGTGAATGAGCAGGGAGGTTTGTCATTCCACTTGCTCTCCAATCTCGCCGCTACGGTATGCAGCACGTTCCAAAATGCCGCACTCTACCTAGTGAGATTCCTGAATAACATGTCTGCACCGAGGAACAGCTTTTGACTATCAGTCACGCACGAGGTTGCTGCCTCCGTCCAGGCTCTCATTGCTGCTAATCTCCCTGCTCATCGCTCAACACTACCTCCCCGCTCGTTGCATCTGGTGTGGCTGTTCCCTTATGGAATTTGCTATCTTATACAGTGCTTCAGCATGTGATGAAAAACTAAAATTTCTGTCAATGATGGTACCCAGATACTTGAATTCGTGCACATTCGCTACATACTCAGTGTCAATAATCAAGGGTTGCTGTGCTATTGGTGTCTTGCTGAAGTCAATTACCACATCCTTAGTTTTGGTAACACTGAGCTCCAAGAAGTTGTCCTTGCACCATTTAGTAGAACAGTCTATTTCCTATCTGTAAACAAGGTCGTTTGTTCCTACAAAGTGAAACTAATGCTGTATCATCAGCATACTTAACAAGCCTACAGGAGTCATGTACACACGTACAAACACTTGTATAAAGAGTAAACAGAAACGGTGATAGCACACAACCTGGGGGGGGGGGCATGTGTTTATAAGTGACAGTTTTGAATTTTTACCAATAAATTTCACATACTGGGGTCTGTGAGACAGGAAATCATGAATCCACAAGACAAGATCAGAGTTACCATTCACTGAAATTAGTTTCTTCATCAAATGATGGGGCTATATGGTGTTGAATGCACTCGAAAAATCAGCAGATAATAATTTTACATAGTAAATAACTGATCTGGTTTTGACATTTTCCATAAATTTTAGAATAAAATCTATGATTGATAGTGTACCATCTTCAATGCACCTTTTCTCTCTGTAAGCAAACTGTAGAGTATCCACATTATACTTAACCTGGTTATACAAAATTTATTGATAAGTTCAAGACATTTCATAAAAATATGCGTCAAAGCCACTGGTCGATAATCATTATGGCATTTTGGTGTCTTGGTTTTTTGGAACAGGGACTATCTCAGAAGTTTTTCACAGTCTCGGTATATATGCCTTGTTTAGAGAGCACTGGAATATTTGACACAGAACTGGAGCTAGTTGTTCCTTACAGACAGAAACCTCCTTCGCATTTATTTTACATTTCACCCTCTTCAAGCTGTCCGTGACATTTTTTTAAGTTAAAACTATTTGCTCATCAATTTTAGTTTTCAAGAATTTAGAGATAGTGTGTCGGGGTATGGAAAAGTCATATGTCAAACCTCTAGTAGAAATTATTTACTTCATTAGAATAATTTTCAGGATTCTGTACATCTGGCATGCCTGCTTTCTTTGTAAAACTTGTGATTTTCCTAAGTCCATTCCAAGCTGCCTGTGTATCATACCTAAATAAGTTTGTAGTTTTCTCTGTGTACCTTTTTCTTTGTGTACCCTTTTTTGCATAAGACAGTCATATTGTTGAGAAGCTGGATTTGCTAGTAAGGTAGTACTGGACAGTTCCCGGTGGTTCTCATATTTTTCTGTTACATGTCAGGGTTGCCAGTTAGTCTGCTATTGTGGGTGGAGTTATTTTGAATAGTTATCCATTAATTTGTATTCTTTTTTTCTCTGTAATGTTTTATGTGATTGTTATATTATGTAATATCTTAGTTTCTATGCTGAATAATTCAGAGCGTTCCTCAGTGTAAGAAAACTCTGGATATTTTGGATGTCTTCGAGTTGGTAACTTGCTTCTCCGAGAATGTAGATCATTTTAGTATTTAGGAAGCTTATATAAGGATGGGGAAGGGAGTAGCGGAGCTCTCAGTTCAGTTTTAGTTCAATGTCTGTGCAGATTGTATAGCTCTGGTACTTGTGAGAACAGTGAAGTTGGCAAGCACTGGGTACAATTATTTGGTAAATTAAGACAGTGAACTTGAGAAGGCCGTGTTTGTTTACAACTCCTAAGCTGCTCTTGTTGTTGCACACCCAAAGCCTGACCATAGGAAGAACAACTCACTGGGCAACGCCTTTCCTATACTGATGTACTGCTGTTGGAGCCTGTGGCAGTGTAAGACTGGGGACATAACAAGTGATGTCAGGAGTGTGGATCATTAGAAAATTGCTGCAGTGAGTCAAACCTTCGACATGGATGCAAAAGTTTACATATATAAGGCCAAGCTAGGCAAGAGAAGGCATCAATGTTGCAATTATGAAGTTATTACAAGCACAAAGTGCACAGCTACAAGCACAAAGTGAAGGAAAGGAAGAACTCAAAGAACATTTACAAGCACAAAATGAACAGCTACAGACAGAAAAAGGACAGAAAGAAATAAAAAAACAATTACTAGTACAAAGTGAACAGCTAGAAGCACAAAGTGAAGAACAGAAAAAATTATATGAATGACTTCAAGAGGTATTACAGGAGCAATAGTGGGAGTTACAACTGAGGATGCAAGGTGAGCTAGATGCTTTCATGGGGAAAATGAAGGAAGAACAGGAACAGTTGAAGGAGGAAGTATACGCTGAGCTACAGTAGCAGAAGTATGAGGGAACCAATAATGTGACGGAGTGCTGACAGCACGTAGACGACCCGCTGAAGCATGTAGATGGCCATTTGAAAATAATTAGTGGGAAAATAATTGAGGCTGTAGAGAAATATTGCACTGCTGAGCCTGAGATTAGTGTACAGGGAGCATATGAAATGAATGGACAGTGTATGGTGAATCTTGACCAATCCCAAACATCTAAAGGTAGCATTACCGGATTCAGTAATCAAAATGTAGGAGTGTTAAGTCCTGGACTTATTTATGATGCTCCAGTTTTTTGGCCCCAAACCAGTGGAGTGCATGGCTATAATGGGGGTACAATTAAAAAAAAACTCAGGAATTTGATGATGGAGTATCTTGGGAAGCTTACCATGCGCAGTTTGAGTTTTGCTGATCAGAATGGTTGAGATGATAGACAATGGGCAGTGCAGCTTGCTACTAGCCTTAAGGGCACAGCACTGAGATTCTTTAACAGATGTCAGTATAGGAAAGGAACAGTTATTGGTCCTTGGTAGAAGTACTGGAGTGCAGATATGGGACCATATACTGTACCAAACTGAGGTTTACAGAACAAGTTTCCAGAGCCATGTATGGGCTCGAGGCGAATCCCTAGAGCAGCTTGCTCATGAACTAGAGAGTATGGCGTACAAGGCATACCCTGGGGCAGCACCTAACCTGTTGGCTATTCTTCTGAGGGACCATTTCATCAATGCTCTTGATAGTGCAGAGCTGAAAGTGCAAATGAAGCAGGCACAGTCAAAAAGCATCCAAGAATTACTAGTCAGGGCTCTAGAATTTGAGTCCTGCATTAGGTCCAGTATGTCCACTTTTCAGGCAGGTCATAGTGTGGAATTCAAGGCAAGAAAGGGGCAGCTACATGAAGTGGAAAAAGTTGAAGGAAGTTGCTGGCACTGTGAAAAGCCAGGACATAGAAAAGAGGACTGCTACAACTGGAAGAGGGAACAGGAGATCAGAGGAACCTGCTGGTATTGTGAGAAGCTAGGACATCAGAAGGTGGATTGTTGCACATGAAAAAAGGAGCAAGAACGGAACAGTGCAGTGAGACCCTCGATTGCAACAAAAGTGTGTTGGACATATGGCAAAGTGGGACACTTGAGCTATGATTGCCCAAATGAGATGGATGGCAAGAGGAAGGCTGCTGAAGACAAGAAGGATGAGGGTAATTTATTAAAGGCTGGTGACAAGAGGCAACAACCAGTCAGTTCTTCCCAAGAAGCCCCACCACTGAGGAAATGCAAGAGAGCCTTGGCTAATAATGTGCAAGAAGACAAAATAACAGACGGCAAGCAGTGTAGCAGGAATGGGAATCTTAGCAAGAAATACCAGCATCAGATGAAGAAGACCTGAAGAGGATGCAGATATATAAACAATGCTGGAGTGGTGCAATGGAGTACAGTGCAACCATCTGGGGAAGAGGTTTCCAGATTCAGTCCTGTGACTAAGAGCTACTGGAGTCAGTGGGACCTTCTTCGTTTGAACAACGATCTACTGGAGCATCAGTGGGAGACACCCGAGGGCCTCAGCAATTATTGGCAACTGGTGGTTCTGAAGAAAATGAGGTCTGGAATCATGGATGAGTCTCATACCCAGATCACTAGAGGGCACCTGGGTGTGAAGAAAACTAAATTGGCTGCAACAGAAGTTCTACTGGACTAACATGCGTCAAGATGTTGAAGAGTGGTGCCAAGCCTGTGATGTATACTGTGCCAAGAAAGGACCCAAGAAACACGGCTGCACCCCACTCCAGCTGTACCAAGTGGGTGCACTGATGGAAAGAGTCGTGGTGGACATTGCTGGACCTCTGACACTCACCGAAAGAGGAAACTGGTATATATGTGTCACCATGGACAACTTCACAAAATGGCCAGAAGCCTATGCCAGCCTCGATCAAAAGGCTGCGACTGTTGCTCAGGTGTTGTTTGACAAGTTTTTCTGTCGCTCTGAGATGCCACAAGAGCTATATTCTGACCAGGGTAGAAACTTCGAGTCTGCTGTGTTCCGTGAGTGCTGCAAATTACTGGGGATCACGAAGACCAGGACAACCCCACAAAGGCCACAGTCAGATAGGATCATGGAGAAATTCAATTGGACCCTGGGACAAGATTTGGCCAAGTACTGCATTGAGGAGCAGACAGAATGGGACCAGAAATTACCTTTGTTGCTGATTACATATCAGTCTGCATCCCATAAGTCTACCAGCCTCATCCCTGCAAAACTGGGCCATGGGCTATGTTTAACCATTGACTTGTTAACCCACCCCATCCCAACCGATTTTCCATCAATGACTCCCCCCAGTCCCGCTTTTTGTGAGAAACATCGAAAATTCATAGAGAAATAGCTCACCTGAGGTTTAAAATACTCGATACAGGTAGCAGTACCCATTACCTTACTGGGTTTTCTATCAGGCTGGCTCCAAAGAAAATGAGTTCTATGGGAGGGTAACTATTCCATACCTCTCACAAAAGGTATTTATTTATTTATTTAGTACGAATTTATATGTACTGCAAAAGTATATTGGTTTTCACACAGTAATATAGGCAATATGGCATTGTTTCAGTCACTAAACACATCAACATACCTGACCTTTTTTGGCAACATTACCTGATCATCATTTCTGACTGTTCCTTCCTCTAATGCTACGTAAACTTTGTCCTCCACATTGTCATTGATTGGGGAATCACTCTGGCCCTGAATTTCGTACCCTGGCACATGTCTTTACTGGCCAGGTCACTGGTGATAGGTGAATTGCCAAGACAATGGCGTGCGGGGGGGGGGAGGTCATGCGGGGCAAGGCATTGTCCCTGCCTGGCATCTTGTAGAGAAAGGTATCCCATGTATATGTACCAAAAATCATGCGCGAAATTTGAAAATTGTGCATATTAGGGACCTTGCAATTGCTGCGCGATTATATACGTCAACAGGAGTCACAGTGACAAAACATGTGGACGTATATATATGTCAACGGGAGTCGGCGGGTTAATGGGAAGACCATCTGGTGAGGAGCTGCCTACAGACACCTCCAGCTATGCAAAGCATCTTCAGAAATGGCTGGCTAAGGTACATCATCAAGTGTGAGGAGCCCTTAAGTTTTCTTGCGAAGTGATGAAGTGCAAGTATGATCCCTAGGCATGTGAAATGAGCTTCATGAATGGTGACAATGTTTGGTTATACAATCCTCAGTGGAAGAAGGGACAGTCACCGAAGCTGCAGAGCATATGGGATGGGCCTTACACCATGTTGGACTGCCTATCAGATGTTACGTACTGGATTCAGGGAGACAGGAAATATCATGCAAAGGTGGTACAGTCATAAGAAAAACTATCGTTACCCTTCAGAGCTATGCACTATGATACAACGACGAAGTGTTGTGGAATGAAAGGACAGGAAAGTTTGTACCTCAAACCTGTCAATGTCGGATATGTGAGACACAGATATTAGAATTTGTGCTAGAGGTAATAAAAGCTAATTAGATCATTTGGCCTTTGTGCATAAAGACAATATGCTTTATTATCCGTCACCGAAGTCATTAAATAAAAATATAACCGAATGGTCTCAAGTCGGCAACACACATGCAGACGGGCAATGAGTATGTTCACCCATGCCAGACATATGATAGTACTTCAGCTGATACAAGCCAACTTAGTAAATTTCAGTATAATAATGATATGTATTGCTTTCTACATACAATAAATGTTGAGCAGAAGGAAAATAATACATGTTCAGTCTCATTGCTTTAATATTTTATATACCCACCCCCTGCTTCCAAAACAGCCTCTAGACGTCTGAAGCATCCATCTGAAGCATTTAACCACCAATCTAAAGCAAACAAATGAACTCGTGGACCCCTGCTAGACTATCGTTAAACACACACACACACACACACACAATCGATGCCTATAGATTTAATACAATTCAAAATAATTTATTTGTTGTATTCTATAGATAATAAGTGTTGAACAGTAGGAAAATAATAAACCTGCTGAGTTTCAATATTAATCCCTGGTGGGGCGCTCAGGGTAACGCAAACAAGTCCTATATATTTCTCCGCCAGGTGGCTCATTCTTGCTCATTATTCCAACTCTTGTAATGGGATTGTGATATGGCAACACTAGATAGGGGAGGGGCGAACAGCAAGGACCCGCCCACATAGCCCAGTGAACTTTCGTTTAGCATCGAGCAGTCCTGGGGGTAAAGATACTTTTTCTTTTGACTGTACACGTGAATAGTCTGTGGCTGTACCTTGGGCCAGGACAGTACAGATGAGATGTCTCTTCGGAATTATGCTCACCCGCAGCCGAGGTATGTTCAGGAGGACCCAGGAGCAGAAGTACCTGAGGATGGTGACAGTTTCCCAAGGGAATTGCACCAGGAAGAGGACCAAGACTCTCCAGGAGTGGACTGTGTGGAGAAGCAGGGACGTCATCAGAAGTGGCACAGGAGAAGACGTGATAAGCAGAGGGATTATTTTGTGTACAGTTAGATGTTTCATTAGGAATCATGTCTTTGTAAGTACAGTTCTGTTTAGTTTTGTCAGGATGGTAAAAGGACAAAGGAGGGGGTAGTGTTGAGAAGCAGGATTTGCTACTTAGGTAGTACTGGAGGTTTCCTGGTCGTTCTCGTATTTTTCAGTTACATGTCAGAGTTGCTAGTGAGCCTGCTATTTTGAGTGGAGTTATTTTATTAAGTTATACATTAATATTTTTTTTCTATAATGTTTTATTTATGTGACTGTAAATTGTAATTTTATATCAGTTTGTATGCTAAATAATTTAGAGTGTTATGCAGTGTAAAAAAAAAAAAAAAAAAAAAAAAACTCGATATTTTGGATGTCTTCGAGTTGGAAACTTGCTTCTCCGAGAATGTAGTAGCTCATTCTAGTATTTAGGAAGCTTATATAAGGATGGGGAAGGGACAAGAGGAGCTCTCAGTTCAGTTTGAGTTTTGTACAGTATCAGTTCAGTGTCAATGCAGATTGTATAACTCCAGTACTTGTGAAAACAATGAACTGATGTTGGGAAGCATTAAGCGTAATTATCTGGTAAATAAAGACAACGAACTTGAGAAACCCACGTTTGTTTTCATCGCCTGAGCTGGTCTTGTTGTTGCTCACACTAAGGCTGTCCATAGGAAGAACAACTCTTTGGGCAACGTCCTTCCTTAAACTGAACTATGCTGTTGGATCCTGTGGCAGTGTAGGACTAGGGACATAACAATGTCATTAGTTGTTTTTTATTGTCGGATTTTTAAATCTGCCCCATTGCTGCCTACAACACAACGTCTGTTCTCAATCAACAGATGTTTAAGTTGTTTTGTGACCCAGGATGTTATTTGGGTAGCATTTCACGGTTTTAGTTGGTACCACAATATCAGCACAGAAGGAAAAGTATGAATTAGGACATCAACACTGATCAACACTAGCGTTTACATCCTACAGCACACTCCAGTCAGTCTGATTTAAACATCCCCAAAGAGTTTCACATGCGTCTGCACTCCATGTCTGGATAGATTTCACTTCAGGTTTGGAAGATTTTAGCTTTTGCATCTTGGTCCGATGGTCCTAGCGGTTTGATTTTTTAGACATATACCCTCGTTTTATGTTGCAGTAAAAGTGATCCAAGATATTCTCACCTCTTGTAGCAGAATCAGTATATTCCTGGTAAATGTAAGCCATTAAAATCTCCTGTTATTATTTTAACTGCATCTGGAGACCTTGATTCAATCTTGCACACTTCATCATACAGGTGTTCTTTTGCAAGTTTGACCTTAACAGCAAGTGAGATATATAGGACTACTAAGATTTTCTAAAATTCACTTGCAAGATAGAATGACCTCAAAGACAAAGACATGAATTCAGTAGTCATTACAGTTATTGTTCTAAACAATTATATCCCTGAACCATCGATCTTTGATATAGTGTGATATGATCACTGGTATTTCACTACTTATTTTGATTTAATTTCAGGTTCGGTTGTGTTATGGGATTTTGGGTGTTTGTTTGTTAGGGATCTTGGTGTTTTGGGTTCGGTTGTGTTATGTGGATTAAGCACAGGTGATTGAGGTTTCATTACTCAGGGTCGGAAATAAATTTTGCTATTGGTGTTTCTTTATAGAAGTGAATCTGATTGGTTGTTAGATCCCAAAGTGGGAGAATAAAAGTTGGGGCTCGACTCTGCGGTAGGTCATCTTCTGAATCCCACATAATTTGTCCTATTGTGTTGACTTCTTGTCTATGTAAGGTCATGGAACAAATGGTTAATAATAGGCTTCTTTTTGTTTTAGAGTCGAAGAATTGTTAAATGATCGACAATGTGGCATCCTTAAGTACAGAAGTTCACCAATTCATTTAATGAATTTGGAACCCTGCATTTCAGAGGCATTTGCCAATAAAGAATTCATGATAGAGGTGTTCTTGGACATCCATGAAGCCTATGACATGACATGGTGACACAGTATACTAATCAAGCTCTATGCTTATGGTTTAACAGGTAATTTGCCTATTTTTATTTCAAATTTCTTAAGGGGCAGAACATTCTCTGTCAAATTACCTCATAACGTAACATCGGATATATTTATCCAGGAAAATGGGGTGCCTCAGGGAAGTGTTCTTAGTCCCACTTTATTTAGCATTATGATGAGTGATATTCTGTTATCAGCTCCCATCCCAAGGAATCTTAATACT
>NC_137015.1:20941921-20949421 GCF_032717465.1 Coenobita brevimanus | reverse complement strand
ACTTCATCTCCATGGGTTAGTAACCTACCACCTGCATCCTTCACACCATCACATTTCTTTCTGCTTCACTTCTACATTTCCACACCTCTTTCCAGAATAACTTTCTATTTTCAGAGTACTTCGCAGTCATTTTTCTTCCCAGATCATCATTTACCTCCTTTTTCCTCTTCACTAGTCTCTTTACGTGCTTCTTGCTCTCGACATACTCAGTTCTTATTTCAACTGAACCCCTATCTTGTAACCACATTAGCCACTTCTTCTTCTTTTCCTCCACCGCTCTCTTAACCTCCTCATTCCACCATGCCGTACCCTTCTTTTTTATAGATACTCTTGCCACACCACACACCAATTTAGCATTCCTAACTAAGCAGTCCCTATATGCCTTCCACAGGCTGTCCAGATCCAATTAATTCCAGTTCACTGATTCTAACTCGTCCTCTACTTTGTTCCTGTAATCATCTGCCATTTCTTTGATCCTCAGCTTCACAACTTTCAGTCTTTCTCCCTGATTGCTCCTCTCTCTCTTGATCCACTTCACTCCTCTCAGCTTGATCTTGCATACCACAATCATATGATCTGACAGACCTCCACATCGTCCTCTCACAGCCCTCGTATCAGCAACCACTCCCATCATCGACCTCTCTACGAGCACGTAATCAATCAGGCTTCTTTCAACACGATCCCCGTTTCCTCTATACCATGTATATTTATGTGCATCTTTGTGTTTGAAATACGAATTACAAATGCACAACCTCCTCTCCTGACACATATCCTCTAGTCAATTCCCATTATCATCTTCACCTGGTACTCCATAATAACCCATTATGTCATCCTCAGGACCAGTGCCTACTCTTCCGTTCATATCCCCCATCACAATCACTCTATAGCTCCTGAGCATTTCTCCCACTACTTCACCTAGCTCATCCCAAAACCTGTCTTTCTCACTCCCGTCCTCACACGGTGCATACGCTACAATCACTGCCACTTTCACCTTCTCAAACTTGAACTTGACATACATAGACCTCGAGCTGACACATTTGTAGTCTCTCATTCCACTCTGCCATATATATATATATATATATATATATATATATATATATATATATATAGATATATATATATATATATATATATATATATATGAAAGCCTCTGTGGTACAATGGTAAAGTGTGCGTTTTCATACACTGAAGAACGAGGGTTCGTGCCCCACCAGGGTAAAAAACTTTGGGAACGTTCTTCTGGCCATGTACTGCATTGGCGGACACAAGGATATATATATATGTATATATGTGTGTGTGTGTGTGTCATTGTATATACATATATACTGTACAGTATATTTGCCTAATCACCAGGGGTTTCGGCCCCAGTGGTGTACAGACAAAAAAAAAAAAAATGCAGTGAGACTTTTATGCATGGTTGTGGAGAGATCAGGCGTGTGACGAACTCTCCTTCAATTTGCAGGTCTGCCCCACCGGCAATATTTTTATTATTACCTTAGAACGAATAATGTTAGGTTAACTAATTCTAATATTCCTCCCTACCCTTATTAGAGATATAATAGGTGTCTACATCTATTTACTGTGATTGCCTTTGGTTACTCGCCTCTGGAGTGTACCCCCTGGTGATCGTTCTGGGGTGTGAATTAACACAGGCGTTCCTCCCAAGAGCAGTTTGAGAGGGTAATTTCAGACTTAGGTGTTTTACCCCTGGTATTTTGTCCCTTGATTGTCATTCTCTTTCTTCCTATTTCCCCCAGGAGGGGGAGGTGGTTACTATGGCAGATGCCTCTCATGCCTCTCCCCCCTTCAGAGGGGACAGACTGACTGACTACCCCCAGACTAACCAATCCCAAACCCGAACCCCCTTCGACATATCTTTAAAGAATGTCTCTTCTGTTTTGCTCCATGCGGTTGGTTCTATTCCCCTGTCCAGCCTCAATCCTTTCATTATCAAGAAGGTGATTGATGGATATGTTGGAGAAGTAGTACAAGTGAAAAAACTTGCTAGTGGAGATTATCTAGTAAAGACAGCCTATGCGTCCCAAGTTAAGGATATGATGAAGCTGAGCACATTTCATTGCTATGATGTTGAGCCGAGGATTAAAATATCTCTTCCCACCAATATGAAAGTTGGGTATGAATTTATCAATGTGAGACCGTATTTTCCTAATCCCCTTCGTTGCTCAAAATGTCAGATTTATGGGCATCATGAAAAGACTTGTCGGGCCTCTACCTTAGTGTGTAGCAAGTGTGTGGCTGCAGGTCATTCTGCTGATCAATATACATCCAAGACTAAGTGTTGCTTTTACTGCAAGGGTGCTCCCTCCACTTCCTCGAGGGTTTGTCCCAAGTGGAAGGAGGAGAAAGAGGTCTGCACAGTGAAGGTGACAGAGGGGATATCCTATTACGATGCTAGGAAGGTGAAGGAGTTGCATGCGACTCCCAAACCTAATGTCTCCTATGTGTCGGCGGTTGTGTCCCGGTCCCGGCCCGTGATGTGCACCGTGAAGACACAGACTGACCTTACTTTTGTTTCTCCTGCCACACACAGAGTCACCCTCCTGTACACTCCAACTCTTTTAAGGGCATCCCTGTCGCTACTTCCTATTCTCAGGCTGCTGCTGCTGCTTTGCAGTCAGTACGGCAAAAACCGAAATTTGACAAGTCTGATAAAGTTAATTTGACCACTTTAAGCAAGCCGGCATGTCCTCACATTCTTCCTGCTCCTGGTCCAGCGAGGGAGAAAAGAGTAAGCTCTTGCTTGGGGGGCTCTGGGTGCCTCATTATTGATGATAAAATGGAGATGTCTGTTAACAAGCACCGGGACAGGTACCCCAGTAGCCACTCACCTGGTGGCGGGTGGCATAAAAGGCCTAAGAACACTGGCCACCCTGGTAAATATTACACCATTGCATTCACTGTGTTACAGTGGAATTGTAGGACTCTTGGAAATAAATTACATAATACAACAAACTTGCTTTCTATACACAGGAGAGATGTTATTTGTTTACAGGAGACGTGCTTGGTGGATCATCCTGATCCTCCACAGTTCAAACACTACCATTCGTAAAGGAGATAATTATGATGGTCACGGATTTACCGTATACACACACACAGATCACACCCACAAATGGAAGTAGTGCTATATTCCACCCTGGAAGCTCTTCTGTGCAGAGTAAAATTTAATTTACACATCTGTTTTTTTGCTCTCTCTGCTGCCCATCACATGGACCCATTGACAGTGATACTTTGAATTCACCTTTGGAACACCTTCCTGGGAACAGGTTAATGTTGGGTGACTTGAACGCCCATCATTATCAGTAGGGTAGCTTGAGGATCGATGGTCGCGGTGAGGAAGTATCCGACTTAATATTACAGTCCAACGTCAGTCTTCTGAACGATGGCAGAGTGACTCATGTAGATAATCATACTGGTAACTTTTCGGCTATTGACATATCTCTGGCCTCCCCAAGTATACATCAAGATTTCTCGTGGGATCCTTATGGCGACTCCTTGGGAAGTGATCATTTGCCCATTTGTCTCTCTTATACACGCGACATTGTTTTCGACCCCCCACTCCCAAAATTTAACTATAAGTATGCAGATTGAGGATCCTTCTCAAGGACTGCCGATTTACATATGTCTGGGGAGACCATGGATGTCAAGGTTGAAAAGCTAACCAACTCCATTTTACACACAGCTGAGGCTATTACCAACTCTTTTGCAGTTCATGCGAAGCACAGAGCACATTGGTGGACGCCGGATTGCCGACAAGCATTAAGGAAACACAAAAGGAGATACTGAGGAAAACTTTATTGCATACAAACAGGCACGGGCTGAGGCAAAACGTGACCCCTGGCGGTCTTTTGTGTCCACAGTGAATCGTTCCACTCCATTAGTTAAATCTGGTCCACTATTAAAATATTAAGTAATAAACTCCCTAACATCCCTTTGACAACCGTGCGGGTGAAAATACCATCTAGGATGATCCGTGGACGTAGCTAACATCCTTGCCAGGAGTTTTTCACATGTAAGTAGCTAAGCCAATTATGCTACAAATATCCGACTTTGCCACAGAAGACGTAGACTCCCCGTACAACCAAGAGTTTATGCTAGATGAACTGCTCTTTGCCCTTAAATCCTGTAAAGACACCAGTCCTGGACCAGACACTATCACCTATGGTATGATCCAGCATCTTAAGCAGGACAACCTGATTAAGCTTTTAGCATCGTACAATGAGTTTTGGGCGTCCCAAACGTTCCCAAACTCATGGCACTTTGCACACGTCATACCGATACCCAAAGAGGCTGGTCGTCTTACGAATCCCACTTCAATTCGTCCTATTGTGTTTACTTCTTGTCTATGTAATGTCATGGAACAAATGGTTATAATAGGCTTCTTTTTGTTTTAGAGTTGAAGAATTTGTTAAATAATGAACAATATGGCTTCCGCAAATGCAAATGTTCGCTAGATCATTCGATGAATTTGGAGCATTGTATTTCAGAGGTATTTGCCAATAAAGAATTCATGATAGGGGTGTTCTTGGACATCCATAAAGCCTAGGACATGACGTGTTGACACGGTATACTAATGAAGTTCTATCAATCAATCACTCAATCAATCAACCATTTCCTGTGGCACCCCACGGAATGCATAGGGCCTCGATGAACTCTCTCCACCAATATTTGTCTCTTGCCATCTCCTTCAGGTCCCACCAACACTCCTCTCCTGCTTCTCTTTTCATTGTCCTCAACCAGGTTTCCCTCGGCCTACCTCTACCTCTTCTTCCTCTAGCAGTCCACTCTGGCACATCCTGTATTAAACTGCCTTCTTTTCTGTATATGTGCCCCAGCCACTTCCAGCGAGACAATCTAACGTACTCATTAACTGGTTCCACTCTCGTAATATCCCTTACTCTTTCATTTGTAACTCTGTCTTGCCACTTTACCCCAAGAATCCTTCTCAGTATTTTATTCTCAAATCCTAATACTTTCTGATCTGTTGCAATTGTACTGTACCATGACTCATGCCCATAAATTAAAATTGGTCTAACCATGGACTTGTAAATTTTCACTTTAGTATGTACCGAAAGCATATTATTACTCCAAACAATGATATTCTGTCATCAGCTCCCATCCCGAGGAATCTTAAATACTCACTCTATGCTGACGATTGTGGAATATGGTACTCTTCCCGTAATGCACAATTTTCGGCTGGGTGGATTCACGCAGCCCTTGATTCCGTCCACCAATGGGCCTTGCAGTGGGGATATAAGTTTTCTGTCCCACAGTGTGCCACTATAGTTTTCACTTATCATAACGTCCCCAATATGTGCCAACCTGAATAATCAGGCGGTACCTTTTCAAAATAATGTAATGTTTTTGGGCTTTCACTTTGATCACAGAATGAATTTTAAATTTCACATGAATAATTTTCTTGCTCTATGTGGTAAAAAATTAAATGTCCTTAAGTATGTGGCGGGTACTATTTGGGGTGCCAACAAAAAATCTTTATTTAAAGGTGTATAAGTCCCTTATCAGATCCAAGCCAGACTATGGCACACAGGTGAATGGTTTGGCATCTGATGCCACATTGAGGAGGCTTGATATGTTATTTAAAATAAATGTCTGCGAATGTGTCTTGGAGCCTGGCAGTGTACTCGTGTTGCTCGTATGGAAGTGGAGGTGAATGTACCTCCCCTCTGTATACACCGCGACCACCGGCTGCTGTCCTACAGTGTCAGGATATTACGAAAGAGAGATATCAACAATGTGACCTGTGCCCCCCAGTGTCAATACCAACATATCATGCAGTGGGTTCATCGACCTGCCGTTCACCTGCACTTACTAACTCAGGAGCTTGGTGTGGACCTCAGTGATTGTGACAAGTTGGTGAATAAAAATATAGCGCATTGTAAGCCACCCAACTTCTCTGTTGATGTTTCATGGCTACCAGTATCGAAGGCCATGGCACCGGAGGTGGAGGTCCACCACTTGTTTTGTAACCTCATCGTACGTCATATGGGGTACCAAGAAGTACAACGATAGCTCCAAGTCGAGTGAATCTGTGGGTGCTAGCTTCTGGTTCACTGAATGTGCCCTCAGGAATCGGTTGCCTACTCTTACATCTGCATTTACCTCCAAACTTTTTGCGATTTACAGAGCCATAGACTATACTCTAAATTCTTGACATGACTCGTTTGTCATCTTTTCAGATGACACAACGAGTGTGTGTGTGTGTGTGTGTGTGTGTGTGTGTGTGTGTGTGTGTGTGTGTGTGTGTGTGTGTGTGTGTGTGTGTGTGTGTGTGTGTGTGTGTGCGTATTACAAATTGTTTTTTCCAGATGACGTAAAACTTGATTTTCGGTTATTATTATTATTATTATATATATATATATATATATATATATATATATATATATATATATATATATATATATATATATATATATATATATATATATATATATATATATATATATATATATATATATATATATATATATATATATATATATATATACTGATATATATACTGTATACATATATATATATATATATATATATATATATATACACACGTATACATATATATATATACATATATAAATATATATATATATATATATAGAGAGAGAGAGAGAGAGAGAGAGAGAGAGAGAGTTATAGTTATAGTTATATATTTATATATATATATATATATATATATAGTTATAGTTATAGTTATATATATACTGTATATATTCAGTACATATATATATATATATATATATATATATATATATATATATATATATATATATATAATCACGCTTGTTCTAATGCTGTCCGCAACAAGGAGAAGGCCTACAAAATGTACCGGAGCCAACCCACCCCTGAATCACATCACCTTTACGTTTCTGCCCGGAATCGTGCTAAGTCTGTTCTTCGCTCTACTAAAAATAATTTCATCCATACTAAATGCTCTCAACTCTCCAACTCGAATTCTTCCGACTCCTTCTGGCACCTTGCCAAAAATCTTTCTAACAACTTTACCTCATCATCCTTCCCTCCTCTTTTCTACTCCGATGGTTCTGTAGCTATTTCTTCTACTGATAAAGCAGATCTCTTCGCACAGACTTTCTCCTCCAATTCCACCTTAGACGATTCCGGTGCTGTTCCTCCATCATTTCCCCCCTCTGACTTCCTCATGGCTGACATTAAAATTTCTTCAGTTGATGTATTTTCTGCCATCACTGGCCTCAGTACTAACAAGGCATATGGGCCTGATGGGGTCCCTCCTGTTGTTCTCAAGAACTGTGCTTCTGTGCTTACACCCTGCCTAGGCAAACTCTTTCGCCTTTGTCTATCAACTTGTACCTTTCCTTCTTGCTGGAAGTTTGCTCTCATTCAGCCAGTCCCAAAGAAGGGTGACCACCCCCAACCCTCCAACTATCGTCCAATTGCTTTAACGTCCTGTATTTCAAAAGTTTTCGAGTCAATTCTTAATAGAAAATTTTT
>NC_137015.1:20576921-20936921 GCF_032717465.1 Coenobita brevimanus | reverse complement strand
TTTTGAGTCTATTCTTAATAGAAAAATTTTAAAGCATCTTTCCTATCACAACCTTCTTTCTGATCGTCAGTATGGGTTCCGTCAGGGACACTCCACAGGTGATTTTCTCACCTACCTTTCAGACTCCTGGTCATCCTCCTTTCGGGACTTTGGCGAAAGCTTTGCCATTGCACTTGACATCTCAAAGGCTTTCGATCGAGTCTGGCATAAAATTTTAATTTCCAAACTGCCCTCTTACGGTTTCTATCCTTCTTTCTGTGCCTTCATCTCTAGCTTCCTTTCTGGTCGTTCTATAGCCGCTGTTGTAGACGGCTATCGTTCTTCCCCTAGATCTATTAACAGTGGTGTTCCTCAGGGCTCTGTCCTATCACCAACTCTCTTCCTTTTATCCATCAATGACCTTCTAAGCTGTACATCTAACCCTATCCACTCATACGCTGATGACTCCACCCTTCACCTTTCCATTCGATTCCCACAACTTCCATCTCAGCAGTTACTTCAACAGGCAAGGGATGAGGCTATGGCACACCTAATGTCTGACTTGGCTCGTATCTCTGACTGAGGTAAAAATAATATGGTTGTTTTTAATGCATCAAAGACTCAGTTTTTGCACCTATCAACCCGACAAAATCTTCCACAGGTATACCCACTTATGTTTAATAATACTCAACTTAATCCTGCATCATCCTTGAACATGCTTGGGGTTTCATTTGCTCAGGACTTGTCTTGGAAAGATCATATTACATCTCTTGTAAAATCTGCTTCCAAGCGATTGGGTGTGCTAAGCCGACTCCATTCCTTCTTTGCCCCTGCACAATTGTTGATTCTATACAGGGGTTTTATCCGCCCCTGTGTGGAGTACAACTCTCATGTGTGGGGAGGCTCCCCACATACAGCTCTTCTCAATAGGGTGGAGTCAAAGGCTTTTCGTCTCATTAACTCTCCCCCTCTTACTGACTCCCTTCAACCTCTGTCTCTTCGCCGCAGTGTTACATCTTTATCTCTTTTCTATCGCTACTTTAATGGTCACTGTTCCTCTGAACTGTCTGCATGCATTCCTCCACTTCTACGACGGGCACATAACACCCGTCTAGCAGCAAACTCTCACCCCTTTTCTGTCCAACTCTTTAATGCAAGAGTTAACCGTTACTCCCAGTCCTTCATTTATGCAACAGGTCAACTCTGAAACTGTCTCCCTCTGTCTGTATTTCCTGCTTCCTATGATCTCCAGTCTTTCAAACGCAGTGTGTCCAGGCATCTCGAAATGAATGGATCTTGAATTTGGCTCTCTCTTGTATTTTGTTTTTCTCTTGGAAGGAACAGTTTTGCGGGCTCATGGTCTTTGATTCCTTCTTCCTCACATAAAAAAAAAAAATAAAAAAAACATGCTCAAAACCTATCACGTTGAGCCGACAGACAAAGGGTTCAGTTCAGTGCAATTCCTGCAAGAGCTGGACCCATTACACCTGCACAACACTTGCATCCAGAAAACATTACACAAACACCTGGACCTGCTCCTTATGCTCCTTCCCCCCACTCACCAACCCCCCTACGAATCCTACTCCTACTTCCTTCACACCTCCACAGCCAAACCCACCGATCCTTCCCACATCATCCAGTCCCCCAACTCCTCCCATTCCAACCCATCCTAATCCACCTCAACCCTTATCTCCATCACAACCTCCCCCTACCCCTTCCCCTCCACCCACACCACCTCCCCCCCGTGCTGCAGGAGCCAACACACATCGCACACACAACATAAACATCCTTCAGTCAAACATAGATGGCATACACACCGAAAAATAAGAACTCACACAATTCATCAGACAACAGAACATACACATTGCCATCTTACAAGAAACAAAACTACACAGAGCACAGAAAACACCGACATTTCATAACTTCACCACCATTTGACAAGACCGGGCCGCTGGCGGTGGCGGTGGACTCATCACCCTGGTACACAAATCCATCAACTTTGCAGATACCAGTGCACACACAAAGTCACTTCTCCCCCCACATGACACCACAACAGAAATACAGTCAGTTAAAATACGCACTGGTAACAAATCACACATAACAATCGCTAACACATACATTCCCTCCCAATCGTCCTCCACAGTACCACACAATTACTCTCCACAGGTACACCACATCACTAACATACCTATCACCATCCTGGGTGGTGATTTCAACGCCAAGTCGTCGGCCTGGCATGTCAACAACCCTGACACAGACAGAGGGCTGGTACTACAATCCCAGACAGATCATCTTTTCATACTGAACAATCTAGACCAACATACCCATATCCTACACCAAGCCCTCTTCCTCCCATCATCTCCAGACATCACCTTCTGCTCCCCAAATCTCGCCCCCACTACATCATGGAGAGTGTTCAAAATCCTAGGTTCTAATCACCTCCCAGTCATCATCACTACCAAAACCAGAATCACCCCAGCTGGCCACATACACACATACACTAATTATAAGAGAGCCATCTGGGAGGCCTTTATAACTGAAACAGAACAACATTTCGATACACTAAACAGTACACCCATCACAAACATCAGCACCGCTGTGCACACTTTCAATACAATTACACAAAACGCAGACAAAAGACACATCCCTAGAGGCAACAGAAAGAGACACAACCCCAACTTCACACACCAGAAATTCAAGGCCTCATCAAACAACGGGATACACTACGACACTCCCCAACACCCCATATACAAGACACTGTACAGTCGCGGCACCTAGTCCTTGACCAGGGTGTAAAGGAAAGTCAATGCCACCACAGGGCTGCAGTGCGTTGGAACACTTTCCTTTACACCCCCTGCAGGGGGTGATGGGGGAAGGAGGCAGGGGGTGTAAGGGAACGTGTTCCGATGCACTGCAGCCCTGTGGTGGCATTGACTTTCCCTTACACCCTGGTCAAGGACTATGTGCCGTGACTGTACAACAAATACAAGAATTCAACACTGAAATAAACAATAAAATATCAGAACAGCAAACACTAAACTGGAAAAATTACCTCCAAACACTTGAACACAAAACAAACATCAGCAAACTCTACAAAACACTAAACAGCATCGCACTTTCCAACAGCAACACCACACAATCACACTCTGCCATCACAACAACAGACACCATACCCTCAAACAAACAACAAGCAAACACTATCATCAATCACTTTTCACAAGTCAGCCATCTAAACACCCATCCCAAAGATCGATGTATCATCGGACGTAAGAGATAGTTCCACACAGACCCAGACTATGCACCTTTCACTTACAACCAGACGAAGTACATCATTAACAACCTCAAGCACTCATCTGCCTGTGGACCAGACAACATAAGCAACATTCACCTTAAACATCTTGGACCACAAGGCATACAAGCACTCACCAACATATCAAACTACAGCTACTCACACAACATAATACCCAACACCTGGAAGCACGGCATTATCATCACTATCCCTAAACCCAACAAAGACCACATGTTACCCTCCTCACACCGCTCCATCACACTCCTCAGCACCCCCTCTAAAGTCACTGAACGACCTGTACTACAACTAGTCACACCTCACATTTCCCTAGCCCAGTCACAACATGGCTTTAGGCCACTACACTCCACAAACACCCTTCTTACAGACCTTACACAGAGAGTTGTCGATGGCATGAATTCAGCTAGGCAACCACACAGAACACTCCTAATCACACTAGACATTAGCAAAGCTTTTGATGCCATCCCCCGCCACAACCTCACAAAGTACTCAACACAAACATGCACAATAACACAAAAAGATGGCTGGCAAACTACTTAGCAGGCAGATGTGCACACGTAACATTTGCGGTCAGTCTTCTAACATCAGAAACTTCACAAATGGCGTCCCCCAAGAATCTGTTTTGTCCCCTACACTCTTTAACCTATACATGCACGACATACCACACCCCACACACCACAGATACACATAGCTTCCTATGCAGATGATAAAACACTTACATGTACGCACCAAAACACAAACACAGCTGCACGCATCATTCAACCTTACCTCAGCACACTACACGAATGGTACACCACAAACAGGCTCAAGATAGCCCCAGCCAAATCTACAGTGACCCTTCTCACAAACTGGACAGCAGAACACAGTCACATCCCACACTTCACCATAAAAAACACTCTCCTACCCCCCCCCCACAAAATCCTTGGTGTAACATACAATACATCAATGTCATTTAAACAACACATCACAAACATTAAAAATAAAATAACACCAAGACTCAATGCTTTGAGGTCACTTGCCCATATAACATTCGGACACAACAAAGAAACCACCACCACAGTATACAAACAATACATACGTTCAGTGATGAATTATGCAAGCCCTGCCTGGACTTCTAATCTCACCAAAACACACTACAACACTCTACAGACCATACAGAACAAGGCCCTAAAAATAATTACAGGCTGCACAGCTACTACACCCACAGACCACCTATATCAAGAAACCAAAGTCCTCAAAGTCAAAGATCACCTAGACATAAGAGGCACCCAGTTTCTTGCTGCAGCCTCCACAAACCCACAACATCCATTATATTACATGGCAGCACATCCACCCACACCAAGGAACGTCAAAACATCACCCAGCACACGATAGCATACACAAATACTGTCATCTCTCTCCCCTCGCACACCTCATACCAACTTCCAGAAGCATATCCACACTCAGATCACTCGCCACTCCATTCAGTCACTTAAAGACAACACACAGCTGTATGCACGGCCTCCTGACATCCACTTCGTGAAGACAGGGTCCACCTGGCCAGGCTGAGTTATGGGTAGGGTACCATCCAGCCCTCTTAAGATACCAGAAGAGGCTGGATGACTCCATCGCTGATGCCTGTCCAGGATGCAACACAGCACCCCATACTATTAAGCACATTATGGAAGACTGCGTTGCACACAATCACCTACGTCAGCAACACAACATACACTCTTTGAGAAGTCTGTGGGAAAAGCCCGGTCTCGGCCGTGGCCTTCCTAAGGGATTCGGGGCTGTTCGGCCAGACTGCCTAGGGAACAACTACTACTACTACTTGATCGCCATCGAGCGTACGCCAACAACTCCATCAGCAACAGCCGACAACAGGATGTTCTCTGGGTGACAGAAGTAGCTGTTATTGGCAAGTACAGGGCAAATGATAGCCTGATCCTCCAACGGCAGCTTTTGAAGGAGCTCCACCATGAAGAAGAAATTTTTGGCTTCATCCTGACACGAGCTGTTGGCTTTCACCCTGAACCACAAAGGAGAATAGTAGTTCACATTGAAGGAAACGAGACGTTTTAGGGTTGGTGGAGGTTGCTCCTTTGACATGTAAAGTCGCAGTATGCGATTAGTTTTCGTAAGCCACCTGGCATGATTTAGCGGTCCTGCTTGTGCAGATGGTCCCACACCTTGGCAATTGCACTGCCAAACATGCACGGTACAGGTAGCCCTGATCTTTGCTGAGATCACTTACAACTCCTTCTGGTAAAATGCAAGTTTTTCCAGCAACACGTTCATAACCAACAACTGGAAGATCTTTTGGGTCAACTTGAAGCGAATGACCCACTTCTCTGCAGCCTCGTGGGCCTGTTGTCGAACCATCAACCGCCTCGAAATACCTTCTGAAAATTATTTCAGCAAGATGCAACAAACAAACAAGCCACTACAGTGGTCTGCCAAGCTGTGTTTCGAGCTCACGGATCACTCCATTTCTCTTTCCAGTATTGACATTTGTCCCATCACAGACAATAACTTGCAAAGAATCTGTTGAATGTTTTTCGAATGACAGGCATGACTTCCTTGGCAATATCTGCTGCTCTTCCACTTTCGGGAGAAACATGGTCGATGTAAATGGCATCAGGAAAAGCAACTACTGAGTTGCGATTTTCTTTCACAATTCTCTGACCATCTGAGGTTTTCTTGATCTTCTGATCGATTTTTCCATCGAAACCGATGCAAACGATCTCCTTCAAGTCATTTTTATGCTGTTGCAATGTGACATTTCTCCAGCATTTTCTCTGATGGCGGAGTTTACTGGGATCAACTTTATTTTCTTCACAAAGAATATTCATATCTTCCAGTGCTGCATTCACAATGGAGCAGATGTCTCTATTGCTTACTTGACATCGATCAGCCACAGGACTCAGCTCAGGATAGACTAATCTCTTCTGACACTGTTCTGTCTGTTTGCTTCCATGTACTTCTGCAGTATCATCGTCAACATATTAATCATATTGTTCATCACAGGCATCACTTTCGACAATACACGCTGTCATTATATCTTCAATATTATGCTTAGCATCTCTAGTGGACTCTTCATAGAGCTTCCTTTTCATCACTCTGTTCGCAGCACACCTATTTTGTGCTGTCTTCTTCTGGACTATTCCACCAATATACATTTTTCTGCACCTATTTTGGTCAACCCAGAAAGGCCACTCCTCAGGCGATATCTTGTTTGCTCTGGCACACTTGTGGTAGGTCTCCATATTATAATTGCAAATCATAATAGATAGATAGATAAATAGATAGATAGAGAGACAGATAGAAGCAGGAAGTCAAATGATGAGAAGGTGTTGTGTCTGCGAGAATCGAGCAATGCTAAACATGCTTACACTGAGGAAAGCTGACAACAGCGGCCAGTAAGGAGATGATGCAGTTAGCTGTCAGCAGTCCTCTCGTGAACAAAGATCTAGTCCACCCCTGCTATACCAGAATTTAGGAAAGAGAGCTCAGACGGAGATTAGCCACCGAACAGGCTAGACAGAAGGAGACAAGCGACCCTAGAGAGAGGTCGAGACGGAGATTAGCCTTAGAACAGAGAGAGAGAGAGAGATAGCGAGACAGGGAGGTAGCTACCCAGGACTTATACTATTATACCTGTTTAATATTTCCAAGACAAATAAAAATAGTCCCATACTATTCTTTACCTCTCCCGTCACTACATGACATCTGGTGGGGAAACTACTACAAGATATAAAAGCCGCTCGACCACAAGTCTAAAATATACTTCTCTACAAGTAACTACAAAGTTTTACGACATTTGGTAGCAGCGAACGTATACGAACCTCGTCTACGAATCAACATTAAATTCCTACAAAATATCAAGATTGAAAAGAACCAACAATATCTGCTCTTGACAGTATTCTCTCCATCATGCCCCCTCCGTCTCCCAGATCATTACGCTGATGCAGAGGTCAAGAGATCACTCGACGCCTTGCAAGTAGCTTAACGACAAACCAGCAAATCTGCGGACATCGTCTCCGAATTAAAAGCAAATTTCTACAAAAGCAACCGATACTACAAGATTAGCTTCAGTTCTACATTGAATCCTACAAAATACAGCCTACAGTGCAAATAGTCTACAAGTCTACGACGAATAAGCGAACTACAGCCATCTACAATCAACTACAATTAACAACTCTACGTCGTCTGTATAATCTTCTACACGCACCTACAAGTAGCGGCAGTCTTCATCCTACAACGAGTAAATCACAAGAAAAAAGGACCAAGAATACATCAAGAAAGAAAAAAACAAACAAACAAACAAACAAACGAAGAGTGAGAGACGACTCACAACTCATAACCACCAGACCTCACCCTCCTCTCTCTGCTACATCCACCAAACCCCCAACGCTTACGCAGGTGTGAAGAGGTCAGGACGACGAAGCAAACACCAAGTCCATATTCACAACTAATCTTACTCACTCGTCTTCACTCAAGTTACTCATCGCTACTCATTCACTCACCACAGCTACCAGTGTAGGAAGTTGAGGTCATCATGCGTGCTTGCTGAACAGACGCCACGTCAGTCAACACACCACCTGCACCACCACTCACACCATTCCCACCACGGTAAAATTAGTGAGTTACATAGTTACTTCATTTATACAATACACAGTGATAGACAATAAGCTTCTGCACAAACATATAAAACGTGCTGTATAGTTACAGTTTAAATACACATACTTACTTCAGTTATCTGCATAACTCAATCACTAAATAATCACCAACAATAAATATTCTACACTGTATATATTCATTCATTTATTATAACATTTATTTACTACCAACGAGTGTTACCATTTATACCTACGTAAAATACGTGTTTCATACTATACATTAATTATATCTACAAAGTAATAAAGAAAATATACAATCACAGTTACTCAGTGAGCAATTAAAAGAACTGTATTAAACATTTATTAATTAAAGCTACCTAGTGGAAACATATAAACTAAGTTACAAGGTAAACTAGAGAAAAGAAAAAAATGGCCAACACAAATGCCGTTAGCAAGAGTGAACATCTTCAACACAATCGTGAAGACAATGATTTCCACACAGTGCTGACACACATATTACTCACGATAGGTACAGGTGAACAACAAGTCAGTGTGTATAGTTAATACTGTATATAGTATTAATTATATATAAAAAAATAATAATAATAATAATAATAACACAAAGAAGAATGACCCATATATGACAAACCAGTACCATTATCTTTGAATGAAATATTAATAACTCTTACAATAATCTTAATTTTAACCTATTTTTATTCTTGCATGTATGCATTTCACTATAATAACCCAAGTACATACTGTATTACAGTTAAATAATTCACTTTAATGCATTTATTCCAATATGTATTCAACTTATTTAAAAATGTAATATTACTGAATAATCACTATTTACTATATTATATGTATACAATATTCATACAATTTACTTTTACAGTATTATGTATTTCACTTAATTAGCTTATAAGTTCATTATAATGTGTATGTACTATGTATCAATATGTTATAACTATTAAATGTCGATGGTACGCCATTTTTGCGCGGCTGAGCAATGTGGTAGGTCTCCATATTATAATTGCAAATCATAATAGATAGATAGATAAATAGATAGATAGAGAGACAGATAGAAGCAGGAAGTCAAATGATGAGAAGGTGTTGTGTCTGAGAATCGAGCAATGCTAAACATGCTTACACTGAGGAAAGCTGACGACAGCGGCCAGTAAGGAGATGATGCAGTTAGCTGTCAGCAGTCCTCTCGTGAACAAAGATCTAGTCCACCCCTGCTATACCAGAATTTAGGAAAGAGAGCTCAGACGGAGATTAGCCACCGAACAGGCTAGACAGAAGGAGACAAGCGACCCTAGAGAGAGGTCGAGACGGAGATTAGCCTTAGAACAGAGAGAGAGAGAGAGATAGCGAGACAGGGAGGTAGCTACCCAGGACTTATACTATTATACCTGTTTAATATTTCCAAGACAAATAAAAATAGTCCCATACTATTCTTTACCTCTCCCGTCACTACATGACATCTGGTGGGGAAACTACTACAAGATATAAAAGCCGCTCGACCACAAGTCTAAAATATACTTCTCTACAAGTAACTACAAAGTTTTACGACACACTGACACTCAGACCTCTCACGTGCACTGAAGTTTTTGAAACATTTGCAACGGTTAATGTCAAATAATGTGTCAATGCTGCCGAGTTTCTCTGTGTAGGTATTGGAAGTCCTTTTGCTCACTAGATATTTCATAAGCTCCTGTGCTTTTGCTATCAGGCGTTTCACACGAATATCACTGGTGTAATCAGTAGCTGAGATGGAAGCTTTCTCGTAAATTCCTGCTACTTCAGTGCAACAGTTTCCGCATAGGCTTGGGTGTTCAATGACGGATTTGTGGATTTGTGTTCCAAATATGCCTTTATGACATCACAACTAGTGGGTAACTGATAAACCGGAAGACTGCGTGATGAACCAAAAACAGTCTTTCGTGCTTTCTCGTTTGTTGCAACTGGCCATGATTCCAGTAAAGTACGCAAACTCATACAGAATTTAAAACTGTTAACCAGTATCAGTTTGTGTAGTTGGTAACAGAAATGCAAAACAATGGGTTATCATTTATAGAGTTCCCAATCACCAGTAATCACTGAATGCTTGCAGCGTCAGTGTCGTAAAAACTAAACTGAAAGTTGCTGGAGTACCACAGACTCAATTTTAAAAATACAGTTAGTTCATGTGGAAACCTACTATATGTCATCAAAATAGCCATGTTTTGTCGAATTTTTAATTTTTGACCCACCCTAGTGGATACATACTTATGTGAATAAACTCACTAAATGTACAATCATCCCGTTTGTCTATTTTACCCTTGGTTATGCCTAATGCATTGACAGTCACAGTTTACTTAATGATATCTATTCCTTTAGAGTTTCGTAGCAAACTTCTCACAATCTGGTGCCCGAACAGGGACTTGTTGGCTGTCTTAGTGCTTGGGCTGACCAGGGATTTAGTAGGTAAATATGTCCAGTAATTTCGACATGTTGATGAAAGAAGCTCGAAGCCTTGGTCTGGAGGGGGAGATGGTGTCTGAATTCGTGAAACACGCTCAAGAACGGGAAGAAAGAGCAGCAAAGGGAAAGGGAAAACGCCAACAAGAGCAAACCAACCAGTTTGAGTTGAGGCTTCAAATGAAGAAATTAGGTTTTGATCAAGGAGGCCCCAGCTTTGTCACCTGTAACATTCCAACAGGCGAAAATTTCACCACATGAAGAGGAGAAAGACATAATGGATGCATACTTATGTCGTTTTGCAAAGGCGGCAGTGGACGCCAAATGGAGTAAGGATTCATGGCCTATCATCCTTGCATCATTACCATCGGGCAAAGCACTCGAAGTGTATAACCAATTACTTCTAGTCCAGCATCTATAACCTACTGAAGCGGGCACTGTTGAAGGCTTATGATTTCTCATGCAAAGTTTTTAAGTGAAGATTTAGAAGTGGAAGATTTAAGGAGGATGAAACGGCTCAACAGTTTGCATAAAAGTTTACTAAAGCTCGTAATAGCTGGATTGACTTCGCGGATGTGAAAATTCAGTAAAGGGAGTGAAAGACTTGTTAGTGAGAAAGCAGTTCATGAATTGTTGCTCTTACAATCTTCAGATGTTTTTATGGGAGAAGAAGATCTCCAACGTTCAGCAGATGGCCGAGGAAGCTGACCACTGGATAGATGCCTGCGGTCATCCTAGCAATATGAATGATGGTAGTGGTAGAGAAAAAAACTAGCCACAATCAAGTGGTTTGCTGGATATGTGAGAAAAAAGGTAAAACTGCTAATTGCTAAGAGAAAAGGACAGTGCCATAGATAACTGAAGCGGATGTGACAGGAAGTAATGCAGATGAGTTTTCTTGTGGTGTAATCGATAACAGGACAGGTGACAGGACTCTTAATATTGCTGAAGGCTATGTGGGAAATCAACCAACTCCTGTAATGCATGACCTGTAATGCATGGAGACTGGTACCGGTGGGACACGAAATTGAAAGAAACTCATACGTGGAATGAGAGGGATAGTATGCCAGAAGTTCGGATTAATGTTTCTACCCCTTATTACAGTGGACCTCTACTGGCTGCCATGTGTGAATATCCATTGTACGGACTGGTGTTGGGGAATCTGCCTGGAGTAGCAGATACACCACAGGGCAAGCAAGTAGTCAAAGCCGAGGGAAGCAAGGAGGATAAGCTGCGGGAATGGGCAGAACTACGGTGACGAAACTGCTGGAGCAGTAACAAGACTCCAGGGTAAGGATATTCACAAGTGCCCCCTGCCTCTGAAAGTAAGTGATAGAAAAGATCTGGCAGCAGTTGATGAATTTTGAGGGCACAGGCTGAGGATCAGTTACTTGCTAGCATCAGGTCCTATGTGGAGAACAATCGGATTTTCACTAGGAATGGCAGGGTATTTTACAAGGGGAGGTAGACTGTACAGACAGGTAAGTAAGAATGGGGAGAAGAAGGAACAACTTGTTGTCCCTCAAAAGTATAGACAGGCAGTTTTCAAGTCGGGCCATCAAGCAGTGATGGCTGCTCACATGGGTAAGGGAAAAACCTTAGACCGTTTCCAAGCAGTGTTTTTCTGGCCTGGGATGTGTGATGACATACGGTGGTACACCAAGTCTTGTGATATTTGTCAACGGACATGCGATAAAGGACGTATACCTCGATGAAAGTTGATGCCCTTGCCAGCGATTGATGAGCAATTTTCTAGGATCGGCATTGATTTGATCTGCCCGATCCAGTGCACAGCTCCGGAGGGGTCGCGAAATATTTTAACTCTCTCGTTACCAATCGACGGAGGCTGCGTCCAACCGTGAGTGAGTATGTGGGACACAGTCCTGGGCACCCAAGGCCACACACTGAGAGACCCCCCGTCACTGCACTATTCCCTTACACTCGATAGTTCATGAACAATTTTCCTTCATACCCTGATTTATTCATCGATAATCATATTTTTTTTTCACCATAATCCTAAATAAATGTACTTGCTTATGGTGTTGTAAAAAAAGATCAGCCAGTAAATTATGCCTCAATTTATTTTTTTACTTTAGTTTTTTTTTTTTACTGAAATATAATTTTTATGGTATATGTTACTGAGAAAAAGTTATAGGCAATATATTCGGCTACATTTTGGTGTATAAAGAATTACTGTAGGTCAATTAGGGCCAGTTCTATGAAGCATGAAAGGAAATTATATTATGTTCGAGCAAGGCTTATGGTACACTGACTGAGGCCTTGGGGCAACACTGGGTGCGGGTGGGTTGAGCGCCGTGGAGGAATACACGGGGACGCAAGTAATGCATTATTCTTGCCCAGAAATGGATGCAAAATCATTCCATAAAAAAAAAAAACGGGGGCCATTTTGTTCAACGCAACTGGGGTCAAATGGTAATGAGTGGTGGAAATGGGCACAGAAGCAGCATGCGTCAGATGGTAATGAGTGCATGAAATTTCCACCACACCCATAAACACCAAAGGGTTAACATTGGTGGACTTTTCAACCCAGTGTCCTGAAGCTGTACCTTTAATGAATATAGATACTGTATCTGTTGTTGATGCACTGATTGAAATCTACAGTTCATTGGAATTCCGCAGCAGGTGCTAAATGACAAAGGAAGCCAGTTCACGTCAGTCATGATGCAAGAGGTAAATGGGTTGCATTCAGTGAAGTCTCTGTATACTACACCTTATCACGCTATGGGGAACGGTTTAGTTGAGAAATTTAATTCCACTCTTAATAAAATGATAAAGCTTATGTGGCAGGGGCAGCCAAAGGAGTGGCCACGCTATGCTGCATCACTGCTTTTTGCCTATCGGGAAGCACCGCAAGCAAGTATGGGATTCTCCTCTTTTGAGATGGTATATGGTAGACCTGAAGGAAGAACCCTTAATATCTTGAGGGAACTGAGGGATGGAAATGCAAAGACACCAGAAACACAAACCACTTATGAATATGTACAGTTGCGAGCAGATGACTCGAGGCCACCTAGTCCACCAACATGTTGGTGTTTTATCTGGTAACAGTGGTAGCTATGAACTTGACCGAGATTCATTCGGCTGTTCGGACAAAACCAACTCATTGATAATTTGTCAATGTGCGTTTCTAACTGGTCTCCAATCGGTATCATGCAAGTAAACATATTATATGTCATACACATGGTAATTATAACCATAGTATTACAACACAGGCATCCAAAGATTGGTGCGTTCATTCATGTGTGACACACGGGTATCGGTAGTGATTTATTTGGTTCAACTACTGTTGTGAACCAAACAACCTTTGCCAGTTTTCAAGAGATATACCATAGGGTTATCAGCTTCCCCGCGACCTAGCACTATTAGCACAAAAATGCCATCATGCCAGTCATCCCTCACCGTGAACCTTACTTTCGTCGAAGTCTAAATCCGAAGCAGGTGGGAGAGTTAAAGCTTCACTCCACAGTAGGCGGAACAGGGAGAGGGGTGTGTGGGAATTATAAGGAGGGTGGTGGGTGAGGAAGGGAGGGACGAGGTGGGACGTCAGATGGGAGGAGATGGGAGCAGGCGGTTGGCTGCGATATTAAACGCGTATGAGATTAAAGGTTGTAATAAATTTGTTTTTACATATGCAACCAACGTGGTAAAGTCGAACGATTACTCTCTATAAATATTTATCATCATGAACGGGCCAATTGGTTCCACCTTCATGCCTCTTCCCACACGTGGCTTCACGTGGTGTCTACGTCACAAACCAAGATGGTGATGGAGCTGCACACTCGGGATATCCGTGTGTCTGACATGAATGAACGCACCACTATTTAGATGCCTATGTTGTAATAGTATGGTTATAAATATTTCTACCATGTGTACGACACGTTAATCATTATCAATATAATACGTTTACTTGCATGACATTGATTGGAGACCAGTTAGAACTGAATTTGACTATTTATCTCTAAGTTTGTTTCGCCTGATCAGCCGACTGAATCACGGTCAAGTTCACAGCTACCACTGTTACCAGATAAAACACCAACATGTTGGCGGACTACGTGGCCTCGAGTCATCTGCTCGCAACTGTACTTAACTTGGGTGACAGGTTAGAACAAACCTTCATGATAGCAAGGGAGGAATTGCTTAAGGCCCAAGTCTTGCAGAAACATTACTATGGAAAAAAAAAAATTAAGGATAGAAGTTTCAAGGAAGAGACAAGGCACTTGTTTTGTTGCTCACTAGCAGTAATAAACTACTGATGCAGTGAAAGGGCCCATTTGATGTAGTAGCTTGCCCAACGCCTCTCAATGTTGTACTTTCAGCTGGTGGTGAAAATCGTTGTTTTCATGTCAGCATCGTGAAGAATAGTTATACTCAAGCATGTGAAGCCTCCATGCAGCTTGAGCAGATCTGGGAGAGGACACGATTCGGTATGCAATGGCTGTAGCAGTTATCCAAGAATCTACTAAATTGGCCAACCATCTGTGCGTGCCAGTATTGATTCCTTCTGAAACCTGGGAATATGTATTGATGTGTGAGGATCTGACTGACTGCGAAAGGAGCAGCCTAACTGACATTAAGATATACAGTACAGCCTTTTCTGACGTTTCTAAGACAGCCAATGTACCAGCTCACCATATTGTACTAGATGAGCCCCGGTACAAACGAAACCTTACTTTTTGCCACACAATCTTCTGAGTGAGATAAGGAAAGAAAGAGAAGAGATGAAAGAGGCAAGAATTATTAAGCCCTCAGATTCGCCCTACCCTCGCCAAATGGTGGCTGTGCATAAGAGGGATGGGGGAATACGCTTATGTTTGGATTTTAGGAAACTAAACGGCAAAACCAGATTTGATGCAGATCCAATGTCAAACCAGGATGAGATTTTTACAAGGTTAGCCTCAAGTTAGCTATTTTCTTGCACTGACCTCATCAAACGCTTTTGGCAAATACATCCATAAAGACTGCAGCCATTACACTGCTTTTGCGACAGATCAAGGCATTTTCCAGTTTACAGTATTGCCATTTGGTTTGGTGAAGGCTCTAGCCATATTTAACCGAATGATCAAGACTATACTTGGAGGAATGGAGGGTATAAAATTGTTTGTAGATGATAATTATATTCATTCACTCTGCAACTCAAGAACAGCACAAGGATCTTTTGGAAACAGTGCTTAGGAAGCTGACGGAGACTGGTTTAACTGCAAGGCAAAAGAAATGCACTGTTGGCCAGAGAAGAATCCAGTACCTTGGTCATGAAGTGGGTAGAGTACTTATTTCCCTCTTCCCGACAAGATAGAAAGGACAAAGAATACACAGCCCCTCGTGTCAAAGAAAGAGGTGAGATCGTTCTTGGGATTAACAGTTTATTAAGGGAAATATAATCATGGCAACATCAGTTTGTTTGTGTGTTATGCACCTACTAATGATGCACTCGATGAAAGGAAAGACACATTTTATGAAAAGTTGCAAGAAGGAGTAGGAAGGGTACCTAGACATGATGTTTTGATCTGCGTTGGAGACTTTAATGCAGTAATGGGCTGTTCAAATGAGGGATTTGAGGCATGTATGGGTAAGATGGGAGTTGGTAGTAGGATGAGTGAAAACGGAGTGAGGTTTGGAAGCTTCTGTCTAGCAAATGACTTAGTCATCGGGGGCACACTCTTTCAGCATTGCAATATACACAAGACAACTTGGGTGTCGCCGTGTGGAAAATATAAAAATCAGATTGATCACATCGCTATCAGTAGGAGGCACAGAAGTTCTCTGCTAGATGTTCATGTTAAACGGGGAGCGGATATTGGTGGTGACCATCAACTCAGCATTGCAAAAATAAGGTTTAAACTTAAAAATCAGAAGAAGGAAAAATCTGGTGTTGGTAGATACGATATTGTTAAGCTTAGAAGGGAAGGAGAAGAAAAGGAGGAATTCAGATTAGAATGCAGAAATAGGTTTTTGGTGTTGGAAACGTTGGAAGAGGGGGAGAGAAGTGTAGATGAGATGTGGGAGGATATGAACAAAGTTTTGCATGAGACTGCTGAATGTACGATTGGAAGGAGACATAGATTCAGGAGAAAGAAATGGATATCAGAGGAAACGTGGGATATGATAAAAAAGAGAGGTGAGGCTAAATTGAGGAGTGAGATGCAATGCGTTGATGAACGAGAGATTGAATTAGCAAGAGCTGCGTACTGGAGTTTGAATTCAGAAGTAAGAAGGTTAGCTAGGAGAGATAAAAGAAGATGTGTGGATGACAAGGTAGCAGAGACTGAAATCTTAATAAACAAAAATGATGGACAGAGTCAAAGAATAGCATATGAATCGATTAGAGAACTGAGTGGTAATGCAGGTAAACGCAAGGAAATACCAGTTAGAGACAGGGAAGGAAATTTATTGACCAAAGATGGAGATATTAAAAATAGATGGAGAGAGCATTTTGAGACAGTTCTTAATAGACCAATACCACCAGAAGAGGATATACCGTCTGCTCAGGAAGATTTAAATATAGAAACAGGAGAGTTGAGGCTTGCAGAGGTGGAGAAAGCAGTAAAACAGTTAAAGAATAATAAGGCACCAGGGGAGGATGGTTTATTTCCGGAAATGTTTAAAGTGGAGGGGGATAGATTAATAATGATCTTGACCAAGCTATTCAATAAGATATGGGTGACGGGTTTACTACCATCAGTTTGGAAGAATGGTGTAATTGTTAAAGTTCCGAAGAAGGGAGACCTGAGTGAATGTGGTAATTGGAGGGGAATCTCTTTGTCACCGATAGCTTTGAAAGTTTTCAGTAGAGTGTTGTTAAATAGGTTGGAGCCGGTGGTTGAGGGTATTCTGAGGGATGAACAGGCTGGTTTTAGAAAGGGACGTGGTTGCAATGATCAGATCTTTATAGTTAGGCATTTGATGCAGCAAGTTAATGAAATGAGAGTACCGTTAAGTCTCTGTTTTGTTGATTTTGAAAAGGCTTTTGATAGTGTTTCGAGAGAGACTATGGGGAAGATCATGAGACATTATGGAATACCAGAGGAGTTTGTGAGGGTCATTATGAACATGCATGAGGACACATTTTGTAAAGTGATGGTTGATGGTTGTCTGAGTGATTCGTTTGAAGTCAAGTCCGGAGTAATTCAAGGTGGTGTTCTATCGCCTTTACTATTTATATTGGTCATTGATTACATTATGAAACGCGTTGGAACAGAAACCGGTGCAGGTATACTTTGGGAAGAGAACAGGAAACTTTTGGATTTAGATTATGCAGATGATATAGTTTTGATTTGTGATGGACCAGAAGAGATGTAGAGAGTGTTGGACTGTTTGGTGAGTGAAGGTCGCAAGGTGGGTTTGGTTATTAATTGTGGAAAAACTGAAATAATCAATATGAATATGGAAAATGCGCAGGAATGTGTAATTGGAGGTATGGTTGTAAAGCAAGTTGATAGGTTTAAATATTTAGGTACTTATTTAGCCAAGGATGGTTCTTTGAACTTTGAATTCGAGGAAAGGTTAAAGAAGGCTAATCAGGCAATGGGAATGCTTAAAAATATTTGGAATAATAACAATTTTTCTGTGCATACAAAAATCAAACTTTATAAGGTAATGGTTAGGAGTATCTTAATTTATGGACACGAGTCTTGGTACAGCACAGTGACTATGGAAAATAAATTCTTGGTGTTTGAAAACAAAGCACTTAGAAGAATATTAGGAGTTAAGTGGTGGGAAAGGATACCAAATAGTAGAATTAGAGAAATAACGAGAATGCAGCCGGTCGATGAATATGTTAGGTTCTCACGATGGAAGTGGCTAGGACATGTGTATAGGAGACAGGGAATAGTACGAGGTACACCAGGGTGGGTGGCACTTGGTAGGAGAGGTAGAGGAAGGCCAAAAGAGACGTGGGTGAGGACAATGAGACGGGAAGCTGGAGATGAGTGTTGGGGAGATCTTGAGGAGTTAGCACAAGATAGGATGTGGTGGTGTGAGTTCATCGAGGCCCTATGCATCCCCGAGGGTGCCACAGGAAATGATTGATTGATTGATTGATATACCAAATTATGAAGAAACTGTTTTGCCCCTAATTAGATTAACCAGGAAGGCCGCACCTAACAAGGTGATTTGGACCAAAGTGGAGAACTCTCTCAACAGGCTATAACATAAACTAGTTGAGTACCTGATCCTACATCTTCCAAATCTGAACAAGCGGTTCGTACTTAGGACTGATGCATCACAAGGCAACAATGGATCAATATTATTACAAGAGAAGTAAGATGAGGTCTGGCCTCTTGCATAAAATAGCAGAACTCTAAATAAGGCAGAGAAGAATTATTCTGTTGTGGAAAAGAAATTGCCAGCATTCTTTTGACAAGAAGAGTCTTAGTCATTCTCTGTGTCAAGCCAAACCTCAGTTATGCAGAGAGCTGATGCTTCTCGTTAGGCATGACTCGATTTGCATTCGGCCACCAGTTCATCCACTTTATTCCTTAACCCATCGCGTCCGGGATGTATTCCCGCCAATCCTTCCCACAGCTAGGCATTCCTGAGAAAATTGTCTACTTTTAAACCTTCATATCTCAGCTAATACTTAAACAAAAATAAAAAACCAAGTATCATAATACTCACCAATTCTTCGACTTCAAAGTGATTGCATCGGAGATACGTGAAGTGCGTGTAGGGAGAGTGAGTGAGTGGGGAAAAGGGGCAAATTTTTGTGCATTGTTGCTCAATTCTAGCACCACTGTGCGAGTTCAAGTCTGGGTATTACAACAATTACTACAAATACTACTACTATTATACTACTATTACAACTACCACTACAGCAACTACTACAATTACCACTACTACAATTATTACTGCTACTACAAATGCCACTACTACAAATACTACTATTACTACCACTACTACTAAAACTACTACCACTACTACTACTACACATACTACCACTACTAAAACTGCTTTCACAACTACTACAAGTACTACTACTACTACTGCTACTACTACTACTACTACGACGACGACTACAAAAAAAAAAAAATATTGTGGACAAAGTAGTTACTCATGTACTGACCATAATCGAAAATATTTACCACTATGACAGATTATTTCCCCTGTGATTCGTACTCTTCCGTCATAACAAATAATTATTTATACACACGAGAACTTTCAATAAGAAATAAGGCACTGACGTCATCATGAAACAAACCTTCTGCTTCCATTACGCACATAAATATACATAGAGCAGTAAAACCATTTTTTCTAATTACACAAAAACCAACATATGTACTAAACTAACACTAACTTATGCATACGACCCAGACTTCTGCCACTCGGTCTTTGAGTGAAAGTCAGAGAAACAGATATACCTCATAGCAATTAATCTGGCCAGGCATGTATGGCAACGCTGTTCCCGTCGAGATTCAGATTGGCTGGAGGTGTTTGTTCGATTTCATTGTTGCTTAAACCGATACTATCCTTATTATCAGATGTGATAACGTGAGTTTGTCGACAATACAATCGTCAAAAGCAATAAGAAAACCATTATAATATTTAACAACAATGAAATCTACTTAGGAAGATAGAAATATGAGTCAACAAAGTATTATAACAGTCCAAGTCAAGGTCAGCATTCGACCAATTCCTTTAAGTCTCCGACACTCGATAACGTAACAGAAAATTAAGGAAACCTGCTTAATCTAAGCGTTGGTGTAACACACATTTAAATTTTAAGATCAGTTCTTATAGTGATAATAGAGGAGATATAATGAAATAGTTTTCCTTTAGCCTACTTTGATTTTCGCAATTTTTTCAAACATCCCTCCCCACACAACTCGTCTTTTCATTAGAATTATTAATTATTCAGAGTTGTGGCACGATTTAAGGTTGCGGACTGATCTTAAAATTTAAAAGTGTGTTACATCATCGCTTAGATTAATCAGGTTTCCTTAATTTTGTTATATTGTCGAGTGTCGGAGATTTAAAGGAATTGGTCGAATGCTGACCTTGACTTGGACTGTTATAATACTTTGTTGACTCAAATTTCTATCTTCCTACGCAAATTTCATTATTGTTAAGTATATAACGGATTTCCTATTGCTTTTGAGATTGTATTGTCGACAAACTCAGCATCATATCTGATAATAAAGAGAGTATCGGTTTAAGCAACAACGAAATCGAACAAACACCTCCAGGCAATCAGAATCTCGGAAGGAACAGTGTTGCCATACATGCCTGGCCAGATTAATTTGTATGAGGTCTAGTACACATTGCCACTTGACATTCAACACACCACCACCTCCTCATATGGCATTGCCGTGGTCGGCACAATGAATTGGTGCAAACACAGCAACGCCAAAAGGCTTCTTTGTCTGCAGGTGTTGGAGGCAGCACTTCCATAAATGCCTAATGAGGTAGTTCCCGCATTGCAGTCGGTCAGGCAGTTGCTGTACACTGTGCCTCATGGTGCTTCACAGCAGGCACTACTTGGCCATTTCTCTCCAGGAGATCGTAAATTACATCCTTCTCAAACTGTCTGAGGGATGTGCTTGTCTGTGTTACTTCCTTATACAAAATGAAGGCTTTCAGTACACAGATGTCAAGTACATGTAAGAATGCCTTCTTGTACCACTTACAGCATTGCCTCAGACAGTTCATGGTGCTAATCTGCATATCAGATTTATCGACGAGTCGCATGTTGTCGTTATAGTCAGTAATGGCAACAGGCTTGAAGACTGGTTGCCACATTCTCTTTGACCTTGCTTGTGTCTACCAACCCACCTTCATGGACCATGAAGAGGACATTTACCTTTCTCTTATCATGCCAATAAATAGCAAGGCATTTACCTGATTTCAAAGTCCTGCACTCCTCCTTCAAAGTGGCTTTGGGAAAGGATGGCCAAGGAAAGGATGGCCAATGTTTCCTCTTTGCACGGACAGTGCCACACGATCCAACATTGTGTTCTTGTAGGTACTTTGCAAGACCTGGTGCTGTGTAATAATGATCCATAAACAGGATATGGTTGCCACCGAAGTACCTGTCCATGAACTTCTTCACGACTGAACCAGAGAAGCCATGGGGGCCATTCTTCAATAACTCCTCATCACTTGCTGTATACATGGCGAGGCACGTAGTGAGGCTTGCTTGCATGGCGAGACATGTGGTGAGGCAGGCCGCTGTGGCGAGGCACATGGTGAGGCAGACTGCCATGGCAAGACATGTGACTAGGCAGGCCGGCGTGGCAAGGCACCTAGTGAGGCAGGCCAGCATGGTGAGACATGTAGTGAGGCAGGCTGGCATGGTGAGGCATGTGGTGAGGCAGGCCAGCATGGCTAGGCACATGGTGAGGCAGGCTGGCATGGCAAGGCACGTGGTGAGGCAGGCTGGCATGGCAAGGCACGTGGTGAGGCAGGCTGGCGTGGCGAGGCACGTGGTGAGGCAGGTAAAGAAGCAGGATGAGTGGGAGAGACTAGTGTAGTGGTAGGGTGTGTGGAAATTTCCATGGTAGGCCTGAAGTCATGTGCTGGTGTGACTCAGCCTGTGGTGTTTCCTCCTCCCTCCATCCTCCACCTCCTCCCTTTTCTCACTCCCGACCTCCTCTTCCATCTTCTCCACTGTGCGAATACTCCCCTTTGCAGGATCATCAATATCATCTGACCCATTTCCATCATCAGAAAAGGCTGATGATTGTACAGAGGGAAAAGATTGCCACACAGTAGAGAACTGTCAGTCAACCTCCTCATCTGATGCATACATTTCCACACTCAGCACAACGAGGTCGCTTTTGTCAGAGAAAGAGGCACTGTCCTCACTCACAATTGGAGACAGTGGCAAGTCCAGTCATCTCCCTATCACAATATCACCAAGGTCTTTCCTTTTGAAGCCTTTAGACTCTTTCCTTTTGAGGCCTTTAGACTTCACTGGTATTGAATTCGGCAGCTGCGGGCACTCAGTTGAGGGTCCAGACACAGGGAAATTTTTTTTTGTGTAGGTCTATCCATGATGGAGGTATGCAGGCCACTTGAGTGTGACTGGGATGCATCATGGAGGGTTCCCAGTGGCTACATGTGGTGGAAATATCCAGCTGAATATTCAAAGAAATGGCACGAATTTCTGGATCATGGATACATGTCACAGGGAAAACCCCGGGTCCACATGTATACATGACACCCGAACACTATGGGTTAAAGAGCAGATATTGTCCAACATACACATTGATAAGAGGAAGTTTTGTACCCCTCCTTCTGCATTGTATTGTTACCTTGCCACGCTGTCCTTGCTTTCTTCCATACCCAGTACATCTGACCATCTCAGGATTTCCATTTAGGGCTGTCATGCCAGGGGAAGCCAAAGACAAAAGTTCATTTTGGCTATGAATGAGTTGCCTGTTGTTGTTTACATTTTGCCCGCCATCTTCGCCAGCTGACAAGGACGCCTCACTAAAAGTAATACCTCCCAGAACACAGACTGTATGGTGTTAACAGATTTGTCACCTTAGAGCAATTTCCTTATCACTAGGAGGGGACGGAAGGAAATGCGAAGTCACTTAAAGTAGGTCCTCATATTAAATTGAATGGGTACAAGATAAGGGGCCGCCACCATAAGTCTGCACGCAGCTAGGCTTGTAAACAAACTCTAATTTAGTTACATGACGCGCCGATAGGGGCGGACAAAACATATAAGGCTAGGGATGCGTGGCCTATAGAACGAGTGTGTACACAGGCATATAGTATAAGTGGTACATGCATACATTACAAATAAATTAATCACAGGCATATGAGATCATACATGCTATACATACACCTCCCTACCCCCTCATGCTCGTAGTTTACTCTCAAGCGGACTCTTTGTTCCTGAGTCTTTCAGAACAGCGTGGGGTAGGTGGGGGGGCAACAGCTAAGGACTCTCTTTCCGGGTCCATGCAAGGGGCCACAGGGATATGGGGGAGGGGGTCTACACCAGGGGGATTCACTTGGCGGAGGAAGCGACGGTTCCACCAGTAGACTCGGCCACTGGGGAGACGAACCTCGTAGTTCCTGGACGTACCATAGCCCATAACGACCCCAACCTTGTCCCAGCGGTGAGATGTCAGGTCTTGAATTTTTTTATTTTTAATGCGAGGAAGAAGGAACCAATGGCCATGAGCCCGCAGTAACAGTTCCCTCCAAGAGAAAACCAAAATACAATAGAGAGCCAAATTCAAGATCCATTCATTTCGAGATGCCTGGACACACTGCGTTTGAAAGACTGGAGATCATAGGCAGCAGGAAATAGAGACAGAGGGAGACAGTTCCAGAGTTGACCTGTTGCATAAATGAAAGACTGGGAGTAACGGATAACTCTTGCATTAAAGAGTTGGACAGAAAAGGGATAAGAGTTTGCTGCCAGACGGGTGCTACGCGCCCATCGTACAGGTGGAGGAATGCAAGCAGACAGTTCAGAGGAGCAGTGACCATTAAGGTAGCGATAGAAAAGAGATAAAGATGCAACATTGCAGCAAAGAGACAGAGGTTGAAGGGAGTCAGTAAGAGGAGGAGAGTTAATGAGACGAAAAGCCTTTGACTCCACCCTATTGAGAAGAGCTGTATGTGGGGAGCCTCCCCACACATGAGAGTTGTACTCCACACAGGGGTGGATAAAACCCCTGTATAGAGTCAACAATTGTGCAGGGGTAAAGAAAGAGTGGAGTCGGCTTAGCACACCTAATCTCTTGGAAGCAGATTTTACAAGAGATGTAATATGATCTTTCCAAGATAAGTCCCGAGTAAATGAAACCCCAAGCATGTTCAAGGATGATGCAGGATTAAGCTGAATATTATTAAACATTAGTGGGTATACCTGTGAAAGATTTTGTCGGGTTGATAGGTGTAAGAACTAAGTCTTAGATGCATTAAAAACAACCATATTATTTTTACCCTAGTCAGAGATACGACCCAAGTCAGACATTAGGTGTGCCATAGCCTCATCCCTTGTTTGTTGAAGGAACTGTTGAGATGGGCGTTGCGGGAACCGAATGGAAAGATGAAGGGTGGAGTCATCAGCGTATGAGTGGATAGGGTTAGATGTACAGCTTAGATTATTGATGAATAAAAGGAAGAGAGTTGGTGATAGGACAGAGCCCTGAGGAACATTACTGTTGATAAATCTAGGAGAAGAACGATGGCCGTCTACAACAGAGGCTATAGAACGACCAGAAAGGAAGCTAGCGATGAAGGCACAGATAGAAGGATAGAAGGCGTAGGACGGCAGTTTGGAAATTAAAGATTTATGCCAGACTCGATCGAAAGCCTTTGAGATGTCAAGTGCAATGGCAAAGCTTTCGCCAAAGTCCCGAAAGGAGGATGACCAGGAGTCTGAAAGGTAGGTGAGAAGATCACCAGTGGTGCATCCCTGACGGAACCCGTACTGATGATCAGAAAGAAGGTTGTGATAGGAAAGATGCCTTATAATTTTTCTATTGAGAATTGACTTGAAAACGTTTGAAATACAGGACATTAACCCCTTGACCGCGGGGCGTCACTTTCGTGACGCTTGGGAGCAAGGGATCATACCGCGGGGCGTCGCTTTTGTGATTCTGTGTTATTTTGAATTCACCCGGGCTTCCAAGTGGGGGCTTGTATCATCTATCGGTACTGCCAATGTCCAACACTAGTCAGCACTCCTAATCTCATCTGTACTCCCATCCATTGTTGACAATTTAGCCATTTCTCCCCGTTCTTGACTCCCCTCCCTACCCCCCCTCCATTACCCTATCCTCTCGCCTGCCCGGCTGTGCTACGCTAAGTAAATCTTCCCTGGAATTTTTCACTGATTTCATCCATTGAAATAAGCCCTATGTCCTATTCTTATACCAAATAATATATACAAGAAAGAAATAAGGTAAGTGAGAGTGCCATACACCTGGAATTGGCTAATTATCACCTGACAACACCTCACGTGCACTCGTTCGCTAATTTTCGCTGTTTTTTTCCCCTTCAAATATGCCCTATAATCTATTTTCGTAATAAATATACATGTAAGGAGGGAAGGGAGAACCCTAAGTGATATTTACATTCACCTGGAACTACCTAATTTATAATGTATTGTCTAGATTTCCTGCCAATCATATCAGTGCTAGACAAAGCTGTTTCAAGATATAACATTGGTAGCTCTGATTATATATCTCCTAAGTAGGCCTCTAATCTATTTTCGTAATAAATATACCTGTAAGGAGGGAAGGGAGAACCCTAAATGATATTTACATTCACCTGGAACTACCAAATTTATAATGTATTGTCTAGATTTCCTGCCAATCATATCAGTGCTAGACTTAGCTGTTTCAAGAAGTAATATTGGTAACTCTGAATAACCCCTAAAGCAGGCCTCTAGGCTAGCTGGCCTGGCAACTGCGTTATCAGTGTAGTCTCATCTTCCGAAGTGAGAGGACGTATGTTTCATCTTGCTGACTTCAAGGCCTTTTTTCACCCCCATGCAAATGGCTCTGTGACCTTTACCCCCTACTAAACCTCGTGTGGAAAGAGGTAAAGGGCTGACAATTGATAAAAGAGTGACTACGATCTTTCTATTGAGTAAAACAGTGCAAGTGGAATTGTAAATAATGTGTAAATAATGTGTAAACAGCAAGTGAAAGTAATGAATGTAAATATACGTGAACAATGGAAAATAGTTTTATAAGTTATTTCAAGTGACAGTGCATAACACTGTAAATAAAATAGAAATGTAAATAACGTAAATAAAATAGAGAACGTAAATAGAAATGTAAATGAGTAGTATTATAAGAATACGAGTATATACCCTAGGAGTAATGAAAGTGAAAGTTTCACTCTAGCATGTCTGAATGCTATGAGTTATGAGAGTGAAGATGAAAGTGACATTCACTCTCAATGCCAGTATACAGGACGAGAAAGTGAATGCTACGTATTTTACTGAAAGAAATTGAATCCCTACAGTGACAATAAACTAATACTACAGAAGGAAACTTATGGATAAAGACTGTAGATATATATAAGTGTTATATAGTAATAGAAATATAAAGTGTGAGGGGTTTTATGAATAATAAATGACAGACTACCATGAGCGAACTAGTGCCAGTGCGACGATCAGACGCGCTCGTAATTTCCATTGCTTTCACAGTGTTTTTTTTTTTTTTTTAGTATGGATCCCAAACTACTTGAAAATTGTAGAATAGTGTTTATAGTGTTTGTATCTGGCTGTGGTAATCATATTACGGGTTGTTGGGAAGTGTAAAGTGGAGACTTTGTTACCCTACTTCAGAGGTCTCCACAAGTCCTACGGTAACCGACGAAGGCTCAACAATCATTCCAGGAGAAAGCTGAAGGTATGTGCCATAAGCATATGTAATTTTATTATTCTAGGACTAATAACTGATTTTTGGCAAATATTTTTTGAGAGTCTGTCGAAGCCCAAATAACCCCGCGGGACACGCAAGTAATTGGTAAACAAGCCCGCGGTGTAGGGGTTAAAGCAATTGGACGATACTTGGAGGGTTGGGAGTGGTCACCCTTCTTTGGGACTGGCTGAATGAGAGCAAACTTCCAGCAAGAAGGAAAGGTACAAGCTGACAGACAAAGGCGAAAGAGTTTGCCTAGGCAGGGTGTAAGCACAGAAGCACAGTTCTTGAGAACAACAGGAGGGACCCCATCAGCCCCATATGCCTTGTTAGTACTGGGGCCAGTGATGGCAGAAAATACATCAGCTGAAAAAATTTTAATGTCAGCCATGAGGAAGTCAGATGGGGGATGTGATGGAGGAACAGCACCGGAATCGTCTAAGGTGGAATTGGAGGAGAAAGTCTGTGCGAAGAGATCTGCTTTATCAGTAGAAGAAATAGCTACAGAACCATCAGAGTAGAAAAGAGGAGGGAAGGATGATGAGGTAAAGTTGTTAGAAAGGTTTTTGGCAAGGTGCCAAAAGGAGTGGGAAGAATTCGAGTTGGAGAGTTGAGAGCATTTAGAACAGATGAAATTATTTTTAGCAGAGCGAAGAACAGACTTAGCACAATTCCGGGCAGAAACGTAAAGATGATGTGAATCAGGGGTGGGTTGGCTCCGGTACCTTTTGTAGGCCCTCTCCTTGTTGCGGACAGCATTAGAACAAGCGTGATTAAACCAAGGCTTTCTTGCTTTAGTCAAAGGATATGAGAAAGGAATGTATGCTTCCATGCCCAAGAGAATAACCTCCGTAATGCGCAGGGCACACTCAGATGGCTCACAGCCATGGAAGCAATAATCATTCCAGGGAAAATCAAAGAAGTACTGCCTGAGGGCCTTCCAGTCTGCGGCTCCAAAATGCCACAGACGACGTTTCCCTGGAGGGTCCGCAGGCCGTACCAGAGTGATAGGACAGGTTAAGGTAATAAGGTTGTGATCGGAGGAGCGCAACAGGGAGAAAAGATTAACAGAGTAAGCAGAAGGATTAGTTGTGAGGAAGAGGTCAAGTATGTTGGAGCTCTCTCCAAGGCGGTCAAGGATACGGGTAGGGTGCTGTACAAGCTGCTCTAGGTCATTAAGGATAGAAAAGATGTAGGCTTGTTCACCAGGTGGATCAGTGGAAGGAGAGGAGAGCCAAAGGTGGTGGTGAACATTGAAATCTCCTAGAATGGAGATTTCAGAGAAAGGAGAAATGGATAGAATGTGTTCCATCATAGAAGTAAGATAGTCGAAGAATTTTTTATAGTCAGTAGAATTAGGGGATAAGTAAACAGCACAGATATATTTAGTCAGAGAATGACAGGAAAACCGAAGCCAGAGTGTAGAGAATTCAGAAGAATCGAGTTCAGGAACACGAGAGCAAGATAAGTCTTTGTGTATATATACACAACAGCCACTTTTGGCTTTGAAATAAGTATAGAGAAAGTAGGAGGATACACAAAAGGGTTTGCTGTCAGTTTCCTCAGACAGCTGAGTCTCAGTTAGAAAAAGAAGGTGAGGTTTAGAGGAGAGGTGGTGCTCAAAAGAGCAAAAGTTAGAGGAAAGGCCGCAAATGTTGCAGAAATGAAGAAGAAGTCAAATAGTGGTTCCAGGCACCTCGAGTCATCACCGGGAGAGGGGCGGATGGTGGGGGCATCTATGGTCCCCCCGCCTGGGGACTCCGAGGCTTGGTGATGAGACGCCATAATTTTTTGGATTTTGGAAAAGGAAGTGTAGTGTGTACTGTGCATGTAGTTTGGCATAGATAGTTAAAGAAATTTGTACTGGAGAGCATGCTGGCCTACTCTCTGTGTAACTGAGACACTGAAAAAGTTCAGCAAAGGGGGATGGGCAGGAACTAGTCCTGAGGGCTGATGAAACGGGAGCTCCAGCACTTCCTGTCATCAGCTTTCCATCCACCTAGGGAGTACTGCCCTGCTCGACTGGTGCTACAGTCTACTCCTCTGACTGTCTGCCCGACACTCAATCTGGGAAGGGGGCGTGCGTGCTGGTCATAGGTGGCCTATGCCTGTCCAGCACGGGCAGCTGCACAGCAGTCGCAGTCCTCCACTTTGGTCTGCCATTCCTCTGTAAATGATTGTAGGTGAGCCATGACACATTACCTCAGGGGGTGGCCATAGAGGATCTGCGCTAGGGAGCTGCCTGAGGGGGTCGGGGTGTTACGTAGCTCGAGTAGTCCCAGATCAAACTCCTCACAGTCGATGTTGCCTGAGGGGGCCGTCTTAAGAATGAGGTACTTGACGGACTTCACTGCTGCCTCGGCATGGCCGTTGGACTGCGGGTAGTGTGGAGAGGTCACTAGGTGATAGCCTCCCCACCGCTCCATAAAACTCTGGAACTCGCTGCTGGTGAACTGAGGACCTCCATCTGTCCGAAAGCGGAGAGGTACACCAACATCCCGAAAGTAACGGCAGAACATCCTGATGGTACTGGAGGCTGTGGTGTCACCTTGGCTCGGGATGACAACAGGCAAGCCTGAGAGTCGGTCTACAATCACAAGGAAGGGTTTCCCCGCGACAGTGAAGAAGTCCGCAGAGGCAGACTCAAAAGGCCTAGTAGGGCTGTCATCATTCATCAAAGGTTCCTTCTGCTGGCAGGGCTGGAGCGTCTGGCAGGCTTCACAAGCGTGGACTGTGTTTGCGATGTCTGAGTTGATGCCTGGCCAGATGACAGCCTGCCTTGCCCGTTGCTTTGTTGCTTCCACACCCCTGTGGCTGTCATGCAGGCGAGCCGGGGTGCAGCACCGGAGGGCTTGAGGAACGACAGCCCTGGCTCCAAACAGTACGAGTTCACCATCTACAGAGAGGTCATCACGTAGGTTTCAATAGAGGAGCAAAGAGCGGTCTAGGTCGTAGCGGTTGGTTGGGAAGCCCGAGGTTGCAGTCTCGTAGGCGGATGTACCCTGGGTCCGCTTTTGCTGCATCTCGGAGCTCCTTGAGAGCCCAGTCGGTGTGCTGTGGAGGATCTTCGTCGGAAGCAGTGGCGTTCATAATCATGACTGCCCTGAGGTGCGCTGTAGCATCGACACAAACTAAATTGTCCTCTGGCGTCGGGTGGCTGACAGGTGCTCGTGAGAGGGCATCAGGGATCTTGAGCAACCTGCCTGCATGCCAGACGGCTGTAAAGGTGTAAGGCGAGATCTTCTCCTTCAGGCACTGAAGACGGGGGTTCTCAACCGCGTCAAGTGAGTAGTGGTTCAGGACTGATATGAGTGGCCAGTGATCCGTTGTCAGTGTGAATGCTGCAATCCTTGGAGGTACAGCTTGCACTTCGACATGGCCCCAACAACAGCCAGCATCTCCAACTCAATGGTAGCATAGCGGGTCTCATTGTCCGTAAGAAAGCGGGACCAACACTGGACTAGCCGCAGATGGCCACTGCCGTGGTCCTGCAGGAGGGCGTATCCAATGCCACTGAGCCGAGAAGCATCTGTTTGAAGATATGTGGGCAGGTCGGTGTCGAAGGAGGCAAGGACAGGTTGGTTGGTGAGGGCGGACTTCACACGTCTGAACACCTCGTCATGGTCTGGTGTCCACACAAATGTTCTCTTGGGACTCATCAGGGGGCGGAGCGGCTGGGCTGCGTTGGCGATGTCTGGGGTAAACTCAGACGCTGGTTGACCAGACCCATGAAGGAGCGGAGGTCGGTCAGCTTGGTCGGAGTTAGAAAATCTCTGATTGCTCTCACTTTGGTGTCATCAGCCGTGATGCCATCACCTGAGAGGGTGTACCCACAGAAGATGACCGATGGTGCTGCGGCGACAAACTTGTCTTTATTGAGGGTAATGCCGTATCTGCGACACCTGGTCAGCATTTCATGGATCCGGTCGAGGTGAGATTTGTAGTCCTCGTCGAACAAGAGGATGTCGTTGACCACTTTGACACACTTTTGAATGCCCTGGAGTGCCTTGTCAACACGAAGACAAAAGGCGTCGCCTGTAGCTGAGAATCCCTTGGGACATCTGCAGTGCTTGTATCGACCATAAGGCATGATGAAAGTGGTCAAGTGCTGGTCTTCCTCAGCCAACTCCATTTGCCAGAATCCGCAGAGCGCATTTGCTGTGGTGAAGTAGCGTGCCTTGGGGTCGACACTGCGAACTGCTGCGAATGGCGTGGGAGCTGGGTGGGCTGGACGAGAAACTTGTTTGTTGAGTTTGGAGAGATCGACAGTGATGCGGGCCCCGGTGTTCTTGGGAACGACGATGAGGGAGTGGCACCACTCAGAGGGGGCATCTCCCACTGGATTGATTATGCCCTGGTCTACCATTGAATCCAATTCTCTCTTGACTTGGTCCCTGAGGGCAAAGGGAATCTGACGTGGTGTGTGGATTGCGAAGGGCACCATCCTTGAGGTGGATTTTCATGGGCGGACCGACCATGGGCTTAAGGGGCGCTGACCTGAGGTCTTCCTTGGAAACGAACACATCACTGAACTCCTTCAAGAAATGCTCCTTGGCTGCTGCAGGTGAGACGGTAGAGGAAAGGGTGTTCACGTGCTTGACCTCAAGTATGGGCTTTGGGAAGTCGGGTGAGATTATGGCCAACTCCCTGCAATGGCCGTAGGAGAGCAGAGGAGTATGGACACCATCGTGGACTTGGATCGTGGCCCTAAACGATCGCTTGCCAAGGGTGAGGGTGGCCTGGAAGGTGACCAGGGCAAGAGGCATCTCCGAGCCGTCAGCCATCCGTGTCATGGTGGGGGTGGCGGTTGCAGGCTCCCCCTGGGGATACCCAGGTCCTCGAGGTGCCGTTGGCCAATGACGGTGATGTCGGCGCCCATGTCTGGCAACATACACCAGTCATGTATGAGACAGCCCTAGCATGTATTCAATATGAACGGTGGGTGTTAGCGCTGAAGTGGTGACATGTGGAGGTGTAGGAGGACTACAGGGCCTTGGGATAGGCTACTGCCCCCAAGATATAGGCCCTGAAGCCTTTGCCCAGAGTCGGACACATAAAAAAAAAAAAAAAAAAAAAAAGTGGAGCTTGGTAGTAGTGTCACCACAGGAGACGTAGTGCCTCGTTCCGTAGACCTTTGAAGTGGTTCTGCAGGACATCCAACACCTCATCAACAGTCTTGTCGGTGGAAGGGAGAATCTGAAGAATGTGCTCCAAAATACGCTGCAACTCTAGGGTGAGACAGATGCAAAGTTGAATCAGCTGCTTAGGTCTCGGAAGTTTGGAGAGATCCACCATGACAGCATACTCATCCCAACGGCGCCTCCATTCCCGGAACATCTGGAACGTAGCATCTACTTGTAGTGGAGGTGGTGTCTGGGCTGCTGCTTTCTGTGGCAGTGCTGGGTCTGGAGTAGGAGCAGTTGACTGGGAGGGGGACTGGTCGGGAGCTGGAGTGCTTTCTGAAGAGATCCTGGAGGTTGCCAATGCTTGAAGTAGGGCCTGAAATCTTGCAGTCTTCCTGTTTTCGAAGTTCCTCAGCTTCCCTTCTTTCTTGGTCCTCTCTCCTTCTCTCCTCGGCTGCTCTTCTCTCTTGGTCTCGCCTCTTCTCAGCTTGTCTTCTTTCTTGGTCTTCTCGCCTTCTCCTCTCCTCCTCATATCTTCTTGATTCTTCTAAATACTTGATGAGCTGCAGTAACTCTGGCCTAGACGACGTCGGAGGGTAAGGGCTGAGAGGGGGTGGGGAACAGTCAGGGGATCCGTGGTCGGACATGTCTGCAAAAGTTTCCTCTAAGGTAAAAGCTGTACCTATGTTGCAATATTCACCCCACAAAATTTGCCTGATACACCTGGATATATGGGAAAAGTTACTGTTGCAAAGAGTCAGTTAAAATAATGTTGGAATTACGAGTGTGTGTGCGTGTGCGAGTGGCGGGCGAGCAAGTTGCAACCTGCGGTGGTGGGCGAGTCAGTTACCCTCGAGACACGGATGAGGGAGAGTGTGGCCTAGTGCTCCCGGCATGAGCCCAAAAAATGGCCACGCATGGGTGACAATGGATGCATATGAATCTAGAAATGCGCCCAGAACACTGCCACTGCACTACACAACACTGTCAATGCACAACACTTCACTGAACACTAATCCAGGGGCCTCGTGGTGCTAGGGGAGGCGAGTGGTAGGCGGACGGAGAGAGCAGTATCCCATCAGCTCTTCAATCATTGCGCCATGTATGGTGTTAACAGATTTGTCACCTTAGAGCAATTTCCTTATCACTTGGAGGGGACGGAAGGAAATGCAAAGTCACTTAAAGTAGGTCCTTATATTAAACTGAATGGGTACAAGATAAGGGGCCGCCACCGTAAGTTTGCACGCAGCTAGACTTGTAAACAAACTCTAATTTAGTTACATGACGCGCCGGTAGGGGCAGACAAAACATATAAAGCTAGGGATGCGTGGCCTATAGAACGAGTGTGTACACAGGCATATAATAATGGCACACGTCAGTAATAATATAAGTGGTACATGCATGCATTACAAATAAATTAATCACAGGCATAATGAGATCATGCATGCTATACATACACAGACCAAGTAATGTGTCTTGCTCAGCTTGATCTCAAGTCATTTATGTATTGCCTGGTATCACAGTCCGAGTAAAATTCAGTAATCTCACGTGCAGGAGGATGTCATGACAAAGTCTTCCACAGAGAGAAAACGAGAAGTAAAGGGATAACTCAAATGTGACGAGTACTGTATAGCTTGTTCACTCAGCTCTGGTGGCTGGTACAAAGAAACATTGAATTAAGACTGCTCACTGGTTAATGCAACACTGTGGAGCATGGTAAATCTACAGCTCTTCTTATTTTAACCCATACATATTTATGTTTGTAAATTGCATGCAATATAAGCAACCAGTTTCAATATGGAATAATTTCCGAAGGAAAAGAGGTCAAAGTTAGCTTTAAAAGCTTACCGTTATCAAAGAAAATTAAAGTGGATTACAAAGTTTTATAAAAACAATGAGTGACATTTGAAGTAAATGCAGGAATGTATTGTAGAGCAACATGTGGACATACATGTATGTCGTGGTTGGATAACTTACTTCAAACGTCACTCATCATTTTATAAAACTTTATTATTAATTTTCTTTGATAAAGGTAAACTTTTAAAGCTATTTTTGACCTCTTTAGCTTCGGAAATTGTTCCATATTTAAACTGGCATGTTTTCAAATGCCACACATATGAGCTTCCTGGACGAGTGAGAAGAGACATAGGGAAGACATATCTGCACCCTGCCGTGCCCCGAGCTAACTGACCATCAGGTGGCTGCAGGACCCTGTGATGTCATGTGCAGGCTGCTCCAAAATTTGAACCACGAGTGGGACAACTGTGTATACTTAGACTGTGGCCTGGTATATAAGGAGACACCTTAAGCTTATAAACTCGTGAAAATAGGTGAGCTGGAAGACACACTGGTTGCCCTCTGTGTGGCACCCCTCCAACTTTGACTAACCTAACCTCCTGTGACGTCATCATCAGCTGGTGCCAGTATGCCAAGGCCTTCATATAGAGAGGGCCTTGACCTTGATCTTCACATAAAATTATGAGCCAAAGACACCACACAGGCAGCTCAAGTATCCAAACCCACTTGATTTTCCTTTTAATGCTTTCTAGGGAGGATTCAGACATTAAGTTCATCACAGACTCAGAGTCCATAAAACATTCTGTAAGGACTCCTTCCAAGTTACCTATGATAACTCCACCTAAGTGAGTCAGACGACCAATGTGGCATATGGGGAGCTCATAATTCTGCACTGGTAATGAGGATTCTGTTGGTTCTGCTGTGGGGTTTCCACAGACTATAATATATTAGCAGGGCACAGCATTCACCGATGAAATGATGATGACTGTTGTGAGTAGTGTAGTATGTATTACTGAATAATCATGAAAGGTGATCTACTATCACACCATTGTCCTCGTTCATCTCCAAGTCTTTTGCAATGGTGAGGTACTCGATGACCTGAGCGTTTACAATATCAACAAACTGTCTTAGTTCTTTTAGATCTGCCACAGTCAAGAGAGAATCTACTCTGTGATGCAGTTCTTGCAAGTGACATGGCTTGTGAATGTGGTGTGTCATTTTGTGCTGAGTGGACGTGAAATGTGTCCTTGGCCTTGAGACTGAGAAGGTGACGTTGGGCTAGTAACATGATTGAACTTTACGAGCCATTTGAGTACGTATGATACTAAGTTTCTCTTTTAATTACACAGCAAACATAGTTGTGGGGTCCCTCTGAGAAAACTGAATCTCTAATGCAGGGTCTAATTCATCCCTATTAACCCCTCCCGTCCGGCAGATATCGTGATCGCTCCCCACGGCCAGGCATTCCCGCAAACATCGGCAAAATCGTCTGTCTTTAAACCTTCATATCTCTGTTAATACTTCACCGATTATAATAAATAAGGTTTCATATTACTCATCAATCCTTCGACTTCAAATTGATGGCATCAGATGGCCCGTGAATTGCAGACAGGGAAAGTAAGTGAGTGGGGAATGAGGGCAATTTTGGTGTTTTTTTGCCGGTGTCCGTATGCGCGGCAGAGGTTCGGCGACACAACAAAGGCTTATACTAGCCCACCACACTGATATCGCTTTGATGACACTTCCAGGAGACCAAAATCCACTACAAACACTATTTCCGTGAATGTTTTTCCATAATAGGTTCCACTGGGTGAATAAAGGCCGGTCACATTAGCAACGACCTTGAACTCAGGCTGTTGTCTTTCCACATTACAGACAGATAGAGACACACTCTCTCTCTCTCTCTCTCTCTCTCTCTCTCTCACACACACACACACACACACACACACACATACACACTCGGAAATGTATGTCTGGCTAGGATTGTTGCTCGATTCTGGCATTGGTGAGCGAGTAGAAGTCTAGGCATTGCAAATCCTAGAAATATAACTGTTACTACTAAAGTACAAGTACAACTACCACTACAACAACTACTACTAATACTACAACTACCACTAATACAAGTATGGCTACCAGTACTATAACTACTACTTTTACAACTACCACATCTACTACTATTACTACCACACCAGCAACACCACTGCTACTACCACTACAAGTACTACTATAAAAAAAAATGTGAACCAAGTACCGGTGGCCATTTACGTACTGCCCATAACAAGAAATGACTTTCTCTTTCCTTTGAGTTATACTTTTTCGTCATAAGAAATATGTATAAACAGATATTTTCAGTATAAAATAAGGCAACAACTTAATCATGAAGCAACTTTCTGCATTCATTATTCACATAAATATATGCTCAACACTTACTTTAATTACACAAAAAACGAGATACACGTATGTACAAAACTAACTTATACATAACACCCAGACGCCTTACAGACAGATTCTCTCTCTCTCTCTCTCTCACACACACACACACACACACATACACACACACACACACACACACACAAGATGTACAGTCTCCAGCAAATATAGAGCGACCGGCTCGACGAGCAGGTTGGTATATGTGGTACCACAGCACCCCCAGTTTCAACCCCTCCCCTGGTCCCTCCCTCGTTCCCATTCATTCGTCTACCCTCCACCCTCCCCACATCCAAGGGCACGGGAGTAAAATAAGGCCTACTCATATTGTCTCAACAACTCTCCCATCATCCATCTGTCTTGGGAAATAATAGTTTTGTTATGATAACGAAGAAAAACACATTAAACAGTGTTGTACTTCACAGTATGGTTTTTTATACACCACGATCTGAATGCAGGATAATATAAAATAGTAATATATTTGTATGATAGGAAGGTATGTAATCATACAAATTATTATTTTGACGGTTGTATCCAATGTGCAATATTAAACAGTCGGAAGCCATATGTTGATGTTTGTAGCGGTCAGTTGTGTGTTGGGGGGGAGGAGGGGTAGCTGGCCGTCACACGTTGTGGTGCGGGCATGGGAAGAAGATGGGCCCGGGGTCGATGGCTCTGCTCGGGGTGGATAGTGTGTGTGTGTGTGTGTGTGTGTGTGTGTGTGTGTGTGTGTGTGTGTGTTCCACCAATGCTCATAAACACGTCTTCATTATCACCATGAAGTGTGCATTACAATATTGTCCACTGCGCCATATAATAGTGATATTTATAGTGTACAGTAACAATATGGAAAATGGCATTAAATGATCAGTACACAGTAAGACTTTATTTTTTAAATATTATTCAGTCAGATACCCAGTGCAGATTATAATACATTAGAGACTGAACGTAGCCTTTAACTCTGCAGGGAAAGTCAAGCTAGAACACCAGGTCTCTAGTAAAACATTCAATATTGTCATTATACCACATGTTATTGTAGGGCAACTAGAACAGGGCAATAGCAAAGATGGTGGGTGGCCCTACTCGGTGTTGACAGGGTTGCCTTATCACTCCCTCAGTTACCCACAATTTTCCATTATCATATAAATCCAATGTCTGACCCCATTGTTTCATATCGTTTTAAAATCTGTTCTTAAGTATACCGGCAGTCAGTTAGTCTTTCTTATTAAATATTTGCGTATCCAAAACCGTTTGTCCATTTTAACATACTTCCCTCTCTGAGGCAGTTGACGTTTCGGCTGACGATAGATAATGGGAAAAACCATGGCTACACAGGGATAGGGGAAAGTAGTAACAGACATACTGTAGGACACAAGTTGAAGAGCAAATAATCATAAGGTTAACCTGACCGCTACGTCTGTTACGTTGCTATAAGTAACACTGACCAGTGTGAACTGTAACTCGTCAAACTTTTATTGAAAACGTTCTCGGTGAAAGCGAATAAATTGAATCATCTGTTGTATGGCACGATAATGTTGATTAGCGTAAGCTGCAATCGAGGCAAGTTTGTTTGGTTACCATGCAGATCATCCATTCGGCCAATTTAGTTATTGGTTACCTTTTTCAAAATACGTCGTGTTATAAACGTGTGAATCGCAAATTACACCCTATTGCAGTTATAACTATATAAGGCAAGGTTATATTCCTGATATTGTTATCAGGAGGTGGCGGGTCCCTTGCTGGACTCAGTGGCGATAAGTGGCTAAGGCAATCGGTGGAGGGGGTTGTTGTATGCAGCGCCGGATTACCCCTGCTGTTGTCAGGTAGGCAAGGCAGACAGTTGGCCTGCAACATATAGATCTCTTTTTTCCGTTATTTCCAGTGAAATGTTGGCATGGCCTATAATGGCCTTTATTGATGGCCTGATGGATGATGGCACTTATTTGGACGCCCAAAGCATACAGTATATTTAATCCTCTCTGGAAGTCTGGATGGCCTGTGGCAGGCCGTGGCCTGGTAGGCAGTTGCCCATTTTGCCTATACCTGGGAATCCGACCCTGGTTGTATGATGTGCGTGGGGTCAGAACACCACGCGGCTCACTCCACTGTTGGCTGTCCTGTCTAAGAAATTGACCTTGATACTGTCAGAAGCAGTGAATGGCATCTAAACGTTGACTGACCTTTGGTAATACCAGCAACCACGTCATGGCCTCGGCTTAACCACCAGACAAACTGTCATCCAGTCCCTGTTGCCCAACGTTATCCGATATCATATATTAAGACATCAATAACCAAGATGTTACTGTATTACTGATTATGTCTTTTACTTATCAGCAACATTTTGCTATTATCACACGTGACGTATTAGTAGTAACTAATGGTACTGACCTATAACAGGGTTTGTAAAGTAACAGTGATTACGTCGAGTAAGGGAAGGAGCACACCACCTACCACTACAAACATCTGCTTATAGCTTCCGACTGTTTAATGTTACACACTGACCGGATACAACTGTTAAAATGATAAATTGTATGATTATAGACCTCCCTATTAAACGAATATATTACTATTTTAGATCACCCTGCGTAACTATACTATGGAGTGAAACACTATGTAATGTTTCTTTTCTTCGTTATCATAACAAAACCACTATTTCCCAGGACAGCAGGATGACGGAAGAGTGGTTGAGACAATGTCAGTAGGCCTTACTTTACTCTCGTGCCCTTGCATGTGGGGAGGGTGGAGGGTAAGACGAATGAATGGGAACAAGGGAGGGTGGGGAGGGGTTGAAACTGGGGGTGCGGTGGTGCCACATATACCAACCTGCACGTCAAGCCCATCGCTCTATTTTTGCTGGAGACTGTACAGTACAGTATGTTTCGCTTGCATTCACTCGATTCTGGCACCGCTGTGCGACTAGAAGACTGGTATTACAAATACCACAAATAATACTATTATTACAACTACTACTAATACAACTACCATTACTACAACTACTACTAATACTACAACTACCACTACTACAGTCCCAAAGAAGGGTGACCATTCCCAACCCTCTAACTATAGTCCAATTGCTTTAACATCCTGTGCTTCAAAAGTTTTCAAGTCAATTCTTAATAGAAAAATTGTAAACCATCATTCCTATCACAACCTTCTTTCTGGGTTCCGTCAGGGACGCTCCAGTGTCGATCTTCTCACCTACTTTTCAGACTTCTGGTCATCCTCCTTTCGGGACTTTGGCGAAAGCTTTGCCATTGCACTTGACATCTCAAAGGCTTTCGATCGAGTCTGGCATAAATCTTTAATTTCCACACTGCCCTCTTACGGTTTCTATCCTTCTATCTGTGTCTTCATCTCTACCTTCCTTTCTTGTCATTCTATAGTTGCTGTTGTAGACGGCCATCGTTCTTCTAGATCTGTCAACAGTGGTATTCCTCAGGGCTCTGTCGTATCACCAACTCTCTTCCTTTTATTCATCAATGACCTAAGCCGTACATCTAACCCTATCCACTCGTGCGCTGATGATTCCACCCTTCACCTTTCTATTCGATTCCCACAACGTCCATCTCAGCAGTTACTTCAACAAACAAGGGATGAGCCTATGGCACGCCTAATATCTGACTTGGCTCATATCTCTGACTGGGGTAAAAATAATCCTGTTGTTTTTAATGCATAAAAAAATAAGTTTTCACACCTGTCAACACAACACAATCATCCACAGGAGTACCGTCTAAGGTTTAATAATATCCAGCTCAATCCTGCATCATCCTTGAACATGCTTGGGGTTTCATTCACTCGGGACTTATTTTGGAAAAATCATATTGCATCTCTTGTGTAATCTGCTTCCAAGAGATTAGGTGTGCTAAGTCGACTCCGTACCTTCTTTACCCCTGCACAGTTGTTGACTTTATACACGGTTTTTTTCGCCCCTGTTTAGAGTACAACTCTCATGTGTGGGGAGGCTCCCCACATACAGCTCTTCTCAATAGGGTGGATCAGAGGCTTTTCGTCTAATCAACTCTCCTCCTCTTACTGGCTCCCTTCAACGTCTGTCTCTTTGCCGCACTCTTGCATATTTATCTCTTTTGGAACGCAGTGAAAGATCGGGAAAATGGCAGCGTGGAGGAGGAATGGCAGTTGTTTAAGAGTGCTGTGGTGGGGCATGCAGAAGAGGTGTGTGGTGTGAGACGTGTGGGTGGTGGTGTAAGAAAAGGAAGTGAATGGTGGTGCGAGGAAGTAAGTATGGCTGTGGCTGAGAAGAGACGTGCATATGAAGTGTGGCTGCAGAGGAAGGATGAGATGTCATATGAAAGGTATAAGGAGAAGAGGAATAGAGCGAGAAGGGCTGTGCGTGATGCTAAAGTGGCAGCAGATGAGAGGTGGGGTAGGCGGCTGACAGAGAATTTTCAGCAGAATAAGAAAATGTTTTGGAAGGAGGTGAAAAGGGTGCGAAAGGGAGAGTCTGGGAAGGAAGAACGAGTAAAATCAGAGGATGGAAGGATGTTAATTGAGATGGATGCAGTAAGGAAGAGATGGGCAGAGTATTTTGAAAGATTGTTAAATGTAGAGGAGGAAAGGGTGGCTGAGATTGTGGCGGATGGAAGGGTGCAAGGTATAAATGTGTTGGGAGAGTTGAATGATTCCATGATCACGAAGGAGGAAGTGGAGAAGGCAGTAAAGGAGATGAAAACAGGGAAAGCTGCAGGTATGGATGGGTGTGCTGTGGAATGCCTGAAGGGTGGTGGAGTGACTATTGTTGACTGGTTAGTAAGATTGTTGAATGTGTGCTTTGAGAAAGGTATGGTGCCAATTGACTGGGCAAGTGCTTGTGTGGTCCCGTTGTATAAAGGCAAGGGTGATAAGTATGAATGTACTAGCTTTAGGGGTATAAGTCTGTTGAGTGTTGTAGGTAAGGTGTATGGTAGAGTGTTAATTATGAGAGTTAGAGAGGGTACAGAGGGAGTGATTAGTGATGAGCAGTGTGGCTTTAGGAGAGGGAGGGGATGCGTTGATCAGGTGTTTGCTGTGAGACAAGTGTGTGAAAAGTATTTAGCGAAAGGCAAGGATGTGTTTTGGGCATTTATGGATTTAGAGAAAGCGTATGATAGAATTGATAGGGAGGCTTTGTGGACTGTTTTAAGATTGTATGGACTTGATGGTAGGTTACTAAAAGGGGTGAAAAGCTTTTATGTAAATAGTAGAGCGTGTGTAAGAGTGGGAAATGCTGTGAGTGATTGGTTTCCCGTGAGAGTGGGGCTGCGGCAGGGATGTGTGATGTCGCCTTGGTTGTTTAATATTTACATGGATGGTGTTGTAAGGGAGGTGAATGCAAGAGTTTTAGGTGGAGGTCTGAGTCTGGTGAATGTTGATGGTGGAGAGTGGAATCTGAAGCAGCTGCTGTTTGCATTGATAATGCACTGGTGGCTGATTCAGAGGAGAGCTTGAGGCAGTTGGTGAGGAGTTTGGAAGGGTGTGTGAAAGGAGGAAATTGAAAGTAAATGAGAATAAGAGTAAAGTGATGAAGTGTACGAGGTTGATAGATGGTAGGGGGATGAATATAGTTTTGAATGGTGAGTTGCTTGAGGAGGTAGATTGTTTTAAATATCTAGGGTCACATGTTGCTGTGGATGGAAGAATAGATGCAGAAGTGAAGTTTAGAATAAATGAAGTGGAAAAGGTGCTGGGAGGAATGAAAAAAAGTGTTTAAATGTCGTTCGCTTAGAATGGATGTAAAGAGAAGGCTGTATGAGGGTGTTGTGGTACCGACTGCATTATATGGGGCTGAAACATGGAATATGGGTGTAGCAGAGAGGAAAAGTTTGAATGTAATGGAGATGAGATGTCTGAGGAGTATGTGTGGAGTGACGCGTATGGATCGGGTGCGAAATGATGAAGTGCGAAGGAGAACTGGAGTTGTTCGGGAGATGGCTGGTAGAGTTGAGCAGAGGGTGTTGCAATGGTTTGGGCATATGGAGAGAATGGATAATGAGCGATTGGTGAAAAAGATAACTAGATCTGATGTGAGAGGTGTAAGGCTGAGAGGAAGACCACGAATAGGATGGATGGACAGTGTGAAGAGAGCGCTGGATGCGAGAGGGATGTCTGTTGAGCAAGGAAGAGTGGCTGTGCGTGACAGAAATAAATGGAGAGAAATTGTGAATGAATAAGTGATGACGCAGCCCTGAGGGGATATTCTCCCGCATTTGGTCTGATCAGCTAGTCAGGTCAGGTGCGGGTAAGGGGATGGGTCTGTTATGATGTGGCAGGGGTAAACCAGTTCTGCTGTCGGGCCCTGCTGCGGATGTCACTGATTGCATTGCCCAGTTGACCCTTGTGCGGTGTGGTGCGGTGAGGATCTGTCCGTTCTCCCCTTTGGGGCTAAGATGCGAATGAATGTGTTTGAATGGATGAGTAAATGGAGAGTGAGTCATCCTGTCTCGGCTACCTCCCTTTCCTTGGGGGAAGCAGCCTAGGTATATAGATAGATAGATAGATAGATTTTCTATCACTACTTCAATGGTCACTGAACTGTCTGCTTCCACCTCTACAGCGGGTGCTACGCACCCGTCTAGCAACAAATTCTCATCCCTTTTCTGTCCACCTCTCTAATGCAAGAGTTAACCGTTACTCCCAGTCTTTCATTTATGCAAGAGGTCAGCTCTGGAACTGTCTCCCTCTGTCTGTATTTCCTACTTCCTATGTCTCCAGTCTTTTTAACGCAGTGTATCCAGGCATCTCAATATGAACGATCTTGAATTTGACTCTCTTTTGTATTGTTTTTGTTTTTTCTTGGAAGGAACGGTTTGTGGGCTCTTGGCCTTTGGTTCCTTCTTTCTTGCATTAAAAAAACTCCAACTGCTACTACTACTACTACCACTGCCACTACAAATAATACCACTGCTACTACAACTACTACCACTACTGCAACATAAAACTTAAAATATTGTGAACAAAATAGTTATACACGTATTCCATAATCGAAAATACTGTATGTTCCACTATAACAATTTTGCTCTTTTCCTCATAAAAATACACACACGAAAGTTTTCAAAAAAAAAAAAAAAAAATAGGGCACTGATTTCATCATTATATACTTCTGCTACCATTATTCCCGTAAATAGAGAGGGGTGGTGCGATGATAGACACAACTCGTTTTGTCCTCCCTTCTCTCTCCCTCCTCCTCTTCCTCCCTTCTCCCTCCATCCTCCACCTCCTCCCTTTTCTCCACTCTCTACCTTCTCTTCCATCTCCTTATCCTTGCCAATATCCCCCTCTCCAGGATCGCCAGTACCCTCTGAACCATTCACATCATTGGAAATAGTAGATAAACGTACAGGGGGAAATGATGGGCGCAAAGTGGAGGACTCACGTGATCCACCCTCTTCACACAATGCATAAATATCGACACTCATTATGGCGGTAGATTTCCTGAAAGAAGTCAGTTTCTCCATTCACAGTTGGTGATAATGTCACCTCGAGTTCTCTTCCTATCACACTATCACTCAGGCCTTTTCTTTTCTGGCCTTTGGACTTCGTTGGTGTTATTGTTGGCGGCTGCTGGCACTCAGCCAAGGATCCAGACACAGAGAAAACTTTTTGCGTACATCTTTCCATTATGGAGGTATGCAGGTGACTGGACTTGGCTCAGATGCATGAAGGAGGGTTGACAGTGGCTGTGTGTGGTGGAAATAACCCACGGAATATTCAAACTGTGACGCAAAACACTATCATGTATATGTGCACCCCGCATGGCCCCGGGAGGACATGTAAACATGTCACCCAGATGGGATGAGTTAAGACTAAGTAACATTGTTACTTTATTTGGAGCTAAAGTGCTTTTTCCCACTTCATCAGTTTCCACCCAAGGAACATTTTGCGATGCCTCAAAAAGCTCAGTCCCTGTTGCAGCCGAAGCCACAGCTGCCTATTACAGCGTATTTTGTTTGGTAGGGATGAATTTATTCTGCCTGATACTTTGCAGCAGTCTGTAGAAGGTCTTCAAGCATCCTGATTTCTTGTAGTTAATAAAATTCTACAAATTTGGCACAGGACTCATCAAAAGAAGTAAACTACTCCAGGAATCTAAGCCTTATTATAGAACCCACTCATGAAAAAACATCACTTTTCATGCTTCTAAAATATACAATCTAAGCACTGTTTGTTGTACATCCTTTGTGTTATGACTGCAGATTGGACATCGTTAATGAAATCATAAACATTAATAGCAGGATTCATACCCATAACACTGGGACACGATGCATTTTTTTTTTTTCAAGATGATCGTTTGAGGTACAGGAGGTGTTGTAGGTTGAGTTGCATAGTTCAAAAGTAGAAATGTGTGATGTATTGGGGGTTGGATATGAAAAATCTACAATGGAAGAATTAACTGAAGCAACAGAGACAGGTATTTGCAACTCAGCTGATTCAATGATTTCTCACAAGGAAGTCTTTCCGTTTTTCAAATGTACGGGTTGGAAATAAATGCCAATAATATTTTTGCACCTTGCACTGTAATACCTCATGATTTTTATACATTTTTACGATAATGTTGTGTATTCTCTACATCGATTCAATATTTATTTTTTGCAGTTGAGAGATGACACTTGAGGCTAATGTGTTACCAATGAGTTCCTATATATTTTATGATATTTATCCACACTTCTAAAAGAAAATATCATGGGCAGTTTGAAAGTTGTGTTTATCATAAGGATCCCTAAGAAGAGATTTGGCAACACTGAGAGGGGAGATGCCTAGTTTTTCTGTGTTTTGATTTCTTAGGAGCAGAGTTACAGCCTCCTGCCTGGAGATTTCTTCTCCTAGCCCCATTATGAGTTAGTACACCGACTTCTATTCCCCTAAAAAGTATTTGATTGTATTTTGCCTGTATTAGTAATGTTTTGAAAGTAAAATCTGCCCTGGAAATTGTTAGATATGAGACGAGTACCTCTGTGTGAGGAGAGGAAGAAACTGCTAATGCCAGGAGCTTTGACGCCTTAGGATTAGGCCAGCCAGTCACGTACACCACCGTGATACCAAAAACTGTTTTGTAAATATAAAATAAAGTGACGAATTCTTATCCTATGCAGTATCATCCTAACACTTAGAGGTTAGGGTGGTTAAAGGGCAGCTGCATGATCTAATTCCTTGAAACATTCCTAAGAAAAGTTTTATTTTTTCACATTAAAGTATAATACTTTTATCTTATTACTTTGCTTGAAACTACCTGAAAGTTCTAACACTCTCAGTGGAACCAGTCTTGGTGCAAGTCTGAATATAAGTCTGGGATTGGGCTTTAACCAAGTTCTGGCAGAGTATTTTGCTTCTGACACTGGGTCCAGCATGGCCATTGGTTTTTAAGCAGTTTTCAAGTTTTGCCCAGACCTGGAACGAGTCCAGTCTCCCAGTTGTCATCTAGCATGTGTAGAGAAGAAACATATAAATAAAGGACCAATTTCTACAGTCAGGGTATTTCGTCAGCCTCCTGCATTACCTTATTCTCATTCACCGGAAAATACCATAGAATATTTTCAAGCCAAGAATGTGGATGTCATGAACTGCAGGGACAACGCTCCAATGTATATCTTATACCTTTCTTCAAATCATAGTGTGGACACCCCTCAATTAGGTCCATTTATTATTCTGTTTTACAATGTTTTACTAATAATTATTCCTCAAATATTTCATATAGGCTACTCATAAACTTCTTTAATTTCAATGTACTGGTCACTTATTATTATCTGTAAGTGGATTTTTGGTGGTTAATTTTCCATCAGTACATAATGGTGGCCAGTAGAGAATGGTGGCAGCTTAGTGGGTTGATTTAATCTTATTTTCATACATATTTTGTGAATTTTTCCTCTGTTTTAAGGCTTAAAGATTCCCGCCAAACCCATGTGTTTAACCTAACCATATGGTACATGCATGCTGAAGTGCCAGCTACCGTTTAAACTTTTGTTTCTCATATGTTTCACCTTATTTTTAATTTATTTAAGTCAAAATGGCAAATGGGGTTGATGATAGTCAATTTAGGGGAGCCAAAGATGACCATCGGGACATCACGACTGATGGAGAACAGGCTTTCATGACAAATGTAATGCCTTAATTGAAACACTGAAGGAGGAAATATTAGAGTTAAAAAGTGCATCACAGAACCCTGCACCTTCAGCCTCTGATCCTAAGCAAACTAATTCTAATCCATTCCTTCGATCAGTAACATCAATTCCCTCTGTTCCATATCAGTCCCCACACCCAGGTACTTTCTTGCCGAAACAATCCGCTATTAGACCTAGTGACATTCCAGCAGTAAATTTAACTGATTTAGATGGGATCGAAACCGAAAGTATTCTGGCAGAGTTGTATGGACTAGCCGAATCATGTGTGACGTCTGATGAGGAAAGGTTGCATGTTGCTCGGGCTCGAGTTGACAAGCTACTGCATGCCATGATTTATAGTCTCATTAAGCAGGGAACAATCTCTACATGTTGTGGTTTCAAGACAGTACTGAGTGCTAAGTTTTGTAGTACTCCTAATATCACAGAAGGTTGGCAGATTATTGAGGAAATCACCTATGACACAGAGGAAAGCCCAAGAACCTTTGTGAATGGTTTAAATTGTAAAGTAGCAGCACTAGAGACCAAATTCGCCAAAGACTTCATCCCTGATGCAAAGAGTTTAACAAAGAGAAAATATTCCAGGGACTTTCAGAGTTGCCCAGTGTAAGCTTGGTGATTTCTTTGACACTCTCCCTTACCCTAAAGACCGCAGTTATTTCAGGCAGGGTACCTCCTACAACCGCATTACGGGGGTGTTTTGGCGACTTTCACCAAGGGCAAATTGACTGTGTTCTGGCTAAAGAAGAAGAATTTACACACCTGACAATGCAGTCCGCACTCCAGTAGGCCTAATGGTTACCACACAATCACGCGTCAAAGATTAAAAAAGTTTATAATAGTTACCCCACAAAAACACTCTAAGACGTGAACATTTGGGGAAGGCGGTGGCTGAATCGGTAGAGAGGCAGCCTGCAGTCCTGATGGACCCAGGTTCGAATCCCGGCTGGGGCAGGGAACAGTTTAAGGATTTGAATTTCATAAAAGCAGACTTTCCTGATCTACCGACATGTCATAAAAGTACCCCCGCTAATACCAATATGCCATTCCTGTATGAGACAGCCCTAGCGTGTATTAAATATGGACGGTGGGTGATAGCGCCGAAGTGGTGACATGTAGAGAGGTGTATGGTATGTAGGAGGACTACTGGGCCTTGAGAGAAGGCTGTGAAGCCTATGCCCAGAAGTCGGACACATAAAAAAAAAAAAAAAATTGATTACCTATTTTTCTTATTGATACAGGTCATTTCAAAGTATTGTCACACCAGCCATGAAAACAGGGGTATGAGGGTGTGGGGAGATTACTAGGCTGTGGGGAGATAAAGTAGGGTGCAGGGAGTAGGCCTATAGGTATGGAGGTTGGAAAAATAACCAACTTTCTGCATGAAAAGAAAGCACTTCAGTGTGTTCTGTAACATCTTGGCGGCCTGATACCTCTCAGGGGTCTGTAGGGGTTAGAAGGGTAGTGAGGAACAAGGAGGGAGGGATGGGGTGGGGTTCAGGGGGGACACAAGGCTAACAGGGTGGGAGAAGGGACAAGAGTGGATGAAAAGGGACACAGGTGGTGGTGGGAGGAGAGATGCAGGTGGGTGGAGGGGTGGGTGATCGGGGAGGAGGGAGTGAGGGAGTGGGGTAGATGGTGGCACCGACGCAGCCCAGACGGGGGATGCCTGCCACCGCCTGGGTTGGGCCGATCCCCCCTCACGCCACATCAGAGGTGAGTTCTCATTGGCCTGAAGCCATGTACAGTCACCAAACTTTCCACCTGGGCCACCTAACCGCGAGAGGTGGGTAACGGGTGCTGGCAATTGTGTATTTGTGTGTTCGTGTGTATATGCTCGACGAAAATTCGGATCATAACTCTCGTCCTCCATAGTGAACCTTAGTCAGAGTTCATCCCAATATTCAGTCAACAATTTTTAGCCGACAGAATTTTAAAGGAACTTCTTGAAAGTATTAGATAATGTGAGTATTGAAAACAATAAGTAAAATTATCTAAAAGACTGCATCTTTACATATATTACACATTTATAATCGTGTTCTTTTTCACTATTACATGATAAACCCATGGCTAAACCGTCTACTGAATAGTGGGGGGATGAACTGTCATGTGAGCGGCCCATACAGTAGAAAAATAGATACCGGTGTCTGACTGTTCGTTTGCATTTTGCCAGTCCTGGGCGGGTCTCGCTTAAACCTATTGAAATACCATTCTTGATCCGAGACATGATTAGATAAGTTATGTCAATAATTGTTACAGGATTACTCACTGGGTGTTTATTAATTTAAACTAAGTAGGAGAGATAGGAACTGTAGATGTCGGAGGTTGAAACTCGTTCGTCAAGGTAGAATACTGCCTCGAGTCAGCTAGTCATGAGTCCTTTCGTTAACAATAGGAAACCTAAGCATCTCATCATATAATCATTACGTGGATCACTGTGCTTGCAGTGCAAACACGGTCATCGTTTTAAGAGTTGATATAAATAAGTGAAACAGTACTGTGCGTGACGTGGTAGTTAACGCTTCCGCCAGCCGATCCGTGTGACGTGCTTCCAGCCCCGTCAGGAGAGATGGGTTCCTCCTATTAAACACCAAGCCCTTATCTTATGACCTAGGTCTTAGTAGCAGCCAGTCAGCAACCAACATCACATATCTTCGCACCCTGGGCCTCGGTGATGGGCGCTCAAGCGCCTAGGTTCGTGGGATTTAAAAAAAAAAAAAAAAATCAGTGTCCCAGCCTGTAATGATAATTTCATGTTCGTTATGTTGCATTTACCAATCACATAAGTAATATCACAGGCAATGATGATAATAATGTCCCAACAATTCATGAATCAATAGCAATTGTGTTTAAAATGACTTGAAGCTTTTGTGTAGTGTGATGGAGAGGTGGTGTCTTCATTTTGCTATAATGTGAGATACCGGTAATGTTGTTCGGTGAATAATCGATGATCCTGTAGATATGTGACCACACACATAAGCGGCAACGCTCATAATCAGTTTTTCTTGTAATTTGTAATTGTCATTCGTTAAATGAATGGACTATGAAGGTGTGATATAATGACCATAGTCATATGAAATATGATGTGGAAAGTCATTATCATAGCAGATATAATAGCCACATTCGACAACAGTAGCCTATGCATAAACTCTTTGCCTGTTAAGGTGACAGTGTTTTAACCTCTTACCACTTCATGGTGCACCACAGAGCACATAAAAACATCTACCTGAAGTCCTACCAACGAGGAAATAAGCAACCGTTTACAGTGTCTGAACATCATCCTAATGTTTATTGGTCAGTATCATTCATGATGTGAATATGGCAGGTAATCTTACTTGTAACTGGACGTAGATGTTAGGTAAATGCATTCCCCTTCAACCTATACTGATAGTAGTATCAAGTGATAACCCTATGAAATGTTCTTCATGATATAAAGAGAGAGAGAGAGAGAGAGAGGCTTGGAGCGATTCCAGTCTATAATACATTAAATGTTAAGGTAACAATGTAAAAAACAACATAGAAAATAAAATGTTTAGTGTTGTTAAGAATGCAAATATTTAGTAGAATGCTAATGGATCTCAAAAACTAGTTCGGCGATGATTATCACTGGTGGTATGAATAACGTATCCCCCCCCCCCTCCTCTGTCCGGCGCCTGCCCTAGCCTTCACTATGTCAAGCTCCCCCGTAAAGCAGCTCTCCCACTGGGTCGACCAGTTGCAGGAAACCAGTCGCATGGAATTGTTGCGTGCCATAGGTTGCACGGACCAAGGCCAAATAAGTATAGTATAATATATATTATTGTATTACATTCCAGAAGTGGGTTGGTGGAGAGTTAGTGCCCCTCCCCGTAAAACAAATAACTCAAAGTCAATGGCCACCCCTTAGGGGATAATGGCATCTGGCAATAGATAGATAGTATTACATATAATAGTATATATTTATAATGTTGCAATATATATATTACCTTATTATAAAATTAATATAGTCATATTTATTTGGTCTTGGTCGCGCGACCTGTGACACACACCAATTTTCCGTGCGACCAGTTTCATGCAACTGTCTGGGCCGATGGGAGAGCCGCCTTACTCCTGAAACATTTTTCTCCCCACCCAACTCCGTATCCAGCCATATATGGGATGAACTCTGACTCTAACGGAGGTTCACTACGGACGAAGAGAGTTGATGATCCGAACTTTCGTCAAGCATGTACACACGAACAAACAGATACACTGTTGCCAGCACCCGTTACCCACCTCTCACGGGTAGGTGGCCCAGGTGGAAGGTTTGGCGACTGTACATCATAATCAAGGCAGAGGAAGCTCTCCACAGTTTTTTACAGGCCCTGCTCAATTGATGCAATTGGGCATTTTTGCATAAAAGTCTCATTGCGTCAATTGATGCAAGTAGGCTTTTAGGGGTTAACAAAGAGAATGATTCCAGGGACTTCCAGAAGTTGCCCAGCGTAAGCTTGTTGATTTCTTTGACACTGTCTCCCTCACTGAGTTTCTTAAACGGGTTGAGGATGAGAGGAGACAGAGATATCAAACAGGTGAGTGCAAGGAAAGATATTGCTCCCGTAACCCCATCAAAGCCACCTGAGAAAAGGCCTCCAAGTACAGATAGGTTTGATAATATTGAACGAGCACTTAACAACCTGACTCAACAGATGAAAACCCTTAAACCTCCTAAGAAACTGTATTGTGGTTACTGTGCAAAGGGTGATCATACGCCAGCAACTTGTCCCCTTACACCTGAAAGGAATGCTTGTTTTGACTGCTTAAGAGTAGGCTGTAGAAATGGAAATGCTGAATGCCCAGGAAGCCAGTCCAGGCAGTCGAAATGACTAGGTAAAGCTAAAACAATTCGATGTCCTACCATTTCACTGATTGTGAAGCAAAGAACAAGTTACGCATTGGTAGATATGGGGAGCGAAGTAGCCCTTGCTTCAAAGAAATTTGTAAGTCAGCTTGGATTAGAACTGTCCCAGAATAAGAATCTTTTTCCTGTTACAGGGATATAAAAAACCCCACTTCCTGTACTAGGCTCAGTGTACCTGGATGTTCTAATTGGTAGTACAAAGACTGTTCAACACCTAACTTTGGTAGTCCCTGATCACTTTCGTGAGACTGATATCTTGTTAGGAGTAGATGTGTTGGGCAAAGCTCCTTTAGAATGGGATCATCAGCAGCATACATTTAAGTGGGATGAATTCGTTTACCTGGTTAGGCACCTTTACCGTTCATCCTACAAGTGAAGCACACATAGGGTGAGATTGACCTTCCCAGTTAAGCAGTCTTTTGAGTATCTTTGCGTGTGGGAAGAACTTGTTGTTGAGACGTTTGCAAGGATGTGTGTTGCCTGTTCAAGTTAGTGAAGAACCCAACACCGTTTTGGAAATCTTTCCACAAACATCTCTGAGTGTAGCTGATTCATTGTTATGCACTACAGCCTCCATTTAGCGAAAGTTCATATGCCTTTTATCAACCAGAGCCAGGCAGACAATGTATTCAAACCTGGGACCATTGTAGCAGCTTATAGGATCCTTAGTGAGAATGACATTGAAAAATTTGGGCAGTCTTGTCTGGTCGCTAAAGTTTCAAATGATTTGATCCTTCATACTGATAGTGTTGCTACTTCAGCCAATAGAGAGAAGAAATTTGAGGAGCTACTTAAAACAACGAAATGGGACTGTCTGACATTAGAACAGCAGTTGCACCTTACTGTTAAAACAACATCATGAATTGTTTATGGTTGACAAGTCAGAATTAGGGAAAATCATGGGACCTTCAGATAAGATAGCAGTTAGGCACAATTCACCAGTCAGAACCCCAGTGTATCGCTACCCAAAGAAAGCTAAGGGAATTGTTAGCAATATGCTTGATGAGATGGTGGATAGAGACATAATAGAGCCATTCACGGCAGCTCGGTAAAGCCCAATTGTACGAATCAGTAAACTGGACGGATCAAAGAGGATGTGCTTGGATTACAGACAAGTGAACACAAAACTGGAAGTGGACCTGTATCCACTTCCCAAACTGGAAGAGATGGTAGAAAGTGCAGCTGGCCAGAAATATTATGCATTATTAGACCTTAAGGATGCCTGTTACCAGGTTTTCTTAGATGAAGCCAGTAGAGACTTAACCACTTTTACAGATGGCATCACCCTGTACAGATTTAAGTGCTTACGTATTGGATTGAGTTGCAGTTCTGCTATATTTTCCAGAATGATGAGAAAGTTGCTAACTCCATTGTTGAGGGAAGGGTGGGTGATGAACTATCTAGGCAATGTCATTTTATGGGCCTCTTCGTTTGGAGAATTAGTATAGGACTTAGATAAGCTTTTTCACCACTTACATCAAGCAGGAGTGAAACTCAATGTAACAAAGTGTCATCTTGGTCAGAGATGCATAAAGTTTCTGGGCCACATACTGTCTGAGGAAGGGTACATCCCCGATCCAGAAAATGTTGAGGCAGTTCATCACATGAAACCCAAAAGAATGTAAAGGAGGTGAGAAGATTTTTAGGTATGTGTGGATTTTACAGGAAACATATTCAAAATTTTGCAAGGATTGCACACCCCTTGAAACAGTTGTTGCAGGAGGATAAGATATTTTCATGGACTGCAGAATGTCAGAGAGCTATCGAAGACCTGAAACAAGCTTTAGTCCAGTCACCTGTAGTGGTGAAAGCTGATTTGAGTAAACCCTTTGTTTTGCATACTGATGCGAGTGCTACAGATGTTAGTGCAGCCTTAATGCAACAGCAAGATGATGGTAGCCTTAGTGCCATTGCTCAAGAAACTCAAACCAGCTCAAACTAGATACAGTACCACAGACAAAGAAGCATTAGCCATTGTGCTAGCATGTAGGAAATTTCACCATTATTTGTGTTGAACTTACTTTACAGTAATGACAGACCACCAGCCTCTATTGTAGTTTCAGTCTTCCGTAAGAAAACCAAGTCCCCCAGAATGAACAGGTGTCTAACTGACATGAGAGACTATAACTTTGATACAAATTACAAGCGAGGCCGCGTAAATGTAGTTGCAGATCAGCTTAGTAGACCAGTTAGGCCTATAGTTTACAGTCAGTCCGAGACATGGCTGGGCTTGACCAAGGATGGGTTTAAGGAAGTTCAAAGAAAGGAGTCCAGGTGGAATGATCTTATCACTTACCTAGAGGGTGGAGCAGTTCCCAGGAAGCGTTATCCTAGAGCCACTTTATATCAGTTTGCATTACATGAGGATGTTTTATCTCTCTGTCAAAGAAAGACAATAGTCTTCATTCTGTTCTAGTTGTGCCAGACTGTTTGGTAAAAGCAGCCTTAAAGTTCGCACATGGTCATTTGGGAATTAAGAAGACTATTCGCAAATTGGAGACTTACATCTATTGGCCACCTCTTAGAACTGATGCCATGTTATATGTGGGAGAATGAATTGAGTATCAGGTCCATTAGGGTACCCAAGATTTGCAACTGAAGTGGCAGGAACTACTTCCAGTCATTAAGCCTCTTGAGCATGTTAGTGTGGACACCCCTCTATGTTAGGTCCATTTATTATTCTAAAATGTATTACTAATAATTATTCCTCAAATATTTCATATACTCGTAAATTTCCTTAATTTAAATGTACTGGTCACTTATTATTATTCGTAAGTGGTCTTTGGTGGTCATTTTTCCACCAGTACATAATGGCGGCCAATACACAAACGAGCAATATTGTCATGAGAGCGCTCATTCTGGGTGGGACTCGACTCTAATTCATCTCCGAACGAATGTGTATCATCTTCAGGTAAATTAAACTTCTTAAAGTACGAAAATTTAATGGAGATATATGTTGGAAAGGGAAAAAAGTAAATACAATGAAAATATTAAGCAAGGAATAAGAGAGAAGAGAAAATTTTCATACCAAAAATAAACTACTATATACAATAACACCTAACCAAGGAGGGTCTTTGTATATAAAATATTTGCAAATTAATTGTTCATATGGATGAGTACAGTAAGAGAAAATTGCGAGTATGAAAGATGATATAGGGAATTAATTCTAAGTGCAGTGATTAAATTGTGTAAGAGAAAAAAATGTAAATGCATGTTTGGTCCAGAGATTATGGAATAAACTTTTCACTGAATGATTTTAACTCACCACCTAATCATACTGCATATGTTGTTAAATACATGTGCAAGATGTTGGGTGAGGCAGTGTTGATGGGTGAGTGGTGTTGGCGGTTGAGTGGTGTTGACAAGTGAGTTCATTCACTGGCTGGGAAACATTGACGTTTCGGTCTCGTTGACAGCTGGCTTGAGGCAGGGGGTGAGAAAGAGTCACTGGGAGTTTGGCAATCAGCAGAATCGCGGTTGGGATGGGAGACAGGACTCGTGACAGACAAGTTTGTTGGCAGACAGGGTTTATGACAGACAGGCTTGGTGACAAACAGGCTTGGCGATAGATGGCATACAGCTACTGTATTTGATGGTAGACAACTTCATAGTAGATGGTACACAGCTTCTGTTTTTAAAGACAGTCTTGATAGTAGATGATAGACAGCTTCTGTATTAACGTCAGACAGGCTAAGAGAAGGCGTATTATTGACTCCTTACCACCAAAATGCGAGATGTAGGCCATTAGATATATATATATATCATCAGGAATTCGGGTCATATTCAAAGACACCTTTGCAACGACTAGATATTTTATTGGAAGAGCTGTGTTACACTCTCGGAGTCTAGATGATCTCTGTCTCCCTTAATTTCATTCGGAGTGAGGTAAGTGAGCTTCCATTCAACCAATGCCATCACGCTATGTTGAGTTAAAGAATTCTCAGCTGTGTACACGTAAAACAGTCTTCTCAGTGTTCCTTTCATGAGTGTGCAGATATGGCCAAAGGAAACAGTCAGCACCAGTCATCACATTCAAACAACGTCTGAATCGTGAAAACTCAGCAGTGAACATCCGCTTACATACATCTCTCTCTCTCTCTCTCTCTCTCTCTCTCTCTCTCTCTCTCTCTCTCTCAATCAGTCTATCTGTCTATGTGTCTATGTATCCATTAGCTATGGCAAATGTACGTAAGCTTCTTCTGATGTTACATAGACGCTGGTATGCCGAGTATTATAATTCTACCCGTGTGTGCGTCTGTCTGTGCGTGTAGTGGAGCCGAAACTGGACAAAGGATTAATGATGAACTTTGGCAAGATGGTTGCAGCTAGATCATGGATGAGCCCATTTCATTTTCATGTGGATTAAAATTTTCTAAAGGGGTGTTATGGCTCCTAGCAATCTCCATTGGCTTTACATTATATGAAACACTTCAAGGTCTTGTTCAGCATCGAAGCAGCTATCCGTCTGTTTAAAGCAACGGGATCTCGAGCACCAGGAACCACGGTTGAAAAAAAAAAAAAAAAACTTTATCTTTAGACTTAAATATCGCACAATATCGTGCAATCCTCAAAAAATGCATATCATTATCATCGATATACAATTCTGCGTGCAGTGACTGAAAGCTATTGCAAACAGATGCTTAGTTTTTAAGCCAGTCTTTTGCAACTGAAACAACTCTTGGCGAACAGAGGGAAACCATGGAATTTTGAAACTGGTCATGTTCAGCACACAATTACACATGTAAATTAAAAATGTGAGAATATAATTTGGCACCAGTGCAATTTTGCGCATTCGTATGATGAACAGATTCCCCATACATTCAGCATAAAACTGCAACAGCGAGATGGCTGAAACCGAACCTGTCTAGCTGCAAATGACTGAGATTCGAGAGCAAAGCCCGTGAGCCCTCCTCAGGGCCACGAAGCGCTTTGCCAAGAATGCTTTTAGTCCTGTGTCTGCTTACCTTTGTGCTTTCTGCACCTAGAGCTGGAAAAAAAGAGTTACGAAGACACTGCAGGATGGTTGCAATTGGGTCACAGATGGCATCAGTTCATATTCATGTCAACTGGTATTTTCTAAAGTGGTGTCTCCTAATAACTGTCCCCATTGGCATTACATTATGTGCAGTGGCGTACCCAGAAAGTTGAAAAGGAGGGGGGGGGGAGCTTTTTCTTTTTATCTTTTTAACTGTGCAGCCCATGATTGGCGAGCGCAGCGAATCCGTACAGCTGGGGGGTTCGGGGGGACGCTGTAAGCACCCCCCCCCCAGAAAATTTTGCATTTTGGCCAATTTTATGTTCATTTTGAGGCCATATGGAATGTGTATACGACATAAATATAGTATATTCTAAAGTCATTTTTTAAGTACTGTGCCACTGAGTTATATCTCTTCAATAACCTTATACTACTAAAATTCAAATGCGCACATTTTCATCAAACAACTTTACAACTGTAATAAACTAATAACAATAACATTTAAAAAAATTGATAATTTAATCACTGTATTAGTCTCAGTTACAAACAGTTAAAGATAAGACATATCCAATATAATTTTCTTGCTGATAATTCAGTTGAAACAGATGAAGCTGATGAGCAGTTCTTAGAGCAACCAGTGGATAAAATCAGAAAACTGTCATTTTTGAGATACCACTGAGTATAATAAGCAGTTTATTCAGGTATGCATTACCGTATTAAAGTTGGATTCTAAAACTGTTTTTGTTGTCAGCATATGTATGCAGGGAGAATTTAAGTAATCTGAGAAAGTATTACTTTAATGTTTATATATTAAATTTAATATTTAACTTTATATATATACATTTTTTTTGCAAAAGGGGAGGGGGGGGGCATGGCCGCATGGCTCCCTCCCTTGGTACGCCACTGATTATAGTAATGCGTCGAGCAGTAGGTTGTCAAGCGCAGTAGTTCATTGGTTTTGGGAACTACGAGGCGCGGCTGAAAAACTTCTCATTTGCATATTCAAATATCGTACAATATCGTGTTTTCCAAAACAATTTGTATATCACTGGCATCGACATACAGTCCTGGGTACTATGGTGTAAATAGTACTGGAAGCAGAGACAGTTTTTGAGCGAGTCGCGCGTAACAAACAACTGGCGAGTGGTGGTGGTGGTGGTGGGGGGGGTAGGTAAACATGTATCACTGATATCTTCAGCACACAATTACGATGCATGAAACATAACTATAAGAATAAAATTTAGCACCATTGGCACATTGCTATGTTGCGCATTCCCCATAAATTCAGTCATATTATTGCAGAAACCCCTTTTCCCTGTTCACCTAGCAGTACAGCTGGGGAGCTGGATGTAGATTCCACTGTTGCATGATGTATTCTGGGGGAAGGTTGAATTTAGAAACAACTTTATTGACTGCTTCAGCAAACCTCGAGCTGCCAAAGGTGTAAATCTAAGTCGTCTTCTTTGCTCATGCTCCTTTTGCATACTGAGTGTTCCACAGGTACTAACACTTCCTTGTACCAATTGTAAGAAAATTAGGATTATATTATTCAAGCTAAGAATGCCGAGATGTGAAGACGAATTCATTTAAAACACAAAAATTTGAAGCATGTGATGATATCAGAGCATGTCTGACGTTGCTGTAACATTCCTGATGACACACTGAAATATAAAATATAAGATTACCGTTAAAATATAGGGGTATCTTGACACTTTCACGTATAATATGCATTAATACAGTTTACATTACAGTCACAAACGGCACAGCTTTATCTACAGGATTAAATTCATATGATTGATAACTTTCAAACATGTATTTCTGTACTTCACACGGTTATCCTTTATATGTAGTGCCTCTCCCGGTTTGTACTTTAATTTATTACACCCAGAGGGCAACATACCTAGTAACAGGACCATGAAACCAAGTATTATGTACGGAGGAACTCGTGTCTCGCAAGGCACGCTATTTTGTTACGTAGATATTTTGAAGTTTAAAATACAGAAGTTAGCATCCTCCAAGTGTGGATGTCTCACGCGAATGATATCTGAATGATTATCTGTGAGTAGAACAGAGGACACCAGTAATCTGGTGTATGGATTATTTTTTTTTTTTATTCATTTGTTTTTCCTTCCTCTGTTCTGTTATTAAAAAATAAATACATAATGTCAGGGACTGTCCCTGAAGCAGTAGGTCCCTGACTGAGGGACACTGAAGGCAATAATGCTGAAGATTGTTGCCGTTAGGACGGTCACTTAGTTTGCAGGAGAAGTGGGGCCCTTCCCCTGCCTCAAAGACTTGCCAGTCAGGGCGATATCCTAGCCGACGTCATAACATTGTGCCTGCAAACCATGAGGCCATGTCGGCGATACTTGGAAGGAAATAGATGAAAGTGGTCGTAGTGTTGGATGAACACACTCTTGAGAGTGCTCAATGTTACTGCGATGGCGTATAGGGAGAAGAGCAGCTGAATGTATCTTCTTATTGTAGCAGAGGAGGGAGGATGTAGCATCAACAGGTAAAAGCAGCCCACAGGCATTTTTCACGAGGAGGTCAACCTTGTTACTAGCTGCAGTTCAAACATGCAAAGGATTTCATAGAAAACTGTACGGTAAGAGAATATTCATTAGCTGAAACTAACTGACGTAAGATTTGTTGAACTAAGTGGTGGCATGTGGATTTTGGAGCCGAGATGGCTTGAAGGGTAGACTGAGAGTCACAGATAAATACACCATTCAGTTTTCGCTAAGAAAGCAGACTAACTGAATGCGAGAGTCCCTGTAACTCACAGAAGGTAGAGCTATATGAGTTCGGTGGTCTGCGGCCAACCCAGCCTGGTGGGTCCAAATCGGGTGAGTAGATGGGGCATCCAGCACTTCCATCTCTTTGCAGGGAACCGTCAGTGTAGAGATGGTGTACAGCAGGAACTGAGGAAGACACTTTTGTGATGGTCTCCAGAGTTTGTTGTTTCTGAACAAGTGGTAGGTCTGCCTTGAAGGTAGGAGTAAAGCAGCCTTCAAGATGAGGAAACTTCCAGGAAGATGAACCATGATCCATTTCTGCCATGGGAACTTAATATCTAGTCTCTGTAGGATGCATCAGGCTGTATTAACAAGGATGCGAACGCTGGGAGGAAGTGGAGGTCGAGATGCAACAGGGCCAAGTGAAGTTTTGATGACATGAGAAGATTGATGGGCAAGATGGGGAGAGCGAAGGCATTTGCTGCTGAAGTAAGAGACATTGGCGTATATTCCCAACATGGGGGGAAAGATTGAGTTCAGTTTGCATGTTGACTGTTCTGGTGGAAATAGGACAGCCAAGGATGTGTCTCATTTCTTTGTTCAGAAAAATTTCAACGGGTTCTAAGGATGTCTTCAGGAGCTGACTGAGAACAGGGGAGAGGTAATCAACATAGAGCACCGCTGCAGTCGATCTAGTAAGTCTCAGACAGAGATGCACATGTTGTCTTAAAGGTATGGTTGGGGTAATCTGTACGGGTGCACCCAGGTAGAGGTGCCTGCACAGGGGAATGACACTATTCCCTACAGCAAATTCTGGAAGCATTCCTGGGCTGTGGGGAGAGAAAATTCTTATTTTTTTCTCTGGAGAGGATGAGCCCACAAATGGAAGACGACTGATAGAATGACTGAAGGAAGCACTGAAGATCCTCTGGAGAGCTGGAGTGAATGCAGGTATCATCAGTGTAACAGGTAACACTGGTTCTGGGAATGCTGGGAAGAAGAGAGAGTAACCGGCACAAAAGGTTAAAACACCACCTTGCAGAATGCCAAGTTCGAAGGCTTTGGAGAAATTACACACTCCTTTAAAAAGGACATGGAAGTTCTGTTATGGAGGTAACCCCTTATCCATCTCAAGGGGTTTCCTTGGACACCAAATTCCACCAGCTGATTAAAGATTATTTCTCTTGTTTGCAACATCAAAGGCACTTTTAAGATCAGTGAATGCTAAGACACTGGTGGAGCAGAGGATGGTATAGAGCTCCATTAGACAGTACTTCTTTCTGGTAGAAAACCATATAGTCTGGGTGTGAGTTTGTCCTTCAGCCGAAACACGAGACTGGTAACGAAGATGAGTTCAAGCACCATGCTGAAGCAGGAAGTGAGAAAAATAGGTCTGAATTTGCCAGTACCAGGATTAGGAATGGGCACATCGTGCTGGAGGTCCAGGCATTAGACAGATATCCGTTAGTTGTGTGCCTGCAAATTTACCACCAGGACATAAGGTTGATCGTAATGACTCCATATGGCTACTGGATGCTTTATTGGGAGCTTAGATGTTACACGCATGGAGTGTGGTTGATCTCTATCTCTCATGCAGTCTTTCAGGGTACAGGTAGAGAGTTTCCCTTGTATGTTGCCCAGTGTCACCCCTGGACTGTTTACAGTGTAGGGGTGACAACACTTTATGTTTTATATGTTGTCTTTCTTTCCAGCACAATTTCAAGAAGTCTGCTGGCCTCAGCCTGAGGATCTCCCAGTGCAAAGCGTCCGGTTGCATACACTTACATAGGTCATACAGAAGCAAAGAATTTAGAGCTGTAGCAGGGGGCTACTAGGGACTTTCAGGAGTAGGCAAACAACAGAGTAAGTGATGCCATTATCCCCGGGGGCTGTTGCCTTACTCCTAAAGAGAGCACATCGCATTTCGTCCTCAGTTATCAGCATGTCATCATCTTCATCTGCCTTCAATAATACAGGCATCAGATGAAAAGTGTGGACATTTTACTGAGAGGAGAGTCCATCTTGAATATGTGAGGGAAGGTTGCATGCTTGTGTGTGTTCAGACCATGTATTAATATGATCTTGTGCATACTCAGCTGAACTGAGGTGGAGAGCACTGGAGGGCTTTTTCCTGACAATCTTGTTTATTAGATGCCACATGGTTCCAACACTGATGGTTGATGCTATCTGTGAACTTCCACCTGGATTCAGTATGGAGGCATTGCTGGAGGGCAATTAGATCGCCTCTTGTTGCCTGGTACTGGTGCAGATGGTCAGATGTTGGTTGCCTCTGGAATGAGGCCATCTTCCACCACCTACCTCTCTGCTTGGAGCATGCATTGATTAAGTGCCCAAACATGAGATTCAGGGAGACTTTCAATGCGTGGTCTTGTAACAGCGGCTGTGGAAGTCATGAGACGAGTTTAGCAGCAAAGAATATTAGTTATCAGTTGATTGTAAAGCAAATGTGGCGAGGATGTTGGAAATGCATGAGATGTATGTAGGGCTGTACTTAGGAGGACTGGTAGTGCGGGTGCAAGTGTTGAGGGGGGAAAGTCCAGCAAGGAGGGAATAATGAGGCTAAGAGCAACGTGATCCAAGAAGAGGGTAAGGATGGAAAAACACCTGATGCTGGACAGCACTACCCTCTATATTATGATTTGACCAAGAGTGCCTCTGCGAGTGTGTGTTGTACCACCATTGTCTCAGTGAGTGAGTCGGTAGCGGCAAATGTATTCAAGGAGAGGAAGCCCATTGCAATTAGTTGTAGCAAAGAGGTCACCCTGAGCAAGATGTCAGGCATTCAAGTCACCCATGTAGATCATGCCACGAATTTGAGAAGTAGTGAGGGAAGGGAGATTACTTCTTTCTGAGGCAGACTAGACGTTTCATAAGTAGATCATACCATTGCCTGCTGTGACCTAAAAAAGCTGAAAGGTCATTGCATCATCTACAGGGTGAAGTTGATGTGGTGTGGAGGAATGAATGTAACTAATGAGACCATTCCTGGCAAGGTGAACGTACAAAATGTAGCCAGTAACTGGGGAAGCCTCTTCCCCAGGTGTGGAGGGTGGTAGCTCAGTGGTAGGGTGTTGGGCTCGTAATCGTGAGGTTGCGAGTTCGCACCCTGCTCGGTGGCTGCTGTGCTGGGAGGGGTACTACTCTCCTGTAACCCTAGCAGGGCTATATGATCTGATGAGGTCTAGCTCGGGGATTAATCCCTCTTCCCCAGGTAGAGGACGAGCAACAAAAACATCTTGAATGAATATAACATGCGGGTGATGCCAACATGCATAGCTCTTGAGTACAGCAAGTTTTGAACAGTTTCTGACTTCACAGGCATTCTAAGAGATGAAGTGACATTTGGTTAGCGAATTTTATGTTTAGGTTTCCGGGAGTTAGTCGCGGATGAGGGGGTAGCAAGAGCACTGCTTTGTGGTGTTGTATGTGGGGGATCTTTTGTCAATAGATAACTGCCTCTTTCAAGACGAGAGGCAATAGCATCCAGCTTGTCTGTGATGGTGGTGACATTAACCCATTCACTGCATCAGTGTTTGTTTACATGTACATCCTGTGTGCGGCAGTTTTCAAATATTTGGAGAAAAAAAAATAATAATATTGTCAAAAGATAAAGAAAAAAATCCCGAGTTCAATGGTATATAACACAATATAGCAAACAAACAAATTACCTCTGATACAGGTCTTTGAAGTAATAAATATTCCCAATGTGGTGGTGACAGGCGAACGATGTGTTATAGTTGCACTGTGTTGCCAGTGTCAATCTTACGATCAGATAAAGTGCAAATCAGCATCTAAACCATCATTGTCATCACCTAACAACATATCACTACCATTAAAACACTCATCCAGAGATTTCATCCAATATTTGCTTGGGCTACTGCTAGCGGCAGAATGGAGAAGATTTTGTACCCTTACCTTCGGCATTTTGTAGGTAACTAAGCTGAACTCTGCATCTCGTAAAAATGCATAATCTATGTATGGCAATATTCTATAGGGTGCCATGAGTTGCTAGCTAATTTATTTTGTGCCATTTCTGACAGCGGAATTTTTGAAAGCAGAAATCACATATGATACAGCCGCAGTCAGAGCCATTTGGACTCAGATATCATATATGATACAGCTGCAGTCAATGAGTTAATGATGATAACCTGGTAAGCCTCAGCAAGAATAGTGAATGTGCTTTCGGTGCTGGTGTGCTGACTGACCAGGCCAGCGATGCATGCCTCAGTGGTATCAAAGCATGCTGTAAGCACAGTGCCCTGAGACATCAAAGAGGCACATCTTTATGGAGGGCAAGTAATTGTGTAGAGTTGGGAGTGGAAGAAGAGGCAGGTGAGGTGGCAGCATCCTGTGGTGGTGGTGGTGGTGGTGGTGGTAATGAGTGTTTTAGTGCAACTCTGGGAGTCACGGCAGGGCCTGAACATTTGGAATAACCATGCCACACATTGACTCCTGGCTTATAGCAATGAGGACATCTCCACTGCAACGTGTGCAGTGCAGGTGAGGGTAGCAGGAGTGGTTGGTGGTGAAGGATTGCGACATGGTCAAGTCCGGGAGGCATGGCTGGCAGCACACCACGCACACTTCTCTGAGGCAGAGCAGAAGCATGATATATGTCTGATTACCCAGCATTGAAGCACCACAGCTGTTTGTGTTTGCCCTTCATTCTGCATAGCTCAAGATGGGAGACAAGGGAGGAAACTGAAGATGACAACTGGTGGAGGAGGGTCTGGGAGACTCCAGGTGAGAAGAGGCTGGTTGATGGCTGTTCCATTTTGAGGGAAACGACGAACAGCGTAGATGCCAGGAAGGGTCGAAGCCGAGGGGATAGCAGGAGATGAAATAGGTGGGGAACTTATGAGGCCTGTCGACTGAGTCCTGAACATCTATGAACAAGGACAGGAACTCGCCACTCATGACCCTGTCTATGATGTCCATATGTCGTCTTGAGATATAGACAAAGCAGGAGGTGACAGCAAATTTTGACCTCAGCCAGCTCCAATCAAGACGAAACGTGTTGCTGACTTCAGATTGCTGACGAAGCTTCATACTGACAGTCGGATACTCTCTGAAGGGGAGTTTGACATACTCAGCCTGGGGGGCAAATGCTGGAAGAACTGATGCAGGCTGGAAAGATGTTTTCCGAGGAGTGAGGCAAGGGAGATGATCAGGAACCTTGTGCTGAGAAGTCTCATTGTGCTTGGATGTTTCTGGAGCAGGAGACGTGGGTTTACTGTTGATATCCGAAGCATGTTCCATGGGGCATTTGGTGAAGGTGGAGCCCTGTGTGACACAGTGGGAGGCTGCAGGTTGAAACAGCCTGGGAGTCACCATGACTGGAGTATATATATATAGATGTGGAATCCTGGTGTCTGTGAAGGTCAAGTGGGGGCCAAGCTTCCTCAGATGGGATGTCGTCTTCACTGAGTGCCAGGTCTATCTCCAGATCAGTGAGGGTGGCAGGTCCAGAGTATTCCATATCGCCCTAATAGGGTAGCATTCAGAGCACTGGCAACATCTTCACCAGTGGAGAGGAACTGGTGCGTGTGCTCTGGTGGAGTTGCGTAGCTATAATGATACTACATGTCAACCTTCTTACACTACGTGTGCGCAGACCCGAGAACTTCCAACCAGAGGGATCTGGCCAGGTGTATGGGTTTTTATATAAAAAATACTGACAAAGTCCAAAAACCCTTAAACTCCCAGGTGAAGCTATACTAAAGACTAGGTCTTACGATAGTTCTGCCAAGGCTGGATGGTAGCAGCTTGCTAGATCCTTCAGAATTTTGTCAAACTCATGTTATTGTTGTTGTTGTTTATTGGGCTTTATGGCCATCACTCACTAAAAGGGGCATTAGGCCAAACAAAAACATTAACAAAGGTACTATAAAAACCAGTGCAGGAGGAGAGATGGCTGCTCTATGGAGGCAAATGAGCAGGGAGCCTAAAATAAAATGCTCGAAGCTCAGCAAGGTCGATTGACCCACGATCTACCTACACCAGGTCAGCCAGCTTGCCTCCCAAAATGAACCCAACCCGCGCAGTGACGTCACGCGCGGTCCACCTCACCACCAACCGCTCTCTCACCCTCATTCCACTCCTTCATTCTACGTCATCGCTCATTTTGTATTATGTTCCCCACATTTAGTTATTATTTTCACTTAAATTTCTCGTGAAAGGCAATTCAGTCATCACTGATATTTAATTCACTTACAGTAGGATACATTTATCCAAATGCAGTGTACCATTATTATACCGATAGTTCTTATGGACAATACTAGTATAAATGATGACAAAAACAGTGATATATAACACAGGAATTCTCTTTAAGGTTAAACACAATGAAAGGTTGTTAAAAGTAGGATATATTGTAAACATAACTTTAACTGGTACATTGAAACTAGGCAAATACATCCTGTAAAATTTAAACATTAATACTGAGGGAATACACTGTCTTAACTTTAACATAAGGAAAGTTCAGTTTTTCTCCAGTGAAGATTACTAACAGTTCAGGTAACAAGTTTCATAGTTTTCTTTGGCATTCCTTTATATACAACATATTTCTGTTTGTTCATTCTGAGTATTTTGTTAAGATGTCTCATCCTAAAGAAGACGGATATTCTTGCATAAAAAGAAATTATCTCATGTGGAAAATCTACTCCAGCACTTTTTATCTCTGATGTAAGATATTATCTCACGTGGCAAATTTACTCCAGCACTTTTTATCTCTGATGTAAGAGTCTGTACACACAATAGTCCTTCTCTCAAGCCCTCACCGTGCACGCCTTTAAACACTTCCCTCATTACTAATAACTTTGAGTAAAAGCTATTAGAGGGCATATATAAATGACCTCTACTGATCATTTCAGACCATGACTTACTAGAGGAATCACAGTTCCTTGCCACATATCCTAAGTCTGGATGTTTATTTGCAAACTTTTTTATAATATACCCATCAACATAGTGTAGGGACTGTTCTTCAATGACTGTGCTAGGTGAAACTGATACATTTATATTCTCGTTCTTTTCATCAGGTTCCTGCAACTCCCTAGACAGAACATCATCCACTTCCTCCGCATCCAAATCCATTTCCTTAAAGAGAAGGCTTGTTAAGCAAATTTCCAGACTAAGTTCACGATCATGACAGGAAGATTTACCGCTTGTTTCACTATCACTGTTTTCTACATTATTGCTTACATTACCCTTCTCACTGACTACAACATACTCTCTCCCCAATATGAATTTTCTCAGCCGATACTTAAAACTAAGAGCATGAGGGTGATCATAGGGTCCACTCATTTGCCTGATACAGCCGAAAAACTGCTCTATGCAGTCTTGATTTAGCCTCCTAGTCATTATATATTCAAATCCATAGTTTTGTTTCAGCATTTCATACAATCCTAAGAGAGACAGGCTAGATAAAATCACACCTTTCTGGAAACCATAGAGAGTTTTTGTTGCAGAATTATATACTCTCATAGTTGACATCAAACTGACCATCTTTTGTAATATATCTGCCTGGTGATCAAAATACATTCCAAATGCACATCGCTCTTGCTTATCACCATACATGTGAGAATTCATCACATCGAACCACTGATCAACAAGGGAAATGAATTTTGCTGTTGCATCCCAGTGATTACTCTGCAATAATCCTCTCTCTCCTAAATACTGAAGTGCACTTGCACAGCACTTTGACATCAGCTGTGTTGCATACTTAACTCGCTGCCGCTGTTGACCAGTCACATTAAAATGAATGTCAGTTACTTTATAGGCTAAACCATATTCTGTTTTTGTCTTTGCTAATATCTCACGAATACAGTCATCAGATACAATGTCACCATTCTCCAGCAAAAAATCCAGAATCCAAAAGATTATTTCTGATTAGCTTCACCATATGTGGGACATCGGCAAAGACAAAAAACTTCCCTATTAGCACAGGGATTTTTGAAAGACACACTCCTAGTTTTCACGGGATCTATGCCCAGTGCCTTCCACACACGAAGATTACATGGTCCTAAATCGTGTACTATGGCTATAACTGAGTAACCAACTGACTCTACTTTTCTAATTAAATCAAGTATAATATTCTGCATGTTTAATTCATCAAAGTTATAATAAATTGGTTGCTTCCACTGCCCTACAAGGCTTCTTAACATGACAACATTTGCATTGCTGTGTGGCTTGTATAAGATGACTGTTCCTTTGTCATAAGACCATTGCTTGCTGATACTCATCTCATCAAAACACATAACTACCAACTTCTCTTTATAATCTAAAGTGTCTGTCTTTGATTTCATGAGGTTTATGACTGATGACAAGATGCCTGGCTCACAAGGAAAACTCTTTGCTCTGTCTTTTAAAGTGCTCTCTGATGGTAGTGGGAAGCCTACAGTGTTTTTAAGATACTTATAGCATTTTCGACTTAGACTCCTTAATGTCATGGCACGAGCTATGTCCTCCTCTGGCCAATTTTTAATACATTTACTTTTATTGAAAATTATATCAGTTTGACTCTGAGTGAAAATAGGCTTTAAAATGTCAACCACTTTTTGTTTCACTTCACTGTTACGTCCACACCGTATCTCACCTCACCTTTCTGGACCTCACGTGACGTCACACCCACCTGCGCGAGTTTGTCAGGCTGGCTGATCTGGTGTAGGTAGATCGTGGATTGACCCACAAGCGATAAGCAGGTTAGATGGAATGCTCACACCCAGGTCGTCCGCCCGAGGATCGTACAGGGTCTTATAGGACGACTTCCTGGACTGGTATTACCGGCTGAAGATGTTGGTAGACAGAAACCGTGATCTGACGGTCACTGGTCTTGAGCATAGAGTGTGATGGGCCGCCCTCCGCAACTGGAGGAGGGGAGGACTCCGCGACATCCACCTAGGCTGAGGAGTCGGTCGACGCATCTTTGGCCATAGAAGCAGTGTCAGAAGAGTCCTGCCCCTCCTCATGTGCTGGTGACTATTGGTGGTCATCAAGATCGAGAGTCTGTGCTATGGTCTGGTCTGGCGCCGGTGTAGTGTTATACAGTAATCTGTCCCCCTACTGTCCGCCCCCTAAACGCATGCACGGGGAGTTGCCAGAGGCCACCACAAACATGCCATTTGTCCTCTGATCTCTGTAGGGGTAACGTGATCGGAGCCTTTCGCCCTTTGTTTACAAACGGCAAATGGTCATTCCGGCTTCTCGTCTCATTCGTCTAAAAGCTTTTATGTAAGGCATGAAACAGTAGTAAATTTGAATAAGTAATTTATGAATTATTTAGACGGCCATACCACGTTGAGTACACCGCTTCCCGTTCGATCAGCGAAGTTAAGCAACGTTGGGTCTGGTTAGTACTTGGATGGGTGACCGCCTGGGAACACCAGACGCTGTTGGCATCCCTACGTCAAAGTGGGGTTGGTGGAGGATTAGTGCCCCTCCCTGTAAAACAATTAACTCTAAGCCCTTGGCCACCCTGTCTGGGATACATGGCGTCTGGCAATGAATGAATGAAATAGACAGAATAAACATCTTCTTAGTTTATTATAAATCATTCCTGCTGGACACTTCATAACGAATGTACTTTATGGCGAACATAAACTTGATTCAAGGGACTGGTACGAAGCCGAAGCTGTCTCAGTCTCAGCCACTTTTGATGTGTCATTAAACACTGTAGCGATGGATCACGACAATAGCTATAGGTATGGGATATGTGTGTGTGTGAATTCCCTACAGTACGGTATTAATTAACTACGAAAACGGTAATTAGTGGTATGACTAACCACCGCCTCACTCTGGCACTGGACGACGTTTACAATATATATATATATATATATCGGTATAGGTTAACAAGAAGGGATATCATTGTTAAGTATGGTGCTAGGTCTGAGTATACTGTATTCTTTTTCTTGCTGATTGATTCTGACTGTATTTGTGTTGAAATAGCCCATGTACGTTGTTTTTGTTTGGTATTGTGGGCAGCGTGGCCGAAAAACTGGGCAGGGGGCAAATGTAAGTCATCTTCTGATTTTCCTCCTGTTTTAGTGAGGTTAGAATAGGTTATTTGTATTTTGTGGCGGATTTTGAGGTTCTAATATTCATGTGGACTGTGTTTTTTGGTTGATTTTATGGTAAATTTTTACAAGTGGACAATACACCCCGCAGGTAGTGCAATATATTTTTCTGGTAGTTTTTGATGCGATTCGAATTTTTTTGACCTTCATTTTTGTCGGAAATGCCTCATTACCCCTCTTTTCCAATCATGAACTTTGATTGGACAAGTAGGTGAAATTAAGCATTTCCCAAAAAAAATGAAGTAAAAAAACAACTCAAATCGCATCGAAATCCACCAGAAAAATATAATGCACCACCGGGTAACATAACGGAACAGACGAAACCTAACCAAACAGACGTAATGTAACCTCACCAAACGCACTAAACCTAACAAAACGTAACCCAGCATACCTAACCTATCCTAGGAGAATACGTAACGTAACCTCACCCAACACACTAAATCTACCCCAACATACCTAACCTATCCTAGGAGAATACGTAACGTAACCTTACCAAACACACTAAACCTACCCCAACCTACCTAACCTATCCTAGGGGAATACGTTACGTAACCTCACCAAACACAGTAAACCTAACCAAACCTACCCCAATATACCTAACCTATCCTAGGGGAATACGTTACGTAACCTCACCAAACACAGTAAACCTAACCAAACCTACCCCAATATACCTAACCTATCCTAGGGGAATACGTTACGTAACCTCACCAAACACAGTAAACCTAACCAAACCTACCCCAATATACCTAACCTATCCTAGGGGAATGCTTACCCTTGAGATACGATTGTCCAGGACGAGGGTCATCTGGCAATAACGTCGTGGTTCCAGAACCTTTGAATCCAGTGGTTTATGAACAATATAATTTTTCAAGCCAGAAGGTGTGTGCTGTCCAGAAAAGTTCCTTTGCAGTTAGAAACACAAAAATTACACTGTACCCGTTTCTTGGTTTTTGCGTACATTTTGTACCAACTACAGTACGACTGATGTCTGTCTTTTCAAAATTTACAAGGTTCTTGACAGTCTGGGCAATAAACTTCCGAAGGTAATACACCGTGTCCTTCTCAGATATCGAGTGGAAACGCTTTATCACTCGTAAATAATCAATATCACACCAGGGGCACACAGCACGACTTTCTTCTTCAGAGGCCATAGCAAGAAGGATTTGAATTTTCCATCCACATCGAATCAAAAAGCGCGATTTAAAATTATTGGCCAAATCCCATCACGTGACTTAAAGTAGGCATATGAGTGGGTGATACAAACCTACGAGACGCATGCGCAGTCGAAGGGAAGAGAAACAAACGTACGAACGCACACATTTTTTACCCGGAGTGGCCGAGTGAAGATCCAAGGTAGGTTTATTTGGGAATTTTAAATTAAATTCATTTTCTCTGAAAATATCAATTTCCGAATGGAGTAATGGGGTTCTTTGTGATCCTTAGGGACTATACTATACGTTAATGGTGCTAAAATTCCAAAACTGCATATTGTCCACATGTATAATAATACCGATTTTTATCGTACTTTGGGTCCTTGGGGGTGGCTTTTTCTGAGATGTCCTTAAACTCAATTTTTAGGCTTTTGCACGGGAAAAAAAAAAAGAAAAAAAAAAGCCTCCAATTCTGAAACACCCAAAATAAAGCCAAAACAACCAAGAAACACTTGATAATAACAGCCCAGTACTTCGGCTGTCGATAATACCCTAATTAGGAACTGCATTGTGGGACACCTGGAACATAATGGGATTATTAATGAAGCCGAGCATCTTACTCCTTGTTTTGGAGGAAGAAGACAGGCTCTTTGGATGCAGATGTGTCAAAATGTACCTTACGCCTTTGAATACTGTACTATCAATTGAAATAGCTTGCTCACTCCTTTCATTATTGGGAGGTTAAGAGTGAAGGTAGGATGTTTCCCCAATGCATCCCAGAAGAAAAGATTTGCATAAGCAGTGGAGCATAAAAAAATGGGCACTAAAAAGATGTTTGTAGCCATTGTGAATTTTATGCATAAGCAGTGGGGGAAAAAAATGGGCATTAGAAAGATGTTTGTAGCCATTGTGAATTTTATGCATAAGCAGTAAAAAAAAAAAAAAAATGGGTACTAAAAAGATGTTTGTAGCCATTGTGAATTTTATGCATAAGCAGTGGGGAAAAAAAAAAAATGGGCACTAGAAAGATGTTTGTAGCCATTTGCGAATTTTAATGTACTATTGCTGGGAAAGGAATTGATGGGCTGTTTTGTGATTTGTGGTACTATCATTACTCTGAATCATTGTAAAGCTGTAGTTGATGAAATAGTAAAATAAGTTAGGTTCAATAAGGCAAAAAGTTGAGGCAGACTCAGTGAACTGGAGTTTCAGGAAAGACAGTCTAGAATTTTAACATTTTCAATAGGTAATGGACACAGTTGAGGAAAAAGTATATAGTAGCCTACATGGGCATAGGAAGAAGGAACAAGATGTATCGTAGTTTGTGACCAATATCTTTACTGGACAGATTATCTTTACTGGACAGATATTTTCAGCCCATTCTTACCTAGGCAAGTTTTTTTTTTCTTTCTGTAGTTGCAATTAATTTCTAACCTTGTGTAATATAGACCTACTGATAAGTAATAATTTTCCAAATGTTGTACCTCACTTAAAATTGATATCGAACGAAGTGCCACTATGGAAAGTTGTTCCTGGCTGTGACTTTTGAAAGTAAAAAAAAAAAAAAAACATAATGATGGGATGAAACGTGATTAATACCCTTTACTGATGTAATGGACCTACAGTAGATGTGGAGAAACTCTGTGATAAAATTTTGGCATTGTTAGACTTGGGTGGGGAATGCCTGGGAGAAGTTTTGAGGATGAAAGAAGATATTACCAGGGTGAAAGTGGTTGAAGCAATGAAGAAATCAAAATGGGGAAAGCCCCAGGTAATGATGGAGCGTGTGGCAAAATGCTGAAATGTGGAGGAGAGATAGTGGTGGAATGGATATGGAAGATGTGTAGACTGGCTTGGGAGGAAGGTAGAGTCCAGGTTTGGTATAATTGTTCCCATACATAAAGGGAAAGGGAAAGGTGAGAAAGAAGTGTATGGTAATCATAGAGGCATATGTCTTCTGAGTTTAATAGGAAAACATATGGTGGGATACTTAATGATAGGGTTAGGGAAATAACAGGATTTATTTCAAGAACAAGGAAGGTTAGGAAAGGGAGAGGTTGTTTAGATCAGATATTTGTTCTGAGATGCTTGGTGGAAAAGTAACTACTGGGAGAAGGGAAGATATTACAGTATATGCTGCCCTCAAAGTAGGGCACCATATACTGTAAGTTATATGTTGGAGTGGCCCTGGTGAGTGAGGGTAGGGTTTGGAAGCTTCCAGTTTTGTTGCTTTCAGACGACACTGGTTTTTGAGAGGAATGAAGTTATAGAATGTACAGTGAGGCTGGACGGTGAGGAAATGTAAAATGTGAATGCATTTAAGTATTTGGGCTGTGCTGAGTAAGGATGGAGGTTTGGAGGATGAAGTGCTTGAAAGGGTACAACATTGCTGGAACCCTCAGAACCCTGTAATAAGAAATGGGGAATTGAGTGTGGAATTTATAGTCATTGCATGACAGTATTGTGATCCCTACTCCTAACATATGGAAGTGAAGCTTGGTACTTCTTGGAAGGACAAAAATCACGAGTTACAGCAGTGGATATGAATTACTGGTACTTTTAAAGGAGCATGTGGAGTTAACTTGGAGAGACAGATTGAAAGAGCATGGTGGTATTGATGTGGATGTGATTGAGAGTTTGGAAAAATACATTGAGGTGGTTTGGTCATGTGGAGAGGATAGAGAATCAACTTAATAGAGAGTATGTTACCAAGGTGGAGAGTGAAAGGGGGAAAGGGAGACCGAGAATTGGACGGAGGGATGGATTGGAGAGATGTGGGGGGGAGGGGGAGGGCAGTCAAATGGCAAGTGACACGGTGATGTGCAGGTGATTTGTTTGTGGCCACCCCTTACTGGATTGAGACATTAGGCTGTAGATAGATAGATAGTTAAACTTGGAAGTAATGATGCAGGAGAATTATGCCAGTGAAATGAATAACAGCGTGACGAACATAATTAGGTGAGTCAGTTGAAAAATGTATGCCGAAAGTGTAAGTTTAGACTATGACCTTTCATATAATTGAAATTCTGTAGGTAAGCACAATAGGAAATACAGTAGTTAAGGTAAGACCAGATACATTAAATAAGCTATTTATGACTATTAACATTGTAATTCGTAAGTTGAAGAATGCCTGTATTTATTTTTTTTCCTTTAATCTCTAATGCAAGCCTCACCCAAACATCTGGTGAGGAAAGAGGTACTGGTGTAGATATTTGTAATAACTACTATATACTCCTACAGTACTCACTGTTTATTTTCTGCTTGTTACAGTATGCTAGTGGAGAAAATGGCTTTTGTCATTGCTCAAGAAAATGCTTTCAAGTATAACATCATTAAATACTTGGCAACAGGCCAATATGAAAGAGGACTGTCAAAGAACCAGCAACGAGTTATAAGAAGGCGGTCATCTCCATTCAGCTGGGATTCTGAGAGTAAGTGAATTTTTCACTTTACCATAATATGCCTGTTTGGTTTAAGTAACACTCAGATTGGTATATCCAGACGCACACAAGCATTTCCACCAACCCCTAGCATTTTTTTGGGGAAAATATTGAGCTTTCCAAAGGCCAAATAGATTGTGTGCTGATGTACAGTAGCTGACTTCGTATTCTAGTGGGATGAAGTGCGGGAGGGGGAAAGATGAGGTAGGTGGTTGGAGTTGAATTCGAGAGAAGGGGCTGTATGGTGGAAGAAAGGCAGCCAAGTGGCAGCTGACAGGGTGATATGGAGTTTTGGTTTTGACGACCATAAAGATATGCTGTTTATGCCAAATTTGAACATTGCCATGACCAAGGGAGGGAGAGGGGGATTTACCTGAAGATGTCAGAGGTGATAACTTTTAAATCCAGTCCAATCATCTATTGCACTCATACATCCCTCCCATCTGTACGTTTAAATAGTCCTCTTTGGGTGAGTGCTTAAATAATCAACAGACCATAAATAGAATATTGTTAATGATATGAATATTACTTCCAGGGAAAGTCTTATACCATGTAGCCCACAAAGATGGTCGCAGGAGAGAGGTCATCCGAAGTACAGAGGAACTAGCTCGTATTCTCCACCTGTACCACAGCAGTTCAATTGGTGGGCACAGAGGAGTGAATGCCACCAGGGAAAAAGTGGCAAAGTATTATTATTGTGTTAATCTGGAAAGATTGTTGATGAGTATGTAAGTACTGTATCGCTGAATACCTGTATTTGCTGTATTTTCAGTGTGTAGCAACTGCACAGTTTGAATTTAATACTATTGCTAAATCATTATATAAGCTACTATTATTTTAATATTCTTTTTGCAAACATGATTTCTTGGTATTTACATAAGGGTAGGCTAACTCGTATTTGTTGTTATCTGTGTATGGTACTGGTAACCAATACTCTTCCCATACAGTACAGTGCAGCTAAACAGCCCTCATATTTCCACCTTTACTAAGACTGACCATTAAAATCAGATTGCAACCTGTGATACTTGCCAGAGATTTAATCCCCTAAAGACTGAGGCCCCTACAATGAAGCCCATCAAGATCACTGAGCCATTGGAGTTGGTAGGAATAGACATAATAGGTATATAAAGTGATATTTCTTTGACATGGCATGTCATTGATTTTTCTTTCCTTCCATCTTGTACATAGGGATTGTTATTATAGTAACCTACATACTTTAGTAGCTATTTAGTAAATGCCTTGCTTTGTTTCTGCATTGTACTTCTTTCATTTGGCCAACGTAGACAGTCTGTTTAGGTATTCTGCCTTTGTCTCAATGTCATTGAAGGGTGTCCTTGACCTACCTGTTGTGTGACAAGAATTATACACCCATAAACTAAGCCTCCACAATTTTCCTTGCCAGTTGCAGTAAGAAGACACTGTTTGCTGCAGTGGAACTTTGGTTCACTGCGTGGGATGGCCCTGCCTGGAATGTTGCGTGACTTTAGTGCATAGGCCTGTGTATGCTCAGGCAGACAGACTGGGGTAGTTCAACAGCAACAACAGCATTTGAATTTTGAATGTATATTGTATTGCTCTTCCCCTCGGGAGGGGGATAGAATACTTCCCGATTATCCCTGCTTGTCGTAAAAGCCAACTGAAAGGAGCACTTTAATCTCCATCCTTACTGTCTTCCCTCATTGTTTCTTCTGCTTTAGCTGTCCTGCCTCTCTGCCTTATATTTTCACTTTCATACATTCACAGACTACACACAGATCCAAAGCCTCTCCTTCATACAGTCACACTTACAGAGACTTCTTACCCTACATACAATCTCTACCAGACAGCCTAAGCCACTGGGTGGAGATACATTGGCTGTATCGTTCCGATTTCAGTCGGGATAGGCCTTGTCCTGCAGTGGACCTTCAAAGCCTGATGATGATGGTACATTGCCTAGGAGCAAAGCCATGGTTTTGTGGAGAAATGAAGTTACAGAATGTACAGTGTGGCTGGATGGTGAGGAAATGGAGAATGTGAGTGCATTCAAGTATTTGGGCAGTGTTGAGTAAGGATGAAAGTCTGGAGGATGAAGTGCTTGACACGGTACGCCAGGGAAGAAGGTTGCTGGAGCCCTCAGAACAGTTGTAATAGGGAAATTAGCATGGAAGTCATTGCCTGATAATATTTTTTTTTATTAGTGCGTCTGACTCTGGACATAGGCTTCGCAGCCTGTTCCAAGGTCCATTAGTCTTCCTTCATACACTTCATGTCACCATTTCGGCGCTAACACCCACCATCCATACTGAATACATGCTTGGGCTGTCTCATACAGGATTGGTGTATTGCTGTTTGCGGGGGTATTTTACAACATGTCGGCGGGACTCCGGTAGATCTGTAAAGTCTACTTCTAATGGATTTCAAATCCTTTAAACTTTTCCCTGCATAGGCCAGGATTTGAACTTGTGACGCCAGCGTCGGCTGGATTGTAGACTGACACTCCACTGACAGAGCCATCGCCTTCCCCACCCTAAATGCTTGGACCTTGTTAGAACAAAAGTCAAGGGTTAGAGTAGTTGAAATGAGTTATTTGGAAGGAGCATGTGACATTACTTCGAGAGACAGATTGACAAATGAAGTGAAGGAACATTGTGGTATTGATGTAGATGTGATTGAGAACTTAGAAATATGCTGAGGTGGTTTGGTCAAGTGGAAAGGATGGAGAGTGAAAGACTGACTAGGAGGGTGTGTGAGGTGGTTTGTTCATGTGGAAAGGATGGAGAGTGAAAGACTGACTAGGAGGGTGTATGTTAGCAAGGTGGAGGATGAAAGGGGGAGACAAGAGCGAGAATGGGATGGAGGGATTGAGTAGGGAAATATATGAGAAAAGGGGTTGTGGGTTGGAGAGAGGGCAGTCAAATGATGGGTAACATGGAGGCAATTTGTTTGTGGCCACCCCTTATGGGATTAAGGCACCAGGCTATAGATTGATAGTTCCATACCATCTTATAGCCTACTCAGATTACATTCAACAGAGTCCTGGACATCGATGGTAAGGAGAGAGTCACCTTACAAGCATTAAAGACTAGGAAAAACCTGAGGTTCCTTGTCCCTTATGGCCAGCTGCAACCATACGTCATGAGCCAGTTATACAGGAAATCCAGGTATGTAATGGGTTACCTTACTTTAAACTTGGGAGGTAGTTGTCTTTCTTCCCAGAGAGCGATATGTCCAATTCTTTGTCTCATCATTTTTATTATGGTTGTGGGGGCACCACTTGTGAGTTTGGGCCAAAGTATAATGTCTGCAAATTATTATTTTTGTGTTTGTTTCCAGAATCTCTTGGAACAATAGTTACTCATGTGTGCCATATTACAGCCTCTGATTTGGTTCCAGTTTGTCTGAATAATTGTGAAGAACTCTATAACCTACAGTATATTGTAAATAGACTAATATAAAGTAGAAGCATTTTGTGGTATGCCTAACATTATTTTACAAGATGTATTTTCCTTTCAGGTATTGGACAAATGAACAACCTGTTCAGCCAGTGTCACTGGGTGATAGCAACCCCACCCAATTAGAAGCTGATGTGTCTTGCCTTGGTAAGCAAGCTGCCATATTCACTGCATAAGTATATAAATGTTTTTGTAAACCTGTATCTGGTAATCTATTCCTCAACATTGTATGAGCATTGCTTCAGAAAAAATTACATTCTTAGCACATACTTTCTGCTGGATAATACAAGTAGCCGATTCCTGTTATTGGATGACATAATCTATCTATCTATCTATTGCCAGACGCCTTAATCCCATACCGGGTGGCCACAAACAAATCACCTCCACGTCACCCTGTCTCCTGCCATTTCACTGCCCTGCTTCCAACTCACACCCCCCCTCTCTCACATCTCCACTCCATCCCTCCATCTCATCCTCGGCCTCCCCCTCCCTCTCCCCCCCCTCCACCTCACTCATATACACTCTCCTTGTCAGTCTCTCACCCTCCATCCTCTCCACATGGCCAAACCACCTCAGTGTGTTCCTCCTAACGTTTCCTATCACATCCACACCACAACGCTCCTTTATATCCTCATTTGTCAGTTTATCTCTCCATGTGACTCCACAGGCTCCTCTTAAATAACTCATTTCCACTGCTCTCGCTCTTGACTTGTGTCCTTCCAACAACGTCCAAGCTTCACTTTCATACGTTAGAGTTGGTATCACAATACTGTCATGTAGTAACTTTTTCACTTCCATGCTCACTTCCCTGTTTTTTATCACTGCTTTCAAGGAACCAGCAACCTTTCTTCCTTGTACCCTTTCAAGCACTTCATCCTCGAAGCTTCCATCCTTACTCATCACACTTCTCAAGTATAATAATCTATTCCTGTTACTGGTCGACATAATTAGCTGTAACAGAACTATGGGAGTGGACAACATAGTGTAAAAATTATTTATAATTACGAATTCGACTCTTAACATGAGACTGTCGATTAGCTATCTGTCCATTAGTAGTCACAGATCATGAGTAACAATGGAAAAAATTATTTCTTTGGTGCTGTATATTAATTTTAAACAAAATTGTATTGACCAATTTTTAGAATAAAGGATTAGAGTTTTCCTTTATTCTTTTTAATCCACTGCATTTAAACCTTGTCACAAACCCCTCACTGTTTTGGAGCATACTTAAATGTGTAGGAAAATATTATATTAGTTCCAAAGTTCTTTACCTGAAAAAAATAAAGGATGGGTATATTTCGTCATGCTGTCAAGAATTTTCATGGGATCTTGAAATAAATTTGTTCAAGCATTGTTCAAATGTTGTGCACTGACATACTAGAAGGACACGCATTAAACTATTGATCTATAATATTATTGCCAAGTGATTGGAGTTAGTGGTCATGTGATTGGACTTAGAGGCCAGACCATTATGTCCAATCACAGAGGAAAACAATATGTAAAAAATTTGATTATCCAAAGGAAGCTCAAAAGGGTGTGATCATATATGGTAAAGACTGATGTACACATATGAGTAAAAAAGGGGGGATTCCAGTTGACTGTTAATGTCTTGACCGGAGGTCAAACAGAAAAAAGTAGCTGTTTGTGCTCGGATACTAACACCTCCACCCTAATGTGGTTGTGGTGATGTATTTGCAGTCATACATAACAGGATATAAGTGTAGTTAGTTAGCCTTTCACTCTTCTAGGTTAGAAGGGCTGCAGTCAAGATGACAACCCAGTACCATAAAGCAGCTGTTCGATCATCCAACAACTTAAACAAGCTTTGGAAGTCGTCGGTATACTTCTGGATGCTGCTGCATAGGGCTAGTTCGAGGACATGAAAGGAGTGGTGCTGGAGTTTTTTTTTTTTTTTCCCTTATACTCTACTTAGTTCAGTTAAATGCTGTATACCCCTCTGGGGAGGGGGGAGAGAATACTTCACCAGTATCCCAGCTTGTCGTAAAAGGTCACTAAAAGGGGCACTTTAATCTCCATCTTTTCCTCTCTTCCTCCTCTTTGCTTCTTGTACTATATCTGTCCAACCTCTCTGCCTTATATTTTCACTTTAATACCCACTCAACCCCCTTTCATCTTAGTGCCTTGAGTGGCTTGGTGCTAGCTTTTGTTTTATTATCCAGTGTAATTCAGTCCAGCTAAAATTAAATGTTTTTAATGACTGAATTTTTTATTCATTGTCTCCCCAGTATTGATATACTTTCAGTAAAAAAATATTATTTTAATGACAATGAATCTTTTCTTCATTATCTTCCTGTATTCCACTCCCCCTGGGGAGGGGGGAATAGAATACGTCCCCAGTATCCCTGCTTGTCGTAAAAGCTGACAAAAAGGGTCACTTTAATCTTCATCCTTCCCCTCTTCCCTCGCCGTTTCTTGTACAGGTACTTTATCTGTCCCACCTCTCTGCTTTATATTTTCACTTTAATACCTACCCAACTCCCATCATAGTGCCATACAGTTACTGAGTGGCTTGATGCTTGCTTTCCTTTTCTTTTATCTTTAATTATTCACTTCAATTAAGACTAACCTCAATATACAAAACTTGGTAACAGCCTAACTGAAATGAATACACACACACACACACACACACACACACACACACACACACACACATATCACACACACACACACACACACACACACACACACACACACATATATATATATATATATATATATATATATATATATATATATATTGTTACGGAACAGAGAAAACTGTCCCGCAAAGTTCCAGGTTCAAAACAAAAGAGTTAGGTAAAATTACAAGTTAAAGTTTAATGCTCAAACTAACAACTAAACATTCAGGACTCATAAGGATAATGTAATGGCAAAAAACAGGTTAAATATATGGTTAACTGCAATAGCCTCTATTAACACGAAATTAGCAAGAGTAAATTTATCTAAGTCAGCCCTGATAAAATGAGAAAACCGGATAATGCTCAGTTAATGCAAGATATATTATTACAGATACAAAATATTATTACTACTGGCTGACAGTAAAAACTCTGCACCAATCACAAAAACCTCACTAGGCCTACGAATTAACACCTTATGCTATACAGTACAAGAAAAAATGTAATAACACTTATAATCAAATTACACAGCTGCTAGATGGTTGGAGACTTCCTGAGCACTCACAATAATAACAACTGTACAGGGGAGGACAGAGATGTGAACAAAATGAGGAGTAGATCTAAGTGGCAATTAATGTAGAGACTGAGCTCATTATATAGGGGCCGGCAGAGCTTGATACAACTTGTAAGAAGGACGAGCAAATGAAGCTATAGGAGACAAAGAGTTGACAATCCTGCTCTGAACAACAAAAAGAACGACTTACTCTACTATAAGGGGAGAAGGGGGGAGTGAGGTAGAACACGCTCGTGATAAAACATGCAGCATACTGTACGTTAGAATTATACAAAGGATGATGAAATCATAGGCTATGTAACACCTCCCCACAAAGAAAAAGAAATTTACAAAGGAAATTTCTTATTACTCTAAAACAATCTGTCTAAAGTCTAGATAAGCAATCTGCAATAACATTTTCTTTCCCCTTGACATGCTGTATGTTTAATGAATACTCCTGAAGAAGTAGACTCCATCTTGTCAATCACTGATTTTTATCTTTAAACTTACTAAGGAATTTCAGTGGGTTATGATCGGTATAAATGACTATGGGGTCAAAACCAGAACACAAATATAATGAAAAATGCTGTAAACCCAAAATCAAGGCCAAAAGCTCTTTCTCAATAGTTGAGTAGTTCTTTTGAGGTGGAGTGAACTTCTTACTGTAGTAAGATACAGGGTGTTCAATACCCTGATCATTCTCTTGCAGCAAAACAGCCCCAGCTCCTGTATCACTTGCGTCAACAGCCATCTGAAAAGGCTTAGCAAAATTTGGAGTAGCGAGCACTGGCTGACTTAATAGGATAGCTTTAAGTTTGCTGAAAGAGGATTCACAGTTATCGGTCCAGACAAATTTAACTCCCTTTTTCAGTAGGTCTGTAAGTGGTGATACAAGAATTGAAAAGTTAAGAACAAATCTCCCGTAATAACCTACCATTCCCAAAAATCTTTGTAGCTCTTTCCTACTTTAAGGTCTGGGAAGATCACTTATTACCTGAACCTTAGCTCCTGGTGGTCCAACATGTCCATCACCAATTACGTACCCAAGGTACTGAACTTTAGCTTGACCAAACTCACACTTTGATAAATTAGCTACAAGATTAGCCTGAACCAAATGCTCAAGAAATTTACTGACATGGCATAGGTGATCTTTCCAGTTGTCACTGAAGATTAATACATCATCAATATAAACAACACACCCTGCCAAACCCTCTGTTACAACATTCATGAGCTTCTGAAATGTGGCTGGTGCATTCTTCATACCATATGGCATTACAGAACATACAAAAGCCTTTCCTAGTGTTACAAAACATGAGATCTCCCTGGCACGTTCAGTCATAGGTACTTGCCAGTATCCCTTTAAAAAATCAAACTTACTTATGTACCTAGCCTTTCCGATCTTGTCTATGCAATCTTCCACGCAAGGGAGAGGGTAAGTGTCTGTTTAGTTTATCTGATTAACACGTCTGTAGTCGATGCAAAGCTGCTGTGACCCACCTGGCTTAGGGATTAGAGTGACAGGAGAACTCCACTCGCTCTGACAGGGCTCAATCATCTTGTGGTCCAACAGGTAGCCAAGCTCCTTCTGGATGAGAGGAACTTTCACTGGGTTCACACGGTAAGGAGGCAGTTTAATTGGCTTTGCGTCTCCAACATCGACATCATGCATCAACACAGTGGTTCTTCCTGGAGTGGCACGGAACACTTGTGGGTACTACTGCAGTAATGCCGAAAACTCCTGCCTTTCCTCGGGAGCTAGATGAGAAAGCTTAGTCTGGAGATCATTCATGATATCAGGATTCTTCCCCAAACTATCACTCGGGCTCATGCTGCATAGGAGAACTTCACTTGCAGACTCGGGTGGAACAGCTACAGTGCAGACTGGGTTATTTTCGTCCCGCCTGTGATATAACTTTAGCATGTTGATGTGACAAAGTTGCTTGTTCTTTCTACGATCTGGTGTGGCGATGACATAGTTGACATCACTGAGTTTCTTCTCCACGAAATAAGGACCACTAAACTTGGCTTGAAAAGGTTGCCCATGCACCGGTAGCAGAATCAAAACCTGATCTCTTGGCTGAAAATGGCGAAAACTGGACTTCTTATCATACCAAGTCTTCATCTTCTCCTGAGCAGCTCCTAAATTCTCTCTCGCCAGTTGTAAAGCAGTGGACAGCCGTTCTTTGAACTTCATCACATACTTCAGCAGGTTGACGTCATCTTCCTCCGACAGCCAGCATTCCTTGAGTAACTTAAGGGGTCCTCTTACTTCATGGCCAAACAGTAGTTCAAAAGGTGAGAAGCCCAGTGATTCATTTGGAGATTCTCTTGCGGCAAATACAACGAATGGAAGACCTTTATCCCAGTCTTTCTGATGTTCCAAACAGTATTTCCTGACCATCGATTTGAGTGTTTGATGATATCTCTCCAACGCTCCTTGGGTCTGGGGATGGTAAGCTGAAGACGTGATCTGGGTGATGCCCAACTCTTTCAGAGACTGCTTGAAAACATTTGACATGAAATTACTTCCCCGGTCTGACTGTACCTCCTTTGGCAGACCAAACTTTGTGAAGAACCCTAGCATTTCCTTAACCACGTTCTTTGCTGAGATATTTCTAAGTGGAATGGCTTCAGGATAACGAGTAGCCATATCAATCAGGGTCAACACATAAGAAAATCCTGAAGAAGTCTTAGGAAGAGGGCCCACAATATCCACGAACACACGGGTGAATGGCGCCTCAAAAGGAGGAATGGGAACTAGAGGTGCAAACTTTTCGGTCTGATTACACTTCCCCACAACTTGACAGGTGTGACAAGACTTACAATACCAGGAAACATCTCTGAAGATACCTGGCCAGTAGAAGTGTTTCAAAATGCGTGCCACAGTCTTCCTCACTCCAAGGTGTCCTGCCAAACTGGAATCATGAGCCACTCTAATGATATCCTGCCTACAAACACGAGGGATGACAACTAGATGTACAACCTCCCATTCACAGTCGGCTGATGCTGTTGGGGGTCTCCACTTCCTCATAAGTACTCCTGACTTTATATAATAACAAGTAGAAGCACCAGCTGACTCTTCCTCATTGCAAGCAGAGTTAGCTAGACCTTTCAACTCAGGGTCAGCAACCTGCAACTCATCCAACTCTTGATGAGACAAATTATCAACACTACGGGGTACTGCCTCATCTGATGAGTGGTCCAAATTAGCAAGAAAAGTGTCAGCTAGGATAACATCATCATCATCATCATTATCCTCTAAGTCACCAGTAACTTTAGACTTAGCCCTAGTGACAGCACATGCAGAGAACACATCAGGGACATCACAGTCCTGGGTCGCAGCCACTGGCTCACTAGACAACTGAGGAGCTGGACACACTTGACTTCCACCAATATCATTTCCAAGTAAGAAAGTTACACCTGACATTGGGAGTGTCTCAACCAACCCAACCATAACGGAACCATTAACAAAACCAGACTCTAAATTCACGCTGCACAGAGGGACAGAGAGTAATTATTCCCTACACCTTGTAAGATTACAGTTTCATCAGAGGAATTAACATTAGAGCCTAGAACACTGGTCAGCATAAGGGATTAGCAGGCACCTGTATCACGATATATTTTAACTGATTTCCTGTTATTACTGTCCAGAGGACTGATAAAACCATCAGACAGGAAATTAGCACATGAACTCTTGAGAGTGTCACCCACGTTACTGCTCAGAAGAGGAGCGTCATCATGAGAATTTAATTTACCCCTCAAAGCAGGTTCAGTTAACTCAGTTAAAGAATTCTGGGAACTCTCAAGGGTGGACACTAGACCAATTGACTGAATATTTAAAGACTCCTTTTTGTTCACATCACGCTGTCTCCTGAAACATTTCTCCGTAGTATGACCAAGCTTACTACAATAAGTACATTTACTTTTCTGAAATCTAGAGGTGAAGCTGGTATTTACTTCCTGAGAAACATCATCTTTATTCTCTTTCCTGTTACCTGTACTCTGAGTAGAGACAACGTACTTACTCTCAGCTTTCCTTTTTTCTTTAGAATATCTCTTGTGAGTGAGAACATATTCATCAGCTGAAACTGCAGCATCAGACAAATTATCTATTCTTCTCTCATCAAGATATAGGCTTACATCATTATTAATACACCTTTTGAAGTCCTCCAGCAAAATCATCTGCTTATATTTATCAAAATCAGAATCCACATTCTTAGAATTTAACCACTGCTCTAACAGATCTTCTTTGATTTTTGCATACTCAACATGGGATTGCTTATCTTGCTTATAGGTTGTCCAAAATTTTACTCTATAGGCTTCAGGAACAAGCTCATAGGCCTTAAGAATCAAGCTCTTAACTACATCATAATTATCAGATTGATCCTGAGGCAAAGATGCATAAGTTACTTGAGCTTTACCGGTGAGAACAGTTTGAAGGAGTACTGGCCAATACTTTTTGGGAAAATTAAAACCTGTAGCTACCCTCTCAAACAACTGAAAGTACTTTTTTAAATCAGATTCATTAAAAGGAGGGACAAGTTTAACATTTTTAGCCACATCAAAATCATCAGAGCTAGATGATCCAGTTCCACCGTGTTTCATGCGATACTCATGGTCTGCCTGAATCCTAGCAAGTTCAACTTGTGCCTCAGCCTCCTTAGCACGGGCCTCCTGCAGGGCTAGCTGTAACTTAGCTAATTCAATCTGCGTTTGCTCATTTGGAGGAGTTACATTAAACAAGCTTTCATTAATCATGTCAACAATTTGATCTTTAGAATGATGAGAGCGAACAACAATTCCCAATTGTTGAGCAACAAGCTTAAGTTCATTCTTTGTTCTGTTTTCTACATCACACACTGTTTGCACATTTGACAAAAAATCTTTGGCTTCATCAAGCGTAGTAATAGTAGACATCATGAATAAATCACAGTCACAAAATATCAAGCAATATCCTTATGATAATATCCTGAATATCCTGATAAGATATCTGTTACGGAACAGAGAAAACTGTCCCGCAAAGTTCCAGGTTCAAAACAAAAGAGTTAGGTAAAATTACAAGTTAAAGTTTAATGCTCAAACTAACAACTAAACATTCAGGACTCATAAGGATAATGTAATGGCAAAAAACAGGTTAAATATATGGTTAACTGCAATAGCCTCTATTAACACGAAATTAGCAAGAGTAAATTTATCTAAGTCAGCCCTGATAAAATGAGAAAACCGGATAATGCTCAATTAATGCAAGATATATTATTACAGATACAAAATATTATTACTACTGGCTGATAATAAAAACTCTACACCAATCACAAAAACCTCACTAGGCCTACGAATTAACACCTTATGCTATACAGTACAAGAAAAAAATGTAATAACACTTATACTCAAATTACACAGCTGCTAGATGGTTGGAGACTTCCTGAACACTCACAATAATAACAACTGTACAGGGGAGGACAGAGATGTGAACAAAATGAGGAGTAGATCTAAGTGGCAATTAATGTAGAGACTGAGCTCATTATATAGGGGCCGGCAGAGCTTGATACAACTTGTAAGAAGGAAGCGCAAATGAAGCTATAGGGGACAAAGAGTTGATAATCCTGCTCTGAACAGCAGAAAGAACGACTTACTCTACTATAAGGGGAGAAGGGGGGAGAGAGGTAGAACACGCTCGTGATCAAACATGCAGCATACTGTACGTTAGAATTATACAAAGGATGATGAAATCATAGGCTATGTAACAATATATATATATATATATATATATATATATATATATATATATATATATATTACACATACCGGTACAGTACACTATTAATGTAGGTTGACTGATAATTTATAATAGGTAAGCTTGCTGCGAATATTGAGGTTAGGTTGAAATAAAAAACTACAGTAGTTAATTATTGTTTGGGCTGCGTCTTCATTAAATTGAATAAAAAAAAAAAATGGAAAGCGAGCAACAAGCCACTCATTGACTACATGGCACTACGATGGGAGTTGGGTGGGTATCAAAGCGAAAACATAAGGCAGAGAGGTGGGACAGATAAAGCACAAGAAGCAGAGAGGGAAGAGGGGAAAGGTGCAGATTAAAGTGCCCCTTTTAGTCGGCTTTTACGACAAGCAGAGATACTGGGGAAGTATTCTATCTCCCCTCCCCAAGGGGAGTGTCTTTTATTGATTAAATTACTAGTTCAGTGTTGGTAATTTAATCTTACTGCCAACAACATACAAGTAGATGACCCTCTTCAAAATGAATAGTTAAATGTGTCTCCCTTTAGTTTTTCCCCCTGGGGAGGGGGAATGGAATGGAATATTAAAAAAAAAAAAAATAGCGAGCACCAAGCCACTCAATGACTATATGGCACTACAATAGGAGTTGGGTGGGTATTAAAGTGAAAATATAAGGCAGAGGGGTAGGACACATAAAGCACAAGAAGCAGAGGGGGAAAAGAGGAAGGATGAAGATTAATGTGCCCCTCTTAGTCGGTTTTTCCAACAAGCAGGGATACTGAGGAGGTATTTTATCCTCCCCCCTCCCCAGGGGGAAATTTAGTCACTGAGTGACTTGGTGCTCGCTTTCTTTTCTTTTTCTTTTCTTTTTTTTTTAATTATTTCATTCCATTTCATTCCATTCCATTTATGAGTCCTTTACTCATCCCTCTTAACCCCTACACCGCGGGCTTGTTTACCAATTACTTGCGTGTCCCGCGGGGTTATTTGGGCTCCGACAGACTCTCAAAAAATATTTGCTAAAAATCAGTTATTAGTCCTAGAATAATAAAATTATATATGCTTATAGCACATACCTTCAGCTTTCTCCTGGAATGATTGTTGAGCCTTCGTCAGTTTCCGTAGGACTTGTGGAGACCTCTGAAGTAGGGTAACTAAGTCTCCACTTTACACTTCCCGACAACCCGTTATATGATTACCACAGCCAGATACAAACACTATAAACACTATTCTACCATTTTCAAGTAGTTTGGGATCCATACTAAAAAAAAACAGTGTGAAAGCAATGGAAATTACGAGCGCGTCTGATCGCCGCACTTGCGCTAGTTCGCTCTAGGCACTCTGTCATTTATTATTCATAAAACCCCTCACACTTTATATTTCTATTACTATATCACACTTATATATATCTGGAGTCTTTCTCCATAAGTTTCATTCAGTCGTATTATTTTATTGTCACTGAAGTCATTCTATTTTTCAGTCAGTAAAATACGTAGAGAGCCACGGATTCACTCTCACTGTTATAACATAAATTATTTGTACTCATATTCTTATATTACTAATTACTTACATTACTATTTACATTTTCTATTCTATTTTCAATATTTACCCTTTTATTTTACTTACAATATGTTATTCACTGTCACTTTCAGTAAGATGAAACTATAGTACACTGTTCAATCATATGAACTTAACATCCATTGCTTTCACCTGCTATTTACACATTATTTACACATTATTTCCAAATAATTCTGCTTCCACACTTGCACTGTTAGAACTGCTTCTGGCTGTGATAATCGAAGAAGCAGGTTACACAGAGGGGAACCTGGCATTCAGCGCACTGCCAAGAGGTGCGTTTATGCTCAGGTGTGCGGCGTGTGGTATGCGCACATACCTGACACCTGCGAATCGCAGCCTTCCTTTTCCCTGTGGCAGGCATTAGCTCAAGTCTGTGCCGATCCATATACGCCCTCTGCTCAAGTCGGTCGGGAAGTGTAACTGGATGGCGCCTTGGAGTTGCTGCTTGCACCTTACCATATTTTTCCAGCAGCTGCTGGACACAAGTCCTGGCGAACAACCTCAGGGAGAAGGACTTGGGTGGCTTTACCTTCATCTTGTACAGGATGAAGGCGTTCAGCATCGTCATATCTATGAGATGCAGAAAAACTTTCCTGTACCACCTAGTATTCTTCCTGAGGCAGTCGATCTCACCAATCATCATGTCGGACTTGTCCACCAGCCGCATGTTTATATTATAGTCTAACACAGCATCAGGTTTCATCACAGGTTCGCCTGTCCCACGGTCGACCTTCCCACTGTCTCTCATCTCCCCCTTATGTACGGTGGTGAGCATGTGCACGACTCTCTTGTCATGCCACCGTATTGCCAGCATCTTCTCAGACTTGCGTAGGTGCACGTCTCCTCGCTGCGAGTTTCCTGCCTCTGGGAATTTGGGGAAGTTGGCACGATTACTTTTGACAGTGCCGCAGGAGCCAATGCCGTGCTCAGAAAGGTATTTGGCAAGTTTCGGTGCTGTATAGTAGTTGTCTGTATACAGCACATGATTCCCACCAAAATACTTTTCTAGGAGCACTTTCACTACACAGCCTGAGAAGCCAAGGGGGTGTGTTTTATCGAGATCGACAGTGCTGGCTGAATATATGACGAAGTCAAGGATGTACCCGTCTTACAGTCGCACAGTACAAAGAACTTAATTCCAAAGCGATGGCGTTTGCTTGGAATGTACTGGACAAACCGAAGACGTCCTCTGAACAGAACCAAGGACTCATCAATGACAACCTTCTGAAATGGGTGGAAGAATGACATGAACTTATCCTTCATTCTGTTCAGAATCTCCCGGATCTTCCAGAGTGGGTCGGTTTGAGAAGGTACATCATTATCGGCAAAGTGCAGGTTTCCCATGATGTTCCGGAAGCGATCTCTGGCCATGTACTTGTTGAAGGTCGGTGAGGGTAGTAAGGGGTCCATGGACCAGTATTCTTCCAACTCATGCTTCTTGGAGTGTGGCATAAGAAGCATGAGGGCAAAGAACACATACAGCTCCTGCACTCCCAGCATGGTCCACTGTTGCATCTTGGCTGCACCTGTACCACTAGCAGCACATTGTGATTCGAACCTGTTAGTCTCATCACATATGTGCTGCATGACTTCGTCATCTAGGAAGGCCAAAGGTAGTCGACACACTCAGCATTTTCGTCCATAGTGAAGGCAGGCTGAACTCCTGACGAGCTCTCATCGAAAACCAGGTTTTCGGGGACAAAATCTGACCCTTCCGTCCACGCGAAGGCGTCCAGGATTCCCTGGCGTGGCGGTGGAGGGATGGTGGTGGTGGTGGTGGTGGAGGTTGGCTGAGAGGGAGGCTTATCACGGTCAAGGTCACTCGCACTGACCCTAGGTTGCCGTACAGCACTAGCAGCCCTTACCCTACTAGCTACACTACTTCTCACTCTCTTAGATCTACCTCTACCTCTACGGCCGGCCTTCACTGTTGATGCTGGTGGTGACTCCGACGACGAAGACTCCGGAGATAACTCAGCCGACGATGATGACGAGATGAGTAAAGCGGGGCTTGGGGATCGGGGAGGTGAATGATCTCGTGACTCATGGCGGGCTGGGTCACGTGGGGGCATTGTTCTGGGGCTAACACGCCGCCTTTTCACTCCCTTCCCAAATTCTTTTCCTTCCTGCACTAAAAGCTCCTTTCCCTTGGAGCTACACACAGATTCACTGGTAGGAGCACTTGTTGTCGCTGTTTCTGGCGCGATAAGTTCACCCGGCTCATCACACGATTCACCGGAATCGTCAAAATCGCTGTCCATTATTATCATCGACAATTCAGCAAGTTCTCGTGCCACTGCAGAGTCACTGAGGCCTTTCCTGCTTGCCTCAACACTTTTCTTGGGGGTAGAGGTCACGGGGCCCTTTGCAATGGGCGCAGAAGCGGCAGGAATGGCGGGGGCGCGAGTGCGACATGTTGTCTCTGCAGTGGAGGACAAGGAACTAAATGCCGCGGCTTATCTGAGAAGGGAAGGGTTGACAATGACACTTTAGGCTGACTGCTGCTAACTTACAGGCTAATTTTTTATAGGTAGAAAATCTCGGCAATAAATAAAGAAATAGGTACTTCCAGGTGAATGTAAATGTCAATTAGGATTCTCCCTTCCTTTCTGATATATATTTTTATTACAGACATCGATTACAAGGCATAAATCAAAGGGGAAATTACCGTGGTAATGTAGCGAATGAATGCACGTGAGGTTTTGTCAGGTGATAATTGGGCAATTTCAGGAGTATAACACTATCACTTACCTGTTTTTTTTTTGGTATATATTATTGGGTAAAAATATTGGGCATAGGGCTTATTTCACTGGATGAAATCTGTGGAAAAAGAAGAGGGAAATTTCCGTAGCGCAGCGCGGCGTGAGAGGTGAGAGGAGAGGGTAATGGAGGGCAAGTAGGGAGGGGAGTCAAGAAGGGGGTAAATTATCTGAGAAGGGAAGGGTTGACAATGACACTTTAGGCTTACTGCTGCTAACTTACATGCTAATTTTTTATAGGTAGAAAATCTCGGCAATAAATATAGAAATAGGTAGTTCCAGGTGACTGTAAATGTCAATTAGGATTCTCCCTTCCTTTCTGATATATATTTTTATTACAGACATCGATTACAAGGCATAAATCAAAGGGGAAATTACCGTGGTAATGTAGCGAATGAATGCACGTGAGGTGTTGTCAGGTGATAATTAGGCAATTTCTGGAGTATAACACTATCACCTACCTGTTTTTTTTTGGTATATATTATTGGGTAAAAATATAGGGCATAGGCCTTATTTCAATGGATGAAATCTGTGGAAAGAGAAGGGGGAAATTTCCGTAGCGCAGCGCGGCGTGGGAGGTGAGAGGAGAGGGTAATGGAGGGCAGGTAGGGAGGGGAGTCAGGAAGGGGTTAAAATAGCTAAAATGTCAACAATGGATGGGAGTACAGATGAGATTTGGAGTGCTGACTAGTGTTGGACATTGGCAGTACTGATATATGATACAAGCCACCACTTGAGAGCCCGGGATAATTCAAAATAACACAGAATCACAAAAGTGACGCCCCGCGGTATGATCCATTGTAGCCGAGCGTCACGAAAGTGACGCCCCACAGTTAAGGGGTTAACCACCTGTGAGGTCTACAAATACCTGTACACTAGTCAAATTTAACACAGTGAGAACACAATGAGAACTGCTCAACTACAGACCAGTATCACTGACCAGTGTTGTGAGATACTAGAAAAGCTGATAAGGGAAGTTCGGGTAAAACATCTAGAACATGATGTGATAACAGAGAGGCAGTTTGGTTTTAGGAACGGAAAATCATGTGTTACTAAACTTCTAAGCTATTATGAAAGAGTTACAGAAACATTACAGAAAAGAGAAGGATGGGTGGACGGTATCTGGATTTTAAGAAAGCATTTGACAGAGTACCACACAAAGACTTTTATGGAAAGTGTACCATTAAGAAGGTATCCAAGGCAATCTGTATTGTCAGATACAGGATTTTCTCAGAAAAAGGGAAATGAGAACAACATGAAGGGGAATTTACTCATCATGGAGGGAAGTGACCAGCGGAGTTCGACAGGGCTCAGTGCTGGCACTAATTATGTTTTTAGTATATATAAATGACATAGACAGTAATATTGGAAATGGAAGCCATCTAAATATGTTTGCAGATGATGCAAAAATTCAAAGGAAAATTACTAACACAGATTCTTGCAAAGAGCTGCAAGAGGAATTGAACAAGCTTCATGAATGGAGCGATAAATGGCAAATGGAATTTAATGTGAATAAGTGTCATGTAATAAAATTTGGTAAAAGTGAGAAAAGACCAGACTGGTATTATAAGTTAGGAAGATCAACCCTACACATATCAGAAAAGGGTAAGGACCTAGCAGTAATTATCAATAACAGACTATCTCCAGATGATCGCATCAGTGAGAAGGTACGAAACATGTATACATTGCTTGCTAATAAGAGAATAGCATTCACATATCAAAATGAAGATATGCTGAGGAAGATAATATCATTCATCAGACCAACTCTGGAGTATGCATCACAGTAGTCTGGAATCCTCATCTCAAAAAACACAGTTAAGATTGAAAAAGTACAAAAGGCCACTACGAGATGGGTACCAAGCTTAAGGGACATAAGCTATTGAGAAAGACTGAAAAGAATGAATTTACCAACGCTGCAGGAGAGGAGGAGGAGACATGATTATGCTATATAAATGCATCTCAGGGGAACAGAAAATAGACATAAATGAATATATATCATATGGTGAAGCATCAGCAAGAGGACATTGCAAAAAACTGCATACAAAGAGAGGTGATAAAGATGTAAGGAAGCTCAGTTTCCCAGATAGGGAAATTGATCTGTGGAATGCACTACCGAATGAAGTAGCGTGTGCCAAAACTGTTCATAATTTCAAGGATATGTATGATAAAAATGGTTTAATACATGGGACAGTACGAGCTTGGCTCATTTCTGTAAAGATACAATAATTGTTAGGACTCCATATTATAAATACAATTAATTATAGAAAATATGATAGATAGATAGATAGATAGATAGATAGACAGACAGACAGATAGAAGCAGCAAGTCAGAGGTATTGTGTCTGCAAGAATCGAGCAATGCTAAACATGCTTACACACTCTAACTCAATGAATGCTTTATAGGCACACGACAGCGCCTAGTGACCATACACACACATACACACATACTCACACACAGGTTTCTAGAACATTCCAACCACAGTGTAACACACGTGACACGACCCCTGCTACACCAGAATTTAGGAAGCAGAGCTCAGAAGGAGGCTAGCTATAGAACCGACAGGTATTGGAGAGAGTGAACAAGAAGAGGGGTCCAACTAGACTTACTTAGTATATTAAGTCTGTAATACATACCCTGCTCAACTTAAGATTTTCTCTGAAGATAATAAATCAAGATCAACTCCCTGTATTCATCTTTAACTCCTACTACAAGAATTGAGAGTCACATTGGAGGCAGCAAACGTACGGACCTCGTCTATGAATCTACAGTGATTTTCTACAAAAGCAGTCGAGACTATACTAGATTAGCTTCAGTTCTACAGTGAATTCCTATAAAATACAGCCTACGAGCCGACGAGCCTATGAGCCTACAAGTCTACTGAAAGACTCTATAATCTTCACGTAACTTCAAGCAGCAGCAAGAAGAATAAAAAACAAAGCAAGTAAAGAAAAAGAAAGACCAAAGCAACAAGCACACAAAACCCCAACACTCTCTTCCGCCTACCTCCATCGCTGATGCAGAGGTCAAGGCACACAGCAAAACACGAGAGCCACATTTATAACGCATCTTACCTTTCTTCACCCAGGTTACGCATCGCTACTCAGTTACTCACCACAGCTACCAGTGTGGGAAGCCGACGTCACCATGTATATCTGCTGAGATGACATCACCACGCGAGTTTGCTGACATAAGGCCACGCCAATCAACGTGTGACTGACACCAGGCACTTCCCACCCACTACTCATTACTCATTATTCACATAGCTCCTACTCATACTCATTTATTTCCACAGTATTGAGTTGGAAATTCGACTTTCTATGCTGAGGTTTGCCTGTGACTACAGCTGTTAACAACCACATGCACCAGGCCATGGAATTTCCTGAGTAATATCGTCCATCAACACAGCCCTAGAATTATCAAGAGATCTTCAATCAACCCTGCATTTTTCTTCTGAGATCGACAGTTGCATCGACACTCCCACCCGATCTGTATCAAGTGGGTGAAATTATACTTACTCATTTCTTCTCAGTGCTAAAATTAGGTATATTCAACCCCTTTACTTATTTCTATATATACACTTATACACTCACTATCTATCATTTATTACAACTCATTTACTCATCTATTTAGTAAGGACATAAGCAAAAGGCGTATTTCATAACACCATACCTTAATGACAGGGATATTTTCGCCACCACCCACATTAATACCAGATGAAACACAATTAGCTCCAACAACGGATTCACAATTAGGAGAGCACCAAGGCAACACACCCACTGTACAAAACTTAACACAAACTAAAGATAAGAAACAAATACGTCAGTTCTAGATGATGAGTGGGAAACTCCCTCTGACGTAGCAAGTGAGGACTTAGTTTCTGCCTTGCATACCTATGAAAATATACTTGATATAGTTCAGCGTGCAGGCAAATCATATTCCACCATTCCCTCACACAACGATAAACAAGTCCAAGTTAAATTAACAGAGCAAACAGTGAAAATGAATAACGCAACAAATACCGTGGATCAAACATCCCCACCTCATGTTTATGTTTACCATGAAGATAAAACTGCCTCAAAATTCTCTGACACAGAAAAAGATCGTATTGACGTCATTTCATTGGTCAGTCAATGCGAACAAATCTTTATCAAACGACACATCCTCAATGAACAAGAGAAAATTGCCATTTTTTCATCTTGCATAAGCCAAGAAAGATGTCCAGCAAGCAATTTACTAAAATCAGATAAGCTCCTCAAAGCTAGGACGTGTGATGAATTTCAAACTGAATTTTTGAAGAAATTTTCTGGGGATATAAACTCTTGCCAGGTATAATTCCAGAATTACATAAGATTGTAGATCTTGTAAGGGAGCACACTACAAACCACGTGCTCAGTGAAATAATTGCTGATGTCTCCACAATCAAAAAAACATTGTTAGTTACTCTGGAAAACTCAAACTGGATAACAGATGATGGAAAGATGTCCCCAGACCTCGTCGTGGACATCATTGGTTATGTAGCTGCCTTGTGTAAATTACCTGATAGGACCCTTAAGATCGCCAAGACGATCGCGTACACCCCAGCCATGTGCTAACTAGACTTAATGAACGAGGTAGAGATGCACTGCAGTAAAGCAGGTATGATCGACACACCCGCACATTCTAGTAGAATGAGAGTACCTGAGACAGTATCAGCTGTGAAAACATCTACACCGACCCCAAACAGAGACAAAATCGATCGCGACCCGAAAGCAGGCAGAGCAAACAACTAAACGTGTCGAGGGTTCGATCACAAACACCAGGCTACAGGCAATTTCATAAGTTTTCGCGCAGCCCGAGCAGATCTCGCGCCACAAACAACACTACATATGGGAAGTCACCTCGTAGGTCACAGTCAAGAGATAGGTCTATCTATGACATTATGGTGCAAAACCAGGACACACAAGGAATGAATGCTTTACCAAAAAAAAAAAAAAGAGGATAGACAAAAGACACAAGGATTTGGTCCTTACTGCAGGCATCATAGATGCCAAGGGCACTGGACCAGTAACTGCAAAACAGTAGAAAAAATTGTCTATGTTCAAATCGGGGGATGACCAAGTCATGACAAAAAACGAACAAACGTAAAGAAAAGCAAGTCTAAAATTCACACAGGAGGCATGTTGGGAAATGAGTGTATCTTGATACCAGCTGTATGTGAGGATCAAAACGTTTCCTTATTTTTAGACACAGGCTCTCCAGTGAACTTAATTACACAAGAAGAAATAAATAGAATTTTAAAAAATAAGAAGAAAGTAACTTTTCTGGAAGAAGCTGATTTAGATTTATATACGGTAGATGGAAAAAAAATTACAGTAAAAGGTATGATAAGGTTAAATATCAGTTTCACAGAGACTACAATACCATTCTCTGCATTTTTCTATATCGCTGAAAACTTAGCAATTAAAGCTCATATGTTACTGGGCTTAAGATGCATGAGAGCAGAGAACATAACTTTACCCCCACAAATGAATGGAATAGACTTTGACAATGAATTCATAGAGGAAATACCATCAGAGCCTTCACCGATTAGTAAAAGAGAACCAAAAAGAATTGGTAATATTAAAAGCTTAAACAAACATACACAAACAGATGAGTGTATAGATCCACTCCCACCACCAGTCCCAGCCTCCAGAATTAGAGACCCAGATAACAGTACTGATTTATCAGTTTTTCCCTCCTGTCTCACCAATGATTTAGTTATACCACCTAATTCCTATATGAAAGTTACCATAAAGAGCAAATTACGGAATAGTACTGTTTTTGTCTTAGAAGAATTACGTAAAGTAAAGGGATTGTCAGTAGAAAACGCATTATGTCAGATGAACGACGAAGAGCAAACTCAGATATTCATAATTAATCACATGAATGGGGAAGTTCAGTTGAAAAAGGGGACTTGCATAGTTAATACTGAAAAATGTCCCGCCCCTGTGAAGGAAATAGTTATAGCCGGAGTGACAAGTGACATAAAATCTACGGATAGAGAAAGCATAAAAGAGAATTTAATTCACTCAGGTGAATTTGATGAAGAAAATGATTTGTTAACCGTGCTGGAAACACACAGGGACACTGTAGCATTACCCGGAGAACAATTAGGGTGTACTAACCTGATTAATCACAAGATTAATGTGCACCCAGAAACACCACAAATTTTCGTACCAGCCTACCGCATCCCACACTCCCAACGTACACTTGCAAATCAGTATGTCGACGAAATGTTAAAACTTGGAATTATTGAACCTTCAGTCTCCCCGTGGAATGCCCCATTATTTTTCGTGCCCAAACGAAATGGAGAAATGCGTGCGGTAGTAGATTACCGTAAACTAAACATTCACACAATCCCAGACCGATTTCCCATGCCATTGCTAAGCGACCGGAAAATAATATATTTTCAACAATCGATCTACTAAATGGCTATTACCAAATACCGGTTGAAGAGGAGTCACGTAAATACACTGCCTTTTCCACAAATAGAGGACACTACCAATACACAAGGATGCAGATGGGACTGAGGACAAGGAATATTTGTTTATCTTGACGATATTATAATCGCATCGAAAAATATTACAGACAATCTCAAGAAATTAGACTTACAAAAGCTTAGTGATGCTGGTTTAAAAATTAAGCTTTCTAAATGCAAAGTTTGCTTTAAGGAAATAAATTTCTTAGGCCACAAATTAAGGTCTAATGGTATTCAGATCACTGATGACAAAATACAGGCAGTGAGAGATTTTTCTGAACCCACTACGACTGACGAAGTTAGACAATTTTTAGGTCTAGCTGGGTACTATAGGTCATTCGTACCACAATTCTCTCATATAGCCTTTCCTCTATTCCAGCTACTCAAAAAAGATGCTATATTCCAATGGGAAGAAGAACAAAAAAAGGCATTTAACAATCTCAAAATTAAACTAACAAATGCACCTTGTTTGGCATATCCGGATTTCACAAAATCATTTCTTATCTGTACAGACGCATTAGTTAAAGGATTAGGGGCTGTAATGATGCAGGAAGATAAAAGAGGAAAGAATCAACCAATTGCATTTGCCAGCAGACAAATAAAAGGTGCAGAGAAAAATTATTGCACTACAGACTTAGAGGCACTTGCAGTGGTTTTTGCATTACAAAAGTTTCGAGATTTGGTATATGGTTACGAAATCCACTTATTCACCGACCATAAACCACTAGTGGGTATGTTTAAAGAAAAACTCCTCTGGGAGGAGAGCAAGATGGAAATGTACAGTTGAAAACTACAATGTACAAATTCATTATATACAAGGTAAAATGAACATAGTAGCTGACGCATTAACTAGGAACCCGTACACAATTCAGGTTGCGGCATTAGATCTCAAAGGAAATATCCTAAACCACGATGATATCGCAAAAGCACAAAGACTTGACCCAATATGGTCTAAAGTTCTATACAAGTTAGAAAGTGGAGATGACATACAATTACCCAAACTGCATGTACCACTCGAACAATTCACAATGGTCAATAATACTTTATACAAGATCAACCCGAAACATCCAAAACACCAAAGAAATACTAACCAGTTGGTAGTACCTAATGACATGATACCCCAAGTATTACGAACGATACACGATAGCCCACATGCAGGACATCCTGGAAAGGATAAGACATTCAAACAAGCCCAGCTGTTATATTACTGGCCTTTATTACGAAAAGATATAAACAATCATATAGACACATGCGAATCATGTGCAAAACACAAAGAATACCCAATCACACCTGCACCGATGGGTAATTACCCTGTACCACATCAACCATGGGACGTTGTCGCTGTTGATTTACCCAAGATGCCATTATCATACAATAATAACCAATACCTATTCGTAGCAACGGATCATTTTTCCCGTTATGTCATTTTAGCTCCAATTAAAGATAAAACAGCAGAGACAGTAGCAAAGGCAATAACAGATAATGTAATATGTCGCTTTACTACTCCAAAGGTACTAATAAGTGATAATGGAGGAGAATTTAATTCTGATATCTTACAAGAAATATGTAAACAATACAACATCAAAAAGGTTAACGTTTTAGCCTATCACCCAGCATCTAATGGGATAGTAGAGAGACAAAACAAAAAAGTATTAGATGTGCTACGACACATTCTCAATGAAAATTATGCAAGCTGGGAAGATTGGATTCCCAGAGTAGAAGCCTCAGTTAATGGATCTATAAAAAAAAATCCATAGGTGACACACCACATTTCATTATATATGGGACAGATAAAAAACTACCAAATGAGCTTCTAGAAGGTGACAGTCTGCCCATATACAATTACGATGATTACTCTAAACTCCGTTTACGTGAATTCCAGGACATACACAAAAGAGTCTAAAAACAATTAACGATGTCCAAGGAAGAAATGACGGAGGCATTTAACAAAAAGGCAAGAGATTCACCGATCAGCTTAGGAGACATTGTTTATGGTATCATTCATACGAGAGACAATAAATTATCCCCAAAATTTGAGGGCCCATACAGAGTAATTAACATAAAAGCAAACAAAGTTTTAATTAAGTCACTGTCTAGTGGCGAAGAGAAATAAGTTCATATTGACCATTTAAAACGAGTTTCAAGGGAACTATCCAATAATTATTCAGCATCGGATACAACCGAACAGGCGAACGTAACTCAAGAAACCAAGCAAGAAAACAACAATAATTACAAAAATAAATTAAGGTCATATACCAAACAATCAAACGTAGGTGCAACTGTTCCAATATAATCTACAGTATATACATCATTTACGAGAATTAAATATCGATTTAAACTCCTTCTATAAATGAAATAACAATCAACCGTAAAGCACATCATCACTATCATCGACCACAGCATGACCATATTAGGAAATTAATAGAATTTTTTTTTTTTTTTTTTTTTTTGTCGGTAGGTAGCGATGAAGGGACTTATGCTATGGATTCTCCTCTACATAGCAAGAGGATATGCGCACTTAGACCCCCAGCACATATTACGACAAGGATGCCTCATAGCTCCAACGGCCACGACTTCAATCGTAAAAGACGTCATGAGTACTGAAATAAGTCTGAATTACTTGTACGAATTACCCTCTTATCTAGAAAATATCGCGAAACCAATGCGAACCCCGGACTTCATGATAGGAGGCTATGTTTCACAAGCACATAACACAAAAGGAAGTGAATGAAATAGCGAAGTTAGCGAAATGGAAAATAGAACAGGCTAAGTCAACTATTTTCATCATGATCCAAGATCTCCCATCTTATGGAACGGAGGTACTGAGCGACAAGAACAACATCATACGTACTCGCTAAAAGCGCGGTTTGTTCGACCTGGGTGGCGGTTTGTTCTTGGGAACATCTTTGGATTGGTTACAGAGGATGACCTTCAAGAAATAAACAACAAATTTAATAAAATAGCTCAGGTACTAACATACCAAGATAAATTCATCACAGGACATAACTCAGCAATGAAGACAATTGTGAAAAATCTGGAAAAGGCAGAAAACATAGCTCTCGAAAGTGTAGATAAAATAAATGAAATGGAAGGTAACATAACACTTTTCCAACACTTCTCCATCATCACAGAACATATTGACACGATTCTACTACAACACTAGAGATCGTTACAGGGCACTTATGCAAGGAATTTCGAATGCTGGTGATGGCAAGATCACAATTGACTTACTCCCAGTTCATGAGCTACGTCAGATAATTAGCCAAGGCATACATAAACATAAATTGAAGCCTTTGTTCTGAAGTAGGGAATTCATGCAATATTATCCATGTTTAAAAGCAACACTAACACCAACATCAGTAGTAGTTCATGTACCATTCATAACTGAAGACCTGTTCACAGTATACCAAATACACCCCTTCCCCTCTAAAAATAAAACACTTTGGTCATCATCAACATCAAATACAGACACCGAACTCATCATGGTCTCCAAGAGACGGAACACTGTCACTTTCGCAAGTGAATCAACGATTGAACGAAAGTGCCGCACATCGTTACATGCTGTTCATCTTTGTCCTGCGCACATTTTCACGTTTCAGCCTACTGATCAGTCCCTTGTGAAATGGCTATCATCAGAAATAACAATATTCATAATCATTGCAACTTCACTTTTGCTCCAGATAAGCTTGTACAACATCAACGCATCGGACACTCACAGTTTTTTTATTTCACTCATAACACATCAATTTACATAGTCTGTCCAGATATACTACCATCTCATACTTCAGCCTCAGGATTATACATAGCACCAGACTACTGTGTGGTATTTACACCATCCATGTCCACTTTATCCACCATCAATCACTACGCCATTCTCAGTCATACACACAAACATTTCCACCCACTACCTAATATGGACTTAAACCTGAGCACAAGTATTAAGTTGACTTCACCTAAGTTTGAAACTATGCAACTGATCAATGAAACAATGAAGCCCTGGGAAAATTTGAGTTTGTGTATGTTCAACCCATACTGTCTTTATAATCTTCTGCATTGTATTTGCAATAGTGCTGTTCGCAATGCACAGAATGCATGCAAGAATTGCAAATTTGGAATCAGTATTTAGTGGGGGTAGAGTTAACATCCAAGTTTATATATATATATATATATATATATATATATATATATATATATATATATATACAAAGAAGAATGACCCATGATATAGAAGTATGGCATATCAGTAGCATTATCTTTAAATGAAATATTAATAACTCTTACCATAATCTTAATTTTAAACTATTTTTTTTTTCTTGCATGTATGCTTTTCACTACAATAACCCATGTACAGTAAGCAACAATAATCGTGTCGTGAAATTTGGTGAAAACATAAGCTAATGAGCTAAGTTTCTGGTACATTCCGCCGTCTGTCATACGGACGGTTCATAATGTTTCACGAGTTACATTTAATCTTCGGACAAACCTGCGACACGACTACCATTGCTCACTGTACATACTGTATTACAGTTAAATAGTTTACCTTTAGTGCATTTATTCAAATATGTATACAACTTTTTTAAAATGTAATATTACTAGATCATTGCAATTTACTATGAATATTATATGTATACAATATTATAATCAATGTTATGTACTAATAAATTAGGATATGTCAATGATAATTACTGTCGGAGGATTTCCAGCGTGTGACCGAGCAATGTTAGGACTCCATATTATAAATACAATTAATTATAGAAAACATGATAGATAGATAGATAGATAGATAGACAGACAGATAGAAGCAGCAAGTCAAAGGTACTGTGTCTGCGAAAATCGAACAATGCTAAACATGCTTACACACTCTAACTCAAGGAATGCTTTATAGGCACACGACAGGGCCTAGTGACCATACACACACATACACACAGGTTTCTAGAACATTCCAACCACAGCGTAACACACGTGACACGACCCCTGCTACACCAGAATTTAGGAAGCAGAGCTCTGAAGGAGGCTAGCTATAGAACCGACAGGTAGTGGAGAGAGTGAACAAGAAGAGGGGTCCAACTAGACTTACTTAGTATATTAAGTCTGTAATACATACCCTGCTCAACTTAGGATTTTCTCTGAAAATAATAAATCAAGATCAACTCCCTGTATTCATCTTTAACTCCTACTACAAGAATTGAGAGTCACACAATTGGGTAAGACCTATTAGGTAAGAACAAAGCTAAGGCAATCCTCACGCCTAAGAGACTAGATAACTCGTCCCCAGATGATTAATTATAACTATGTTTATCCAACCTAACTCATTCGTACCTTAGAAATTCGAATTTTTACTGTTTTCCGCCTACCCGAGAAAGCTTTCAGCCGAATGATACGAGAAGCTGGAATGACCAATTGCCGTTTGTAAACAAAGGGCGAGAGGCTCTGATCATGTTTCCCCTACAGACAGCTAAGTAGAAATGACATATTTGTGGTGGCCTCTGGCAACCCCCCGCACATGCGCCGTAGGGGGCGGATAGCTAGGGACAGGGGGACAGATTATAACGCTACACCAGGTCAATGATCTGGTGGCAGTTGCACCGATTCAGCAGTGTTTCAAGCAGCAGCCGCTTCTGTGCCATCTGGCGGGGGGTAACAGGCTGTGGCGGTCAGGGCTTACACTCGTGACAATGATGTGAGGAAGGACGTACATCACCTGTGAAGCACTCGAGAATGACAATGTGAGGCAGCCCGTTCTCCTAAAAAATCTTGGGGCGAAGAATGCATGATGCCCGTTCGTCACTGCTACAGAAATCCTTCACTGTCACCAGTCACATCTTGATGGTGTTAACCTCTCCAGGACTCACAGGGACCCCGGCCTGGCGTTCCCGGACCGAGTGGCACCGACGTGCATGGGTGGACCCCTGCATGGCCGCGCTTTCCGGCCCAGCAACATCCCTGGCCTCAGGATCTTTAGGAGTCTCAAAGATAGAAAACTCCATCGCCTCGCAATCCCCAAGAGATTGTTGGACTTTTTTATTTTTTTAATGCGAGTAAGAAGGAACCAAACGCTAGGAGCCCGCAAACACTTCTTTCCAAGAAAAAAACAAAAACAATACAAAAGTGAGCCAAATTCAAGATCCGTTCATATTGAGATACCTGGACACACTGTTTGAAAAACTGGAGATCATAGGAAGTAGGAAATACAGATGGAGGGAGACAGTTCCAGAGTTGACCCATTGCATAAATGAAGGACTGGGAGTAACAGTAAACTCTTGTATTAGAGAGTTGGACAAGAAAAGGATGAGAGTTTATTGCTAGATAGGTGCTATGCACCCCTCGTAGAGGTGGAGGGATGCAAGCAGGCAGTTCAGAGGAGCAGTGACCATGGAAGTAGCGACAGAAAAGAGACAAAGAAGCAACAATGCGGAGAAGAGACAGAGGATGAAGGGAGCCAGTAAGAGGAGGAGAGTTTACGATGCAAAAAGCATTTGACTTCACCCTATTGAGAAGAGCTGTATGTGGGGAGCCTCCCCACACATGAGAGTTGTACTCTACACAGGGGTGAATAAAACTCATGAATAAAGTCAACAACTGTGTAGGGGTAAAGAAGGTATGGAGTCGGCTTAGCACACCCGATCTCTTGGAAGCTGATTATACAAGAGATGTAATATCAACTTTCCAAGAAAAATCCCGAATGAATGAAACCCCAAGCATGTTCAAGGATGATGCAGGTCTGAGCTGGATATTATTAAACATTAGTGGGTACTCCTGTGGAAGAATCTGTTGGGTTGATATGTGTAAAAACTGAGTCTTTGATGCATTAAAAACAAGATTATTTTTACCCTAGTCAGAGATATGAACCAAGTCAGACATGAGGTGTGCCATAGCTTCATCCCTTGTTTGTTGAAGTAACTGCTGGGTTGGACATTGCGGGAAATGAATGAAAAGGTGAAGGGTGAAATCATCAGTGTACAAGTGGATAGGGCTAGATGTACAGCTTAGAAGATCATTGATGAATAAAAGGAAGAGAGTTGGTGATAGGACAGAGCCCTGAGGAACACCACTGTTGATAGATCTAGGAGAAAAATGATGGCCGTCTACAACAGCGGCTATAGAACGACCAGAAAGGAAGCTGTAGATGAAGGAACAGATAGAGGGATAGAAACAGTAAAAAGGCAGTTTGGAAATTAAATATTTATGCCAGACTTGATCGAAAGCCTTTGAGATGTCAAGTGCGATGCCAAAGCTTTCGCCAAAGTCCCGAAAACAGAAAGACCTTGAGTCTGAAAGGTAGGCGAGAAGATCGCCAGTGGAGCATCCCTGACGTAGCCCATACTGACGATCAGAAAGAAGGTTGTGATAGGAAACATGCTTTACATTTTTTTTTTTTTTTTAAGAACAGGCTCGAAAACTTTTAAGACACAAGATGTTAAAGCAATTGGACGATAGTTAGAGGGTTGGGAATGGTCACCCTTCTTTGGGACTGGCTGAATGAGAGCAAACCTCCAGCAAGAAGAAAAGGTAAAAGTTGAAAGACAAAGGCAAATGAGTTTACCTAGGCAGGGTGTAAGCACAGAAGCACAGTTCTTCAGGACAACAGGAGGGACTCCATTAGGCCCATATGCCTTGTTAGTATTGAGGCCAGTCATGGCAGAAAGTACATCAGCTGAAGAAATTTTAATGTCAGCCATGAGGAAGTCAGATGGAGGAAGTGCTGGAGGAACAGCACCAGAATCATCTAAGGTGGAATTGGAGGAGAAAGTCTGAGCAAAGAGATCTGCTTTATCTGTAGAAGAAATTGCTACAGAGCCATCAGAGTAGAAAAGAGGAGGGAAGGATGATGAAGTAAAGTTGTTAGAAAGGTTTTTGGCAAGGTGCCAGAAGGAGCTGGAGGAATTCGAGTTGGAGAGTTGAGAGTATTTAGTATGGATGAAATTATTTTTAGCAAAATGAAGAACAGACTTAGCACGATTCAGGGCAGAAACATAAAAAAGATGTGGTTCAGGGGTGGGTTGGCTCTGGTACCTTTTATAGGCCCTCTCCTTGTTGTGGACAGCATTAGAACAAGCGTGATTAAACTTAGGCTTTCTTGCACTGGTCAAAGGATATGAGAAAAGAATGTATACTTCCATGCTCAAGAGAATAACCTCCGTAATGCACAAGGCACACTCAGATGGCTCCTGGCCATGGAAGCAATAATCATTTCAGGGAAAATCAAAGAAGTACTGCCTGAGGGCCTCCCAATCTGCTGTTCCAAAGAGCCACAGTCGACGTTTCTTTGGAGGGTCTGCAGGGCGTACCGGAGTGATAGGACAGGTTAAGGTAATAAGGTTGTGATCAGAGGAGCTCAATGGAGAGGAGAGATTAACAGCGTTAGCAGAAGGATTAGTTGTAAGGAAGAGGTCAAGTATGTTGGAGCTCTCTTCAGGGTGGTCAGGGATATGGGTAGGGTGTTGTACAAGCTGCTCTAGGTCATTAAGGATAGAAAAGATGTAGGTTTGTTCACCAGGTGGATCAGTAAAAGGAGAGGAGAGCCAAAGGTGGTGGTGAGCATTGAAATCTCCTAGAATGGAGATTTCAGAGAAAGGAGAAATGGACAGAATGTGTTCCATCGTAGAAGTAAGATAGTCAAAGAATTTTTGATAGTCAGTAGAATTAGGGGATAAGTAAACAGCACAGACATATATAGTCAGAGAATGACAGGATAGCCGAAGCCAGAGGGTAGAGAATTCAGAAGAAAAAAGTTCAGGAACATGAGAGCAAGATAAATCATTGCATACATATACACAGCAGCCACGTTTGGCTTCCAAATGAGTATAGAGAAAGTAGGAGGATACAGAAAGGGTTTGCTGTCAGTTGCCCCAGACAACAGAGTCTCGGTAAGGAAGAGAAGGTGAGGTTTAGAGGGGGAGAGGTGATGTTCAACAGAGAGAAAGTTAAAGGAAAGGCCGCGAATGTTTCAGAAATGAAGAAGAAGTGAGTCAGACAATGGTTCCGGGCAGCTCTTAGAGTCGTCACCGGGAGAGGGGTGGATGGTGGGGGCATTTATGGTCCCCCCCCTCCCCCTGGGGACTCAAAGGCGTCAGTAACATGCGCCATAATTTTGAAAAGGAAGTGTAGTGTGTACTGTGCATGTAGACTGGTGTTGACAGTTACAGAAACATGTTTTAGAGAGCATGCTGGCCTACTCTCTGTGTTACTGAAACACTGAAAAAGTTCAGCAAAGGGGAATGGTCAGGAACTAGTCCCGAGGGCTGATGAAAAGGGAGCTCCAGCTCTCCCTGTCATCAGCATTCTATCCACCTTGGGAGTACTGCCCTGCTCGACTGGTGCTATGTACATGTGCCTTGGATTTATTGCAACTATAGCCTGGCGGTGCATGAGTACATCAGATCCAGTGTCCTGATGCTTGATGAACCCATACCCCACCCTACAGTTGAATCAAACCATGGTACACTGGATCGGCGACGTAGGCTTAGGCATGCTCGATCTCGTCAAAATCAGGAGAGCTTTCTCAGGGGTTTGTTTACTTATCGCGAACGCCACCTTGTCCCTCCCGGGGTATTGAGGAATTGCAAGGGTACTGATAGAGGAAAATGCAATGTTAACACATGCGTGAGGCAAATTGCCTAGGCTTATTATTATAACTGGATGTCCGATGCTGTAAGCTACTCCCAAATTTTTTATAGCCATTTAAAAAACACATAGAGTATAATTTCTAGGTTTCATCATCATGACTACCGAGTGTAGTCAGCAACGACAGAGAAAGGTCAGACTTGTACTGTTATCACGACATGACACTGAAATTATCATCAACTGAGGGACTAGTCCATGCTTTTGCGTTCTCAGTTTTGATTATTACGGTTTATGCTTATGACAAATAAGAATTTATATATGCAAACGAATGCCTCTTAATATGGATTTTGTTATTAATATGTTATTGTTATGGAATAATATTGGATTATGTGAACATAACACTCACATGTTCCTAGAACTCTCAAGTAAAAATAATTTGATGTTAACCGGCAAGGAGTAAGCGGTATGTTGCGACTAAGAAAAAATTATTGGTAATTGCATTAACACTCTCAGACTCCTACATCGCACCCAGTTAACTAGCATTGTTTAGAGTAAGCTGGAGGAAAATACTAGAGTTGTGTTTACTAACTGAAGGTTAATGTGGGAATATTAACAGTCTCAGTCTCCAGTGCTCCCTCTCAGTTGAATATAACAGTGTGATGGCACTCGGAATAGAAGACTAGAGTTATCCCGCGCATGAAAGGATAAATATCTTTCATTTCTCAGAAGATCAAAAGATCGAAGCGTTTATATACTCAGGCTGGAGTCCGATGGCTCTGGTCTTCTCCAGAAAACATGATACCCGATATTGGAGGTGGCGTAGGCAAGGACAAAATTTTTACCATTGTTCCACTGCTTCTGTTTTACTATTAGGGCATGGCAAATGGCAATTTTCTTTCTTCATAACCTATAATACCAATGGTAATCGGTTGTAGAGAGAGAGGGAGGAATAACTAACAAAGGAAAGAGAGATGCAGAATAAGTGGCCTGTGAGACGAACTATTGACCCTGATTGGACATACCACAGAATTTGTCTACTTATGATTTGTGGAGGTTTTAATGTCATAATGTTTTACACCATGTACTAGACATTATTTTAAGGATGACACCACAACCTGCACCGACACACCATCACCATTACCTCCACTAGACTGACCACTTCAGGACAAGACATACCTTCAGCTGAAGAACAGTGTCCATTGGCAGCAAGAAGAAAAGATGTCATCAAATTAATTGGGTTAATGAAGTGTGTTTTATTAATATTCCCTGTGAGTGGTCACTTTTAGACTGGATAAAACCTTTGTTGGTAGCATTGAGATCCAGACAAATCATCGTACCGATGAGGTTAGATATAACTTTTGCAAGGGCGTTTTTTTTTTTTTTTCCACATTTTTCATAACATTCTAGATTATTCGAATCTGCAGGGGCGAAGCTTTTCTTACTGGAGGAGATGGGTAGAGGCTTAATTAATCCTTTTGCTTCAGATAATTTCTGGGTTGACTAAAATTATTTAGTGGTAGCACGGCTGAATAAAATGACGTCATTGTAGTGAAGTGAGTAAGTTTCTTTAAATGCTTATGTCCACAGTATACAACTTCTGTGAATTTCAGGTATGCCTTCACAGATCTAGAGCCCTGGCTACGCTGCCATAATCGACGACATTAAGGTGTGGATTACCAAGTTTCGCCTCTGTTTACGTTACATTACAAAGAACCTACCAGCTTGTTTCTGAAGATTCAGACCTTGACGAGCCAGGTATATGACCGTGAGTCTGTATGTTAGTTTAACTTTCAATACCATGACGTCTCTTTGTTCTTATTCTTGTTACTTTACGATTCTAATCAACTTAGGAAAGGCCTCTCGAAATGAAGGGGTTGGTGAAGGGTACAGGCAACCCAGTATGTTCACAAGTCTTTCCCTAACAGAATAAAGACATTTGGCAGTAGTAACAATAAATTACAAAATATGCCATTTGACTAAAGAGGTTAAACGACTATGTCCACTTCACTCACCAGTAATTAAAAATAAAATTTGTAAATAATTCTTTATATTAACCACTTTAGGGACGGAGTCATACAACGTAACCCCAAGAATAAGGGACTGATCAGGGAGGCTGCTTGAGATCGAACAGCACAGAAAGCCTTCACTAAGTGACCAAAGCCAACGCATGCAACTATGTTGGAACAATTAAAAACGGTAACGAAACAGGTTAAATATTTTCCTCTGGACACCTAGTACTGCAATAACTTAGCAAATATTTGTATACAATGAAACGAAAGCATTCGTGGGCCGAATGCTATCACCTGTTAAAGCATGTTGCTGACTAAGGTACAGGCTAACTACGGTACAGGCTACCTACAAACCAGATCTGAAGAAAGTTTGCAAGCCTTTACGGATCAAAAAGCCAATTCATATTAAAAATAAAAAATATATGGCAGATGGCATTCGGTCGTCTTTGATCAAATCCTCACCAAAAGATAATCACTTCTTCACCTCCACTGAGTTGCTATTTCCTGAAGGTTTGGTGAGAATTTGTGCACAATATTTTGAGATATTATGGCAGCACACACACACACACACACACACAAGCGCCGAGAAAAAATTGATTGCCCCGCGGGCAATAATGATCGGGATCTAAATAGAACACCTTCATGCCATATGCTGGCGGAATACATTTAGTAGCGGTCTTCCATTGAAGAAACAGAAAATGTTTAGTATAATTCCTTTATTTGAATTTTCTTTGTATTTTTCTGACAACCATAGGGATAGTGTGTGTGTGTGTGTGTGTGTGTGTGTGTGTGTGTGTGTGTGTGTGTGTGTGTGTCTATCTGTCTATATCTATCTATCTATATCTATCTATCTATCTATAAATTATAGCACTAGGCATGTATCTGTGTGTGTGTGTGTGTGTGTGTGTGTGTGTGTGTGTGTTTTGGGCAGCCGAAATCACACATTCAAATCACCAAAATTGACAAAAAAAAAAAAAAAAAAAAAAAAAAAAAAATTCGCTGATGTAAAAAAAACTTGGTCCCATCACGACTGAAAAACTTTTACTGTATTTAATGAGCGATCACATTTTGACCAAAAAATGCTGCTCCCGGAGCCCGGCATACGATCTCCGTAGAATTTTTTGCCCAGAGGTAGAACTAAAATAAACTGTAGTAATAGCAGTGTGTCTGTGTGTGTACTTTGGACGTGCGTTCGGACAACTTGGGTTCCATTCCCGAAGCTGAAAATAACACGATCAATTGGTTAGCTGCAAAAAATCCAAGTGACAACGTTACACTAGAAAAGAGCAAGTGCGAGAGGCCAGAAGGGCCCTTGAGCACTTGTATGTATGTATATTTATGCCGTATATATACTGTATATGTCTATGTATCTGTTGCCAGACGCCTTAATCCCATATGGGGTGGCCACAAACAAATGAGGACCACCCTAAAACAACGACGTATCGACCAGGCTACTCAATTTGCCGTTTTCTGTGTCAGTGGAGACCTCTACCATGCTGCTACAAAGTCGTATACGCCATTATTCCACTCCAAATAGCTTGAAAAGGAATAAGGTAACAACCGGTTGAAGGCAAAAATGGGGTCATAGCGCCGTCAAACAACGGCGATTGGTGTCATGCAGCCATGCTAACCCACGTCTCGAGTTACCAATTTTACACTCCATGCGCTAAATAGAGCGTCTTACTATAAATTTGCTACTTCATTCCTGGGTTAGTATTATGGTGATTTTGACCTATATATGTTTTTTTTTTCTTTTTTCTGCATGAAATAATATTTATTTCATCGAAATAGAAGAAAAAAGTCACAATTTTAATCGTTTCTTCAATGCACATCTTGCTGTGTGAGTGCTAGTTTGCTACCCTGTGCACGGCTAACCTGTTTACACTGCTTTGTTTTCAGCCACGTGTGTACCTGCATTCCACGTTTTTTGCAACTTCCTTGGATTTTACAAGAAGGATACATACATACATACATACATACATACAAGCATTCATGATAAGAATACAGGAAGTCATGCAACATGGAAACATACAAACATACATACACATTTTGGGATATTAAAAGAGTTTAAGTTTGTATTGTTAAAGGAACATGCAAAACAATAACAAAGACATACTGGTACCTGCATACAGACATATATAGTAACAGAAACATAATAGTTACGAACACAATATTTTCGGGGATAATCAACATTATTTTTGTATACATAAAAATACATAGGTTACATACATACATGCATACATACAACTATACATTCATGCATACAAACATACAAACACATATTGTATGCATACCAACTTACATGCATACATACTGACTTACGTACAGAAATACAAACAAGCACACATTATGCATTCTAGGATTACTTCAAGAATATTATGTATGTATACAAGAAAACATACAGACAGACATAAATGCATACACTCAATCACACTAACATACAAACATAATACAGACAGGATCACACTTAACAAGGTATTTTTGGAGTTAATCACCATTTATTTTTTGTATACATAAATATACTGTACATAAATACATACATGCAGATATACAACTGATCAATCATACAAACAAACAAACAAACGTACATTTTTCGCATGTTTCAGTTATTTTTAAACATGTTATGTTTGTACTTACCTTATTTAAGGTATTATGATAGCCTAATAATGTTGTGATGTTCCAAGGTATCCCTAGGTTTGTGCTGTACAAAAAATACATAATCATACAAACTCATTCATTTTTTTTTTTTTTTCAATATTTTGTAGAGGGAGGATAGTGCTTTGTTTATTTAAAATTCATGTTGACCGGACCTGTTGTTCTTGAGTTACTAAAGTGTGTAGTATGGAAAACTTTAATTGTGATTTTCTCCATTAAAAAAAAAAAAAAAAAAGTGGTGCTTACGTCGGTTCTTTAGGAAGGTCCTCAAATCGCCTCCGCGTCGCCCTGCACCCCGCCATTTCACTGCCCTGCTACCAACCCACAGCCTCTCATATATCTCTCCACTCCATCCCTCAATCTCATATATATATATATATATATATTGTTACATAGCCTATGATTTCATCATCCTTTGTGTAATTCTAACGTACAGTATGCTGCATGTTTGATCACGAGCGTGTTCTACCTCACTCCCCCCTTCCAACCTTTATAGCAGAGTAAGTCTTTCTTTCTGTTGTTCAGAGCAGGATTGTCAACTCTTTGTCCCCTATGGCTTCATTTGCGCGTCCTTCTTACAAGTTGTATCAAGCTCTGCCAGCCCCTATATAATGAGCTCAGTCTCTACATTAATTGCCACTTAGATCTACTCCTCATTTTGTTCACATCTCTGTCCTCCCCTGTACAGTTGTTATTATTGTGAGTCCTCAGGAAGTCTCCAACCATCTAGCAGCTGTGTAATTTGAGTATAACTGTTACTGCATTTTTTCTTGTACTGTATAGCATAAGGTGTTGATTCGTAGGCCTAGTAAAATTTTTGTAATTCATATCGTCAGCCAGTGGTAATAATATTTTGTATCTATAATAATATATCTTGCATTCACTGAGCATTATCCGGTTTTCTCATTTTATCAGGGCTGACTTAGATAAATTTACTCTTGCTAATTTCGTGTTAATAGAGGCTATTGCAGTTAACCATATATTTAACCTGTTTTTTGCCATTACATTATCCTTATGAGTCCTGAATGTTTAGTTGTTAGTTTGAGCATTAAACTTTAACTTGTAATTTTACCTAACTCTTTTGTTTTGAACCTGGAACTTTACGGGACAGTAGTGATTTTTAGTATTCCCACTTAAAGTATTCATTATCTCTCTCTGTTCCGTAACATAAATTTGGCGACCTCTTATCAGGTTATTCAGGATATTATCATAAGGATATTGCTTGATATTTTGTGACTGTGATTTATTCATGATGTTTACTATTACTACGCTTGATGAAGCCAAAGATTTTTTGTCAAATGTGCAAACAGTGTGTGATGTAGAAAACAGAACAAAGAATGAACTTGAGCTTGTTGCTCAACAATTGGGAATTGCTCTTCGCTCTCATCGTTCTAAAGATCAAATTGTTGACATGATTAATGAAAGCTTGTTTAATGTAACTCCTCCAATTGAGCAAACACAGATTGAATTAGCTAAGTTACAGCTAGCCCTGCAGGAGGCTTGTGCTAAAAAGGCTGAATTTCAGGCAAATACTCGTATTCAGGAGGCACAGGTACAGGTTCAGGCACAAATTGAACTTGCTAGGATTCAGGCAGACCATGAACATCGCATGAAACAAGGTGGAACTGGATCATCTAGTTCTGATGATTTTGATGTGGCTAAAAATGTTAAACTTGTCCCTCCTTTTAATGAATCTGATTTAAGAAAGTATTTTCAGTTGTTTGAGAGGGTAGCTACCGGTTTTAATTGGCCCAAAAAGTATTGGCCAGTACTCCTTCAAACTGTTCTCACCGGTAAAGCTCAAGTAACTTATGCATCTTTGCCTCAGGATCGATCTGATAATTATGATGTAGTTAAGAGCTTGATTCTTGAGGCCTATGAGCTTGTTCCTGAAGCCTATAGAGTAAAATTTAGGACAACTTATAAGCAAGATAAGCAATCCCATGTTGAGTATGCAAAAATCAAAGAAGATCTGTTAGAGCATTGGTTAAATTCTAAGAATGTGGATTCTGATTTTGACAAATTTAAGCAGATGATTTTGCTGGAGGACTTCAAAAGGTGTATTAATAATGATGTAAGCCTATATCTTGATGAGAAAAGAATATATAATTTGTCTGATGCTGCAGTTTTAGCTGATGAATATGTTCTCACTCACAAGAGATATTCTAAAGAAAAAAGGAAAGCTGAGAATAAGTACGTTGCCTCTACTCAGAGTACAAGTAACAGGAAAGAGAATAAAGATGATGTTTCTCAGGAAGTAAATACCAGCTTCACCCCTAGGTTTCAGAAAAGTAAATGTACTTATTGTAGTAAGCTTGGTCATACTACGGAGAAATGTTTCAGGAGACAGCGTGATGTGAACAAAAAAGAGTCTTTAAATATTCAGTCAATTGGTCTAGTGTCCACCCTTGAGAGTTCCCAGAATTCTTTAACTGAGTTAACTGAACCTGCTTTGAGGGGTAAATTAAATTCTCATGATGGAGCTCCTCTTCTGAGCAGTAACGTGGGTGACACTCTCAAGAGTTCATGTGCTAATTTCCTGTCTGATGGTTTTGTCAGTCCTCTGGACAGTAATGACAGGAAATCAGTTAAAATATATCGTGATACAGGTGCTTGCCAATCCCTTATGCTGACCAGTGTTCTAGGCTCTAATGTTAATTCCTCTGATGAAACTGTAATCTTACAAGGTGTAGGGAATAATTACTTCTCTGTCCCTCTGTGCAGAGTGAATTTAGAGTCTGGTTTTGTTAATGGTTCCGTTATGGTTGGGTTGGTTGAGACGCCCAATGTCAGGTGTAACTTTCTTACTTGGAAATGATATTGGTGGAAGTCAAGTGTGTCCAGCTCCTCAGTTGTCTAGTGAGCCAGTGGCTGCGACCCAGGATTGTGATATCCCTGATGTGTTCCCTGCATGTGCTGTCACTAGGGCTAAGTCTAAAGTTACTGGTGACTTAGAGGATAATGATGATGATGATGTTATCCTAGCTGACACTTTTCTTGCTAATTTGGACCACTCACCAGATGAGGCAGTACCGCGTAGTGTTGATAATTTGTCTCGTCAAGAGTTTGTTGAGTTGCAGGTTGCTGACCCTGAGTTGAAAGGTCTAGCTAACTCTGCTTGCAGTGAGGAAGAGTCAGCTGGTGCTTCTACTTGTTATTATATAAAGTCAGGAGTACTTATGAGGAAGTGGAGACCCCCAACAGCATCAGCCGACTGTGAATGGGAGGTTGTACATCAAGTTGTCATCTCTCGTGTTTGTAGGCAGGATATCATTAGAGTGGCTCATGATTCCAGTTTGGCAGGACATCTTGGAGTGAGGAAGACTGTGGCACGCATTTTGAAACACTTCTACTGGCCAGGTATCTTCAGGGATGTTTCATGGTATTGTAAGTCTTGTCACACCTGTCAAGTTGTGGGGAAGTGTAATCAGACCGAAAAGGTTGCACCTCTAGTTCCCATTCCTCCTTTTGAGGCGCCATTCACCTATGTGTTGGCTGATATTGTGGGCCCTCTTCCTAAGACTTCTTCAGGATTTTCTTATGTGTTGACCCTGATTGATATGGCTACTCGTTATCCTGAAGCCATTCCACTTAGAAATATCTCAGCAAAGAACGTGGTTAAGGAAATGCTAGGGTTCTTCACAAAGTTTGGTCTGCTCAAGGAGGTACAGTCAGACCGGGGAAGTAATTTCATGTCAAATGTTTTCAAGCAGTCTCTGAAAGAGTTGGGCATCACCCAAATCACATCTTCAGCTTACCATCCCCAGACCCAAGGAGCGTTGGAGAGATATCATCAAACACTCAAATCGATGCTCAAGAAATGCTGTTTGGAACATCAGAAAGACTGAAATAAAGGTCTTCCATTCGTTGTATTTGCCGCAAGAGAATCTCCAAATGAATCACTGGGCTTCTCACCTTTTGAACTACTGTTTGGCCATGAAGTAAGAGGACCCCTTAAACTACTCAAGGAATGCTGGCTGTCGGAGGAAGATGATGTCAACCTGCTGGAGTATGTGATGAAGTTCAAAGAACGGCTGTCCACTGCTTTACAGCTGGCGAGAGAGAATTTAGGATCTGCTCAGGAGAAGATGAAGACTTGGTATGATAAGAAGTCCAGGTTACGCCACTTTCATCCAGGAGATCAGGTTTTGATTCTGCTACCGGTGCATGGGCAACCTCTTCAAGCCAAGTTTAGTGGTCCTTATTTCGTGGAGAAGAAACTCAGTGATGTCAACTATGTCATCGCCACACCAGATCGTAGAAAGAACAAGCAACTTTGTCACATTAACATGCTAAAGTTATATCACAGGCGGGACGAAAATAACCCAGTCTGCACTGTAGCTGTTCCACCCGAGTCTGCAAGTGAAGTTCTCCAATGCAGTATGAGCCTGAGTGATAGTTTGGGGAAGAATCCTGATATCATGAATGATCTCCAGACTAAGCTTTCTCATCTAGCTCCCGAGGAAAGGCAGGAGTTTTCGGCATTACTGCAGGAGTACCTGCAAGTGTTCCATGCCACTCCAGGAAGAACCACTGTGTTGATGCATGATGTCGATGTTGGAGACGCAAAGCCAATTAAATTGCCTCCTTACCGTGTGAACCCAGTGAAAGTTCCTCTCATCCAGAAGGAGCTTGGCTACCTGTTGGACCACAAGATGATTGAGCCCTGTCAGAGCGAGTGGAGTTCTCCTGTCACTCTAGTCCCTAAGCCAGGTGGGTCACAGCGGCTTTGCATTGACTACAGACGTGTTGATCAGATAACCAAAACAGACACTTACCCTCTCCCTGACGTGGAAGATTGCATAGACAAGATCGGAAAGGCTAGGTACATAAGTAAGTTTGATTTGTTAAAGGGATACTGGCAAGTACCTATGACTGAACGTACTAGGGAGATCTCATGTTTTGTAACACTAGGACAGACTTTTGCATGTTCTGTAATGCCATATGAAGAATGCACCAGCCACATTTCAGAAGCTCATGAATGTTGTAACAGAGGGTTTGGCAGGGTGTGTTGTTTATATTGATGATGTATTAATCTTCAGTGACAACAGAAAAGATCACCTATGCCATGTCAGTAAATTTCTTGAGCGTTTGGTTCAGGCTAATCTTGTAGCTAATTTATCAAAGTGTGAGTTTAGTCAAGCTAAAGTTCAGTACCTTGGGTACGTAATTGGTGATGGACATGTTGCACCACCAGGAGCTAAGGTTCAGGTTATAAGTGATCTTCCCAGACCTAAAAGTAGGAAAGAGCTACAAAGATTTTTGGGAATGGTAGGTTATTACAGGAGATTTGTTCTTAACTTTTCAATTCTTGTATCACCACTTACAGACCTACTGAAAAAGGGAGTTAAATTTGTCTGGACCGATGACTGTGAATCCTCTTTCAGCAAACTTAAAGCTATCCTATTAAGTCAGCCAGTGCTTGCTACTCCAAATTTTGCTAAGCCTTTTCAGATGGCTGTTGACGCAAGTGAAACAGGAGCTGGGGCTGTTTTGCTGCAAGAGGATGATCAGGGTTTTGAACATCCTGTATCTTATTACAGTAAGAAGTTCACTCCACCTCAAAAGAACTACTCAACTATTGAGAAAGAGCTTTTGGCCTTGATTTTGGGTTTACAGCATTTTTCATTTTATTTGTGTTCTGGTTTTGACCCCATAGTCATTTATACCGATCATAACATACTGAAATTCCTTAGTAAGTTTAAAGATAAAAATCAGAGATTGACAAGATGGAGTCTACTTCTTCAGGAGTATTCATTAGACATACAGCATGTCAAGGGGAAAGAAAATGTTATTGCAGATTGCTTATCTAGACTTTAGACAGATTGTTTTAGAGTAATAAGAAATTTCCTTTGTAAATTTCTTTTTCTTTGATGGGAGGTGTTACCTAGCCTATGATTTCATCATCCTTTGTGTAATTCTAACGTACAGTATGCTGCATGTTTGATCACAAGCGTGTTCTACCTCACTCCTCCCTTCTACCCTTATAGTAGAGTAAGTCGTTCTTTCTGTTGTTCAGAGCAGGATTGTCAGCTCTTTGTCCCCTGTGGCTTTATTTGCGCGTCCTTCTTACAAGTTGTATCAAGCTCTGCCGGCCCCTATATAATGAGCTCAGTCTCTACATTAATTGCCACTTAGATCTCCTCATTTTGCTCACATCTCTGTCCTCCCCTGTACAGTTATTATTATTGTGAGTGCTCAGGAAGTCTGCAGCCATCTAGCAGCTGTGTAATTTGAGTATAAGTGTTATTACATTATTTCCTTGTACTGTATAGCATGAGGTGTTGATTCGTAGGCCTGGTGAGTTTTTTTTGATTCATGTGTTTTAGGTGTCAGCCAGTAGTAATAATATATTGTTTCTGTAATAATATATCTTGCATTCACTGAGCATTATCCGGCTTTTTCATTTTATCAGGGCTGACTTAGATAAATTTACTCTTGCTAATTTTGTGTTAATAGAGGCTATTGCAGTTAACCATATATTTAACTTGTTTTTTGCCATTACATTATCCTTATGAGTCCTGAATGTTTAGTTGTTAGTTTGAGCATTAAACTTTAACTTGTAACTTTACCTAACTCTTTTATTTTGAACCTGGAACTTTACGGGACAGTAGTGATTTTTAGCATTCTCATTTAAAGTATTCATTATCTCTCTCTTTTCCGTATCAATATATATATATATATATATATATATATATATATATATATATATATATATATATATGTGTGTGTGTGTGTGTGTGTGTGTGTATACATATATACACAATATAGATAGATAGCCTACACAGACAGATATAGTAGAAAAAATTAGTGATTTTTGGATTTGACCCATCTAAAATGAAGACAGTTTTTATTCTAATCGGATAGTCTCCAGACAATATTATTCAGTATACGAAGAACTTCTAGTATAGCAGGAATTAATGAAGGCTTTCCTTAACCTGTCATATTAGATACGTCCTCCATAAATTGAATCAATTAGGCTGAATAAAGCAAGTATTCATAATAAAAACGTCGCCGTACTGGAGGTGTTAGGAATAATGCATAGATTCAGATTAGTACGCACACATCCGGATACAAATGACTCTTCTTGAGACAGGAAGGTGTCAGTATAAATAATGGGCAAACACATGTAATAAATCACAAAAGACAGTAATGTGAAAATAGATCTTATGCTTCACTGACTCACTCTCAGCTGAATACAATAATCTCGCGTTAGGTAGGATAAAAACCTCGTGTTGTCTCTTACGTGGTACCAGTGTTTACATTCAGACATTGGTGACTTAGTTTCTGCTGAAGAAAATCGTTTGGTGTCAGCTTAAATTGAATATTAGGGTTGTTATGATCATGAGAGGGTTAATTTATTCTTATTACTGTATATACAGCTTAGAATAACCAAGTGGTGCAGTGGAAATAAACTCAATCAGTTTTGGTAGAAGAGTTGAATTATTCCTCTTGAAAAGAATAGTTATGCAATAGGCAGGTGATAAAAAAAAAGTTATAATAGTTATAATAACATTTTTATTCAGGCTAAGTCTGAGTCCTAACCCTTAGGAGGACAGAGGCATCCATTAGCTGAGTAAAATCATTTGGTGGTAACCGGAAGAAAGTAATTTGTATGATCATATTCACAGAAATGACTTAGCTCTTTGGCTGACAGGGATTTAGATCAGTTACCGAAGAAAAGATTGTCCACTGAGAGCCAGAGTAAAACGGTATCATAATTTCGTAAACAAAAATACATTATTTTATTTAAACCTGACCTTTATTCAAAAACAAGGCAGAAACTTCCCTCGTACCTGAATGAAATCGCTTGCCAAGCAAAATAATAATAATAATAATAATAATAATAACAGTAGTAGTAGTAGTAGTAGTAATAGTAGTAGTAGTAGTAGTAATCATCATCATCATCCGGACCTCCTTTCCCACTCTAGGGCAGGGAGAGGAGTAGCAATGTCCAGACAGCCCAAATTTGCCCAATCCAATAGGCTACGCTTCCATTCACTCATCATTCAAGCCCCCGGAATCCTGGCTCTATCTGATACGACAAAAACATTCACCACGTTCTGTAACTTCACATAAACGTATCTGATAGAGTCAGTCCGCTGCCACGTTAAAAAAGAATGCCAAATCCCAGATCATGCACTTCTCCTTACAACATTCACACAGCCAACTCCATCTTTTGTCAGTTCCCTAGCCTCACCGACTTCCAAGCCTCTCTTCCTCACACACTTATCCACCATATCTCTCCACCTTCTCTTTGGCCTACCTCGCCTCCTCCCTTCTTCAGATTCGCTCAGATATACTTTTATCACCACTCCATTGTTATCCGTTCTCTCCACATGACCATACCATCTCAATGCACTCTTCGATTCTGGTGTCCACCGACTTCTATCTCCACATCTTCCACGAATCACATTATTTTTTCTACCCTATCAACCCTCTGTTCTCCACATAGATTCCTCAGCAGTCCCATCTCCACTGCTCTTACTCTAGACTTTTCATTGTTATGCCACACCGTAGTCTCACATCCAGATGTTAAAGGTGGCACTAACACTCCTTCATGTAAACCTGTTGCAGCTGCAACACTCAAGCCTCTGTTTCTTATCAAGGCCTTCATTGCAGCTTTTTTCCTTCCTTGTGTCGCTCTACTTTCCACTTCTTTTGCACATATTACTCTCTTTTCTATCACTGCACCCAGGTATTTGAACTCTCTCACCAATTCCAGTCTCTCTCCATTCACTGTAACATCGCACTGGGAGTCACCTTCTCTCTCAGTAACCATCACTTTACTTTTTTTTACATTTACTTTCAATTAACAATTAACTCTAAGCCTTTTCCACCCCGTTTGGGATACATGGCGTCTGGCAATGAATGAATGAATGAACTTTCAAGGCACGACGCTCACAGACCTCAGCAAAACTCCGCACTAGCCTACCCAGTTCTCGTCCGGTACTTGCAAGCAGTACCGCATCATCAGCATACAACAAATCTGAGATATTCCATCCATCACCATTCATTACCAACGCAGTCCCTCTTTCCATTGCTCGTGTTTTTACTTTTCTCATCACCTCGTCCATATTTATATTGAACAACCATGAGGACATCACACAACCTTGTCGCACGCCCACACCGATTGTGAACCATTCACATAGATGCCCATTAACCCTTACGCATGCTTCACTACCATCATAAAAACTCTTGACGGCACCTAGCAGCATAACACCTACACCGTACATGTGCAAAACTTTCCACAGTCCTCTGTCCACTTTGTCGTATGCTTTTTCCAGATCCATGAATGCCATAAACACCTTATGGTCCTTCTCACAAGCCTTCTCCTTTGCTTTCTGTCTCACTTCAAGTGTTGGATCCACACATCCTCTGCCACTCCTAAAGCCACCTTTCATCACTCACTAGGACTTTTGATATCTGTCTTACTTTCTTTATAATAATTCTTCCGTATACCTTCCCTACAACACTCAATAAACTTATCCCAGGGTAATTCTTGCACTCAGTTCGCTCACTTTTATAATAATAATAATAATAATAATAATAATAATAATATAATAATAATAATAATAATAATAATAATAATAATAATATTATTATTATTATTATTATTATTGGTGGTATGTGGTGGCGCTCACCATCCACTCACTCGATGTAGTGCTACTTTGAGTGTCTGCCCTTTCCTCTCTTCCTTCTTTTCTCTTCGGTCTTTTTTTCCTTCATTCCTTTCTCTTCCTTCTGCCTGCGGGTGACTTTACACTCCCTCTTCTGTCTTTCCTTCACTTTTTTCTTTTCTTTCTGCCTAGGGGTGACTCTACTCTGTGACAAGCCAAGTGGTTTCCTGTACACCAGGAAACCATTTACAACGTTGGATGGTAACCATATGACGACATTATGGCGCCTGGTGGTTTAAAGGGTAATTAAGGCGCTCCGATCGGTTTGTGCATGTGTGGAACTTCATAGCCACCAGTATATATATATGTAACTCTTTAGTCTTGTAACAGGTAAGTCTTGAGTTCTGTTTAAAGTTATTTTGGTAATTGAAGAGTAGGAGGAGTTAAATATGAATACAGGGAGTTGATCTTGATTTATTATCTTCAAAGAAAGTCTAAGCTGAGCAGCGTATGTATTACACAGGGACTTAATTTACTAGCTAAGTCTAGTCAGACCCCTCTTCTTATTTGATCTTTCCACTACCTGCTGGTTTTATGGCTTGCCTCATTCTGAGCTCTGATTCCTACATTCTCGTTTAGCAGGGGTCGTGTCATGTGGGCTATACTGTTGTGAAGCTTCTAGAACACTGTATGTCTGTGTGTATGTACAGCTTCTGGTGCACGACCAGCATTCCTTCACTTAAGCCTTGCAAGGGTTGCTGTCACACTTCCTCTCCTACCCCCTGGCTTGGTGCTATTATCTGTCTATCTGCCTATCTATATATCTATCTATCTATTAATTTTATTATTATAATATGGAGTCCTGACATCGCTCGGTCACGCCAACTAGCGGTCCTCTGACAGCAATCACCATTGACGTATGCTAATCTATTAATACATAACATTGATTGTAATATTGTGTAGATATAATATTCATGTTAATATTTCAATGATCCAGTAATATTACATTTTAAACAAGTTGTATACATAATCGAACAAATGCAATATCGTTTAATTGGTTATTGTATGACATTACGCAAGATGCATATATGCAAAAAATAAAATTGTTCAAAGTTAAGATTATGGTTTGAGCTATTATTATTTCATATAGGGATAATGATATTAGTATACTTCTATATCATGTCATTCATTTTTTTTTTTTTTTTTGTAAAATTAATGCTATATACACAATATGTACAGTTCATTCAGGGGGATTTACTTGAATTCGCATCTTCCCCCACTAAATACTGAATCCAAGTTTGCAATTCTTGCGTGCATTCTGTGCATTGCAAACTGCATTACTGCAAAATTAATACAATACAGAAGCTTATAAAGACAGTAGATGCTGGGCTATACACATAATATGGGTTGAACATACACAAACTCAAATCTTCCTAGGGCTTCATTGTTTCATCGATCAGTTGCATAGTTTCAAACTTAGGTGAAGTCAACTTAATACTTGTGCTCATGTTTAAGTCCATATTAGGTAGTGGGTGGAAATGTTTGTGTGTATGACTGAGAATGGCGTAGTGATTGATGGTGGATAAAGTGGACATGGATGGTGTAAATACCGCACAGTAGTCTGGTGCTATGTATAATCCTGATGCTGAAGTATGAGATGGTAGTATATCTGGACAGACTATATAAACTGATGTGTTATGAGTGAAATAAAAAAACTGTGAGTGTCCGATGTGTTGATGATGTACAAGCTTATCTGGAGCAAAAGTGAAGTTGCAATGATTATGAATATTGTGATTTCTTATGATAGCAATTTCACAAGGGACTGTTTCAGTAGGCTGAAACGTGAAAATGTATGCAGGACAAAGGTGAACAGCATGTAAGGATGTGCGGCACTTTCGTTCAATCGTTGATTCACTTGTGGAAGTGACAGTGTTCCGTCTCTTGGCGACCATGATGAGTTCGGTGTTTGTGTTGATGTTGATGATGACCAAAGTATTATTATTCTTAGAAGGGAAGGGGTGTATTTCGTATACTGTGAACAGGTTGTCAGTTATGAATGGTACATGAACTACTACTGATCTTGGTGTTAGTGTTGCTTCTAAATATGGATAATATTGCATGAAATCCCTACTTCGAAACAATGGCTTCAATTTATGTTTATGTATGCCTTGACTAATTATCTGACGTAGCTCATGAACTGGAAGTAGGTCAATTGTGATCATGCCATTACCGGCATTCGAAATTCCTTGCATAAGTGCCCTGTAACGAACTCTAGTGTTGTCTAATTGAAGTAGAATTGTGTTAATGTGTTCCATGATGATGGAGAAGTGTTGGAAAAGTGTTATGTTAACTTCCATGTCATTTATTTTGTCAACAGTTTCGAGAGCTATTTTTTCCGTCATTTTTAGATTTTTCACGATTGTGTTCATTGCTCAGTTATGTCCTGCGATGAATTTATCTTGGTATGTTAGTACCTGAGCTATTTTATTAAATTTGTTGTTTATTTCTTGAAGGTCTTCCTCTGTAGCCAATCCAAAGATGTTCCCAAGAACTGCACCACCCAGGTCGAACAAACCGCGCTTTTGGCGAGTACGTGTAATGTTGTTCGAGGAGCTCAATACCTCTGTTCCACGAGGTGGGAGATCTTGGATTATGATGTGCATAATTGACTTCGCCTGTTCTATCTTCCATTTCGCTAACTTCACTATTTCATCCACTTCCTTTGTGTTATGTGCCTGTGAAACATAGCCTCCTATCATGAAGTCCAGGGTCCTCATAGGTCTCGCGATGTTTTCTAGATAAGAAGGTAATTCGTATAAGTAATCCAAACTGATTCCAGTACTCATGACGTCTTTTACGATTGACGTCGTGGCCGTTGGAGCTATGAGGCATCCTTGCCGTATTATGTGTTGGGGGTCTAAGTGCGCATATCCTCTTGCTATGTAAAGGAGAATCCATAGCATAAGCCCTTTCATCGTTAATTACCGAAAAAAAAAATCTATTAATTTTCTAATATGGTCATGCTGTGGTTGATGATAGTGATGATGTGCGTTACGGTTGCCTAATGCAGAACAATAACTTGCTTGTTATTTCATTTATAGAAGGAGTTTAAATCGATATTTAAATCATGTAAATGATGTACTGTAATTTTATTGCAGCAGTTGCACCTATGTTTGATTGTTTGGTATTTGACCTTAATTTATTTTTGTAATTATTGTCGTTTTCTTGATTGGTTTCATGAGTTATGTTCGGTTGTTCGGTGGTATCCGATGCTAAATAATTATTGGATAGTTCCCTTGAAACTCGTTTTAAATGGTCAATATGAACTTGTTTCTCTTCGCCACTTGACAGAGACCTAATTAAAACTTTGTTTGCTTTTATGTTAATTACTCTGTATGGGCCCTCAAATTTCGGGGATAATTTATTGTCTCTCGTAAGTATGATACCATAGACAATGTCTCCTAAGCCGATAGGCGAGTCTCTTGCCTTTTTATTAAATGCCTCCGTCATTTCTTCCTTAGACATCGTTAATTGTTTTTTTTTACTCTTTTATGTATGTCCTGGAATTCACGTAAACGGAGTTTAGAGTAATCATCGTAGTAGTATATTGGTAGATTTTGACCTTCTAGAATCTCATATGGCAGTTTTTATCTGTCCCATATATAATGAAATGTGGTGTGTTTATTTATAGATCCATTAATTAAGGCGTCTACTCTGGGAATCCAATCATCCCAGCTTGCATAATTATCTTTGAGAATGTGTCGTAGTATATCTAATACTTTTTTGTTTTGTCTCTCTACTAACCCATTAGATGCTGGGTGATAGGCTAAAACGTTTACGTTTTTGATATTGTATTGTTTACATATTTCTTATAAGATATCAGCATTAAATTCTCCTCCATTATCTCTTATTAGTACCTTTGGGGTAGTAAAGCGACATACCACACTATCTATTATTGCCTTTGCTACTGTCTCTGCTGTTTCATCTTTAATTGGGGCCAAAATGACATAACGGAAAAAATGACCCGTTGCTACGAATAGGTATTGGTTATTATTGTATGATAATGGCATCTTGGGTAAATTAACCACGATAACATCCCATGGTTGATGTGGTACAGGGTAATTACCTATAGATGCAGGTGAAATTGCGTATCATTTGTGTTTTGCACATGATTCGCATCTGTTTATATGATTTTTTATATCTTTTCGTAATGATGGCCAGTAATATAACAACTGGGCTTCTTTCAATGTCCTATCCTTTCCAGGATGTCCTGCATGTGGGCTATCGTGTATCGTTCGTAATACTTGAGGTATCGTGTCATTAGGTACTACCAATTGGTTATTATTTCTTCGGCATTTTGGTTGTTCTGGGTTGGTCTTGTATAAGGTATCATTGATAACTGTGAATTGTTCTAGTGGTACATGTAGTTTGGGCAATTGTATGTCACCTCCACTTTCTAACTTGTATATAACTTTAGACCATGTTGAATCAAGTCTTTGTGCTTTTGCGATTTCACCGTGGTTTCGGATGCCTCCTTTGAGATCTAATGCCGCCACCTGAATTGTGTTCGGGTTCCTGGATAGTGCGTCGGCTACTAGATTCATTTTGTCTTGTATATAATGAATATGTGCAGTTGCGAGCAGATGACTCGAGGGCACGTAGTCAGCCAATATGTTGGTGTTTTATCTGGTAACAGTGGTAGCCGTGAACTTGACTGTGATTCAATCGGCTGATCAGGCGAAACAAACTTAGAGATAAATAGTCAAATTCAGTTATATCTGGTCTCCAATCAATGTCATGCAAGTAAACGTATTATATTGATAATGATTAACGTGTCGTCCACATGGTAGAAATATTTATAACCATACTATTACAATATAGGCATCTAAATAGTGGTGCGTTCATTCATGTCAGACACACGGATATCCCGAGTGTGCAGCTCCATCACCACCTCGGTTTGTGACAGAGGCATCACGTGACGCCACGTGTGGGAAGAGGCATCAAGGTGGAACCAATTGGCCCGTTCATGATGATAAATATTTATAGAGAGTAATCGTTCGACTTTACCACTCGAATATTAAACAAACATTGGTTGCGTATGTCAAAACAAACTTATTACAACTTTTAATCTCATACGCGTTTAATATCGCAGCCAACCGCCTGCTCCCTTCTCCTCCCATCTGACGTCCCACGTCGTCCCTCTCTTCCTCACCCACCACCCTCCTTATAATTCCCACACACCCCTCTCCCTGTTCCGCCTACTGTGGAGTGAAGCTTTAACTCTCCCACCTGCTTCGGATTTAGACTTCGACGAAAGTGAGGTTCACGGTGAGGGATGACTGGCATGACGGCATTTTTGTGATAATAATGCTAGGTCGCGGGGAAGCTGATAACCCTATGGTATATCTCTTGAAAACTGGTAAAGGTTGTTTGGTTCACAACAGTAGTCGAACCAAATAAATCACTACCGATACCCGTGTGTCACACATGAATGAACGCACCAATCTTTGGATGCCTATGTTGTAATACTATGGTTATAAATATAATTACCATGTGTATGACATATATGTTTACTTGCATGATACTGAATGGAGACCAGTTAAAAACGCACATTGACAAATTATCAATGGGATGGTTTTGTCCGACCAGCCGACTGAATCTCGGTCAAGTTCGTAGCTACCACTGTTACCAGATAAAACACCAACATGTTGGTGGACTAGGTGGCCTCGAGTCATCTGCTCGCAACTGTACAATGTAGTTTTCGACTGTACATTTCCATCTTGCTCTTCTCCCAGAGAGGAGTTTTTCTTTAAACATACCCACTAGCGGTTTATGGTCGGTGAATAAGTGTATTTCGTAACCATATGCCAAATCTCGAAACTTTTGTAATGCAAAAACCACTGCAAGTGCCTCTAAGTCTGTAGTGCAATAATTTTTCTCTGCACCTTTTATTTGTCTACTGGCAAATGCAGTTGGTTGATTCTGTCCCCTTTTTTCTTCTTGCATCATTACAGACCCTAATCCTTTAACTGATGCATCTGTACAAATAATAAATGGTTTTGTGAAATCCGGATATGCCAAACATGGTGCATTTGTTAGTTTAATTTTTAATTTGTTAAATGCTTGTTTTTGTTCTTCTCCCCATTCGAATATAGCATCTCTTTTGAGTAGGTGGAATAGAGGAAAGGCTATATGAAAGAAATATTGTACGAATGACCTATAGTACCCAGTTAGACCAAAAACTGTCTAACTTCGTCATTCGTAGTGGGTTCAAGGAAGTCTCTCACCGCCTGTATTTTGTCATCAGTGGTGTGAATACCATTAGCATTTAGAAAGCTTAATTTTTAAATCAGTATCACCAAGCTTTTTTAATGAGTAGGTCTAATTTCTGGAGATGTTCTGTGATATCTTTCGTTGCGATGATAATATCAAGATAAACAAATATTCCTTGTCCTAAAATTCCGGACAATACATAATTCGTAAGACGCTGGAATGTGCCCAGGGCTGTCCTCAGTCCCATGGGCATCCTTCTATAATGATAGTGTCCTCTATTTGTGGAAAAGGTAGTGTATTTACGTGACTCCTGATCTACAGGACTTTGATAATAACCACTTAGCAAATCGATCATGGAAAATACGTTATTTTCTGGTCCAGTATTCTGTAGGATGTCGTTTAGCAATGGCGTGGAAAATCGGTCTGGGATTGTGTGATTGTTTAGTTTATGGTTATCTACTACCGCAGGCATTTCTCCATTTCGTTTGGGCACGAAGAATAATGGGGCATTCCATAGGGAGACTGATGGCTCAATAATTCCAAATTTTAACATTTCATCGACATACTGATTTGCGAGTGTGCGCTGAGATTGTGGGATTCGGTAGGCAGGTACGAAAATTGGTGGTGTATCTGGGTGCACATTAATCTTGTGATGAATCAGGTTAGTACACCCTAATTGTTCTCCGGGTAATGCTACGGTGTCCCTGTATTTTTCCAGCAAATCATTTTCTTCATCTAATTCACCTGAGTGAATTAAATTCTCTTTTATGCTTTCTCTATCTGTAGATTTTATCTCACTTGTGATTCCAGCTGAAACTGTTTTCATTACAGGGGCAGGACATTTCTGAATATTAACTATACAAGCCCCCTTTTTCAACTGTACGTCCCCATTCATGTGATTAATTAGAAATATCTGAGTTTGCCCATCATTGTTCATCTGACATAATGCGTTTTCTACTGACAATCCTTTTACTTTACATAATTCTTCTAAGAGAAGAACAGTACTATTCCATAACTTGCTCTTTATGGTAACTTTTCATATAGGAGTTAGGTGGTATAAATAAGTAATTGGTGAGATGGGCGGGAAAAACTGATAAATCAGTACCGTTACCTGGGTTTCTAGTCCTGGAGGCTGGGGATGGTGGTGTGAGTGGATCTATACACTCATCTGTTTGTGTATGTTTGTTTCAGCTTTTAATATTACCAATTCTTTTTGGTTCTCTTTTACTAATCGGTGAGGACTCTGATGGTATTTCCACTATGAATTCATTATCAAAGTCTATTCCATTCATTTGTGGGAGTAAAGTTATTTTCTCTGTTCTCATGCATCTTAAGTCCAGTAACATATGAGCTTTAAATGCTAAGTTTTCAACGATATTAAAAAAAATGCAGAGATTGGTCTTGTAGTCTCTCTGAAACTGATGTTTAACCGTATCATACCTTTTACTGTGATTTGTTTGCCATCTACTGTATATAAGTCTAAATCAGATTCTTCCAGAAAAGTTACTTTCTTCTTATTTCTAAAAATTCTATTTATTTCTTCTTGTGTTCTTAAGTTCACTGGAGAGCCTGTGTCTAGAAACAAAGGAAACGTTTTGATCCTCACATACAGCTGGTATCAAGATACACTCATTTCCCAACATGCCTCCTATGTGAATTTTAGACTTACTTTTCTTTACGTTTGTTCGTTTTTTGTCGTGACTTGGTCTTTCCCTGATTTGAAAATAGACACTAATTTTCCTACTGTTTTGCAGTTACTGGTCCAATGCCCTTGGCACCGATGATGCCTACAGTAGGGACCAAATCCTTGTGTCTTTTGTCTATCCTCTTTTGTTTTGATAAATCATTCATTCTCTGTTTGTCCTGGTTTTGCACAATAATGACATAGAATGGACATATCTACTGACTGTGATCTGCGAGATGACTTCCTATATTTAGTGGTGTATGTGGCGCGAGATCTGCTTGAACTCCGCAAAAACATATGAAACTGCCTGTAGCCTGGTATTTGTGATCATTGTCTCGGTGCTTTCGGTTGTTTGCTCTGCCAGCTTTCGGGTCGCGATCGATTTTGTTCTGTGTGTGGGGTAGTTGTAGCTGTTTTCACAGCTGATACCGTCTCAGGCACTCTTATTCTATTAGAATGTGATTGTGTTTCAATCACCCCTGCTTTGCTACACTGCATCTCTACCTCGTTCATTAAGTCTAGTAAGCACATATCTGGGGTTACGCTATCGTCTTGGCGATCTTGAGGGTCCTATCAGGTAATTTACACAAGGCAGCTACATAACCAATGATGTCCATGACGAGGTCTGGGGACATCTTTCCATCTCCTGTTATCCAGTTTGAGTTTTCTAAGGTAGCTAATAATGTTCTTTTGATCGTGGAGACATCGGCAGTTATTTCACTGAGCACATGATTTGTTGTGTGCTCCCTTATAAGATCTACAATCTTATTTAATTCTGGGATTATACCTGGCAAAAAGTTCGTACCTCCAGAAAATTTCTTCAAAAATTCAATTTTAAATTCATCATATGTCTTAGCTCGTAGAAGCTTGTCTGACTTAAGCAAGTTACCTGCCAGGCACCTCTCCTGATTTATCTAAGAGGAAAAAATAAAAATTTTCACTTGTTCTTCTGTAATGTGCCTTTTTACGAAGATCTGTTCGCATTGATTAACGAGTGAAATGACATCAATACGGTCTTTTTCTGTGCCAGAGAATTTCGGGGCAGTTTTATCCTCATGGTAGACGTAAACTTGAGGTTGGAATGTTTGATCTGTGGTATTCATTTGCACTGGTTGTTCTGTTTATTTAACTTGGATTTGTTTATCGTTGTGTGAGGGAATAGTGGAATAGGTTTTCCCTGAACGATGAACTCTGTTACGTATAGGGCCTATTTTCATAGGTATGCAAGTCAGAGACAAAGTTCTCACTCGCTGCATCAGAGGGGATTTGCCAATCATCATCTAGAACTGAGGTATTTTTCTTTTAGTTTGCGGTGAATTTTGTAGGGTGGGTGTGTTGCCCTGGTGCTCTCTTATTTGTGTATCTGCAGTGGGCACTAACTGTGTATCATCTGGTACTAACACGGGTGGAGGTGAAAATATTCCTGTCATATCACTCAGTTAAAAAGAATTCATGTTGCTAAGGTATGGTGTTATGAAATACGTCTTTTGTTTATGTCCTAACTAAATAGATGAGTAAATGAGTTGTGATGAATGATAGATAGTGAGTGTATAGGTGTATATAAAAAAATAAGTAAAGGAGGTGATGGTACCTAATTTAAAGCACTGAGAAGAAATGAGTAAGTATAATTACACCCACTTGATACAGATGGTCACTCGGAGAGGAGTGTCGAGAGCAGCTGTCGATCTCGGAAGATAAATGCAGAGTTGAATGAAGATCTTCTCTCAATAATTCCAGGGCTGAGTTGATGGACGATATTACTCAGGAAATTCCATGGCCTGATGAATGTAGCGGTTAGCTGCTGTACTCACAAGCGAACCTCAGTATAGAATGTCGAATTCCCACTCAATATTGTGAAAATAAATGAGTAGGAGCTATGTGAATAAGAATGAAGTGGGTGAGAAGTGCCTGGTGTCAGAAACATGTTGATTGGCGTGGCGTCGTCTCAGTGAACCCCCATGATGACGTCATCTCAGCAGATACACATGGTGACATCGGCTTCCCACATTGGTCGCTGTGGTGAGTAACTGAGTAGCGATGAGTCACCTGAGTGAGGAAAGGTGAGTAAGATGTGTTATAAATGTGGCTCTTGTGTTTGTTGTGTCGTCTTGACCTCTGTGTCAGAGACGGAGGTAGAGGGGCGGTAGGAGAGAGCGTTGGGGTTCTAGTGCTTGTTGCTTTGGCCTTGCTTTTCGTTTACTTGTTTTGTTTTTCATTCTTCTTGCTGATACTTGCAGTTGCATGAAGAATATTATAGAGTTGTCCTGTAGACTTGTTATTTGTAGTTAACTGTAGAGCTTGTTGATCCTTACTTGTAACCCGTCATTGCTACTGTATGCTCATAGGCTCGTAGACTCGTAAACTCATAGACTCGTTCTTCTTATTGTATACTCGCTTGTGGTTACTTGACCGTAGAATTGTAGTAATGTAGAATCAGCTATAGAACTGGAGCTGATCTTGGTTACAGTTTCACCTGCTTTTGTAGAAATGATGGTTCGTAGGCGTAGAGTCAATCATTACTGCCACCATTTATTGTAGGAACTTCGTAGCCACCATTTATATATATGTAACTCTTTAGTCTTGTAATAGATAAGTCTTGAGTTTTGTTTAAAGTTATTTTGGTAATTGAAGAGTAGGAGGAGTTAAAGATGAATACAGGGAGTTGATCTTGATTTATTATCTTCAAAGAAAGTCTAAATTGAACAGTGTATGTATTACACAGGGACTTAATTTACTAGCTAAGTCTAGTCAGACCCCTCTTCTTATTTGATCTCTCCACTACCTGCCGGTTCTATGGCTTGCCCCATTCTGAGCTCTGATTCCTACATTCTCGTTTAGCAGGGGTCGTGTCACGTGGGCTATACTTTTGTGAAGCTTGTAGAACACTGTAAGTCTGTGTATATGTACAGCTTCTGGTGCACGACCAGCATTCCTTCACTTAAGAGATGCAAGGGTTGCTGACACACTTCCTCTCGTACCCCCTGGCTTGGTGCTACTATCTGTCTATCTACCTATCTATCTATCTATCTATCTATCTATCTATGAGTTGTATTATTATAATATGGAGTCCTGACACGTGTGTAGGTTTATATTCAAAGGGTGATTGGGGTTTATTGCTCACGTAATGCCACTCAGGGATGAGTGAGGCTGTTCACAATCATCTTAAATGTCAGGACCAACTTGCCTAGCCCCGGGCTTCTACGCTCCTCATGGGACAACACATGATTCGATGATGGATGGATGGATTATTATTATTATTATTATTATTATTATTATTATTATTACTACTACTACTACTACTACTGCTATTATTATTATTATTATTATTATTATTATTATTATTATTACTATTATTATTATTATTACTATTATTTTTTGTTATGCTCGGTATTTAATGGTCACCTTCCCGTCCCTTGAACGCCTAGTATGCAGCTGGGTTCTCTTTCTAGACCGGAGCTTAGTCAAATAGGAGAGAGGCAGGACAGAAAAACTCAAGGCAACAACCTTACATGCGTATTGACTAATTCTATTTCTGGAACAGATAGATGTCACAACAACAGGAATCTAGGTAATTATAAGTCATATACTGGTATCGTAGTATCGCGCAGGATACTATTTGGTCAATAGTTCAGGATAGCAGGTGAATGGCACAATAAATAGTTTCCATAATATTTCGGGCAGGGGGAATAGCTCGCTGTCACTTGGAGAGAAATAGAAGCTGTACTTAGGCTGGGCAAGTATTACACTGGTTTTGTAGTGCAGAGGAATTACGCTATAAAGGCAGAGTCTAATGTTTACTAAAATCACTGCACTCTTATTAAATCTCTCTTCTTACTCTCGCTGTGTCACTGTTTGCCCGGATCTTGATTAGCACATATTACTAGGCCTTGGACTTATATTCTATTGGATATCACCTGCCCGATATTCTAGTCACTATTGCACTGTCACTATACTATTCACCGTCACTCACTTTTGCTGGGGCAGTGGCGTGGTTAGTGGGAGGGGCAGGAGGACTCACAGCCTGACTCCTGATGGGGGCTGAGTCCCACCGGTGGCCTCTGCATCCAGCGGCCACGGAATCACTCGTAGGGGCTTCCTCTCTCGTCTGGGGCTAGGGGCAACGAAAGGCCCTGCACTGTCAGGGCTTGGGGTTGGAGTGCAGCCCTCAGGGCTGGGTCTGAACAGCTCCCTGAGACGCGCACTCAGGTGCCTGATGGAGGACGAGGGTCGTCGGCATTGGGGTGGGGAGAGGCCTCACCCGGGGGTCCTGGGGTCGGCCATGGGGGTCTGGTGATTGTGGCCTCCTACCACTGGGGACGCCGTCAGGAGTGACTTGCGGCATCTGTCGTCATTGGAGTCTGACAGGTAGGGTCTCTCCAGAGTCGGCTGGGTAGAGTACACCCTGGGGATAGCACAGGGCCTCTCCACAGGGCCTCGGGACTGGGACCCTCCTTTTGGAGGATATCACGTCATGGGGTGTGGCAGCACCAGATGGAGGAGAGGCTGCTGGCCACCTCCTGCCGTAGGGTCCGGTTACTGGCCGTGGCCTGTGTGGGGCAGTGGCTACTGGCCATCTCCTGAAGAAGGGGTGAGCGGCTACTGGCCGTCTTAAGGGCACCTTCAGAGCGGCTACCGGCCGTCTCCTGATGAAGGCGGGAACGGCTACCGGCCATCTCCTGAAGGAGGGGTGAGTGGCTACTGGCCATCTGAATGGCACCTTCGGAGCGGCTACTGGCCATCTCAAGAAGAAGGCGGGAGCGGCTACCGGCCGTCTCCTGAAGAAGGGGTGGGTGGCTACTGGCCATCTCAAAGGCACCTTCGCAGCGGCTAATGGCCATCTCCTGAAGAAGGGCATGGCTACCAGCTGTTGTTGGGGTGCTGCCTGGAGCTAGAGTAATAGCTCCACCCCGATCCTGTTAAGGGTCAGCTTGACCGCAAGGATGTCTCCTTTTCCTGCTATGGTGGCGGCGGGCGAGTTCCTGGTCATAGGGGGACATGGCCCAGGCGGACTTATGTCCATCACCTAGGGTCAGGTTGGGCTCTGTCTGCCCCTCCGTAGGCTCCTCCTGGGGGTGTCGTGTTGTCCTCAGTTGCTATTCCTGGCATTTTACCACCGTGACTGAAGGTGTTAGATTTTGGTAGTGTTGGTGTGGTGCACGGGTTCGAGATGTTGAAGGAGGGCGTTCCATGCTGTGGTGGCTAGGTTTTTGTGCATGTGGGTGTCGCAGGTGATGAAAAGGGTGGACGTGATGGTGGTGTTGCGGAGGAGTCACAGGAGGTGGAGGGGGCCACGGACGCGATGGTGGTATCCGGAGGGCGGCGCCCATGTGGCTCGTCGGATTCTCATGTCAGTCGGTCTTGTCTCCTGCAGAGTGCTGTGCTGAAAGCTGGAGATCGCTGTGGGGCGTGGGATTTTATGACGGGGCAATGTGGCATGATGTCTCTGGGGAATGGTGGTGGCTGGGATTTGGGCCTGGTGTAGCATGACTGTTAGGAGGGGGAGTGTGGTGTCGTGGTGAGGTGGGTGGTGTAGGGGTGGGGGCATATCAGGCGGGTGGGCGGGAAAAGTGGCTGGAGCGTGTGATGGTGGTTTTTAGGATGGGTGTGGGTGGCGAGTTGGGTGCATGTGGACATTGTGGTGGAGTTGAGGGTGGTGGGGAGGTGGTCGTTTTGCGTGGTGGCATTGGTATGGTGGCGGAGCTGGGAGTGGTGATGGGCAGTGTGCACTGCGAGCGGGTGAAGGAGAGGTTGGTCCATGGGAGGGACATGTGCTGATGGGCGTGGGGGATGGGGAGGCAAGTGGGGAGCGTGAGGGTGGAGGGGCGGCGACGGGGCTGGGGGTGGGGATGGGTGGTGGGTGGGGTGAAGGCTGGGTGGGCAGAGGAGAGGTTGGCATGTGCGCAGGACAAGTGGTAGCAGGTGTGGGGGATGGGGAGGACGACGCGGAAGGGGTAGGGGAGTGGTCGGGAATTTGCAGCATCAGTAAGTCTTCAGGTGAGGTGTGATGCGGCATGACGGGAGAAAGGGTGATAGAGGACAGGGAGGGGGAGGCTGAGAGGGAAGGTGAGGGGGATATGTAGCAGTTGTATGAAGTATAGGGAGGTGGGGCGGGCTTGGAGGGTAGCATGGAGGATGGGGTGGGGTTTGAGGGAGCAGGGGCACGGATTGGGTGCACATGGCGATTCCTGAGTGTGCAGGATGTGTTATGATAATCGACTGTCGCTTGGTAGGGGTTGGGGACGTTGGTGATGATGTAGGGTCCTGCGAAGCGAGGTCCAAGCTTATAGGGTGTAGGGAGCTGTACTATCATGACGGTGTCACCCGGCTTGTATGGGTTGGAGGCGGTGTCAGGTTGGAGGTCCAGGCTACTATGCAGGTAAGAAAGCCACCTTCTGAGATGTTGAAGGGGGTCAGATGTGGGGGAGGTTGCAAGGGGTTGTAGGTGTAGTTGCACTGGCAGGAGGAGAGGCACTTCCCCAAACACACGTTCTTAGGACGATATGCCGTCTTCTCGTGGGCAAGAGTTTATGCCCCATTGGACGATCTTGATGTGTGCGGGCAGTCGTTGTTCTTTGTTACTTCTATCCGGGTGCGGAGCTGGTTCATTAAGGTGTGATGGCTTCGTTCGCAAATGGTATTGCCCTGTGGCCAGTAGGGGGACAAGTGGGAGATGTAATAACCAAAGATTTGAGCTAACTCCTGCCAGATTTTACTGGTGAACTCCGGGGCATTGTCTGAGTGGATAGCCTGTGGGATGCCAAAATATGGAAAAACATGATGGATCATTGCGTCGGCAACTGCAACGGCGTGATGTTCCTTTGCTGGGCAGGCGACGTGGAAATTTTGAGTATGTGTCAACAAAAGTGATGACATACCAATAACCTGATTTTGGTGGCAGAGGCCCCACTATGTCGATGGATAGTAACTGCCAGGGTTTGTGGGCAGTGATGTGGCCTGATGGGCCAGCAGTGTGGGTGATGTCTTCCTAAGGCGCACGCCCAGCAGGATTGGACAATATCCTTGGCTAGGGTGGATGGGTTGGGAGTCCAATATGCATCAGTGAAAGCCTGCAGGAGCTTCTTTGTGCCCAGGTGGATCCCGTTGTAGGTGTCTAGGTGTTGGAGGGGGTCAAGAATGGTGTTGGGGGTGAGGACGCTGTGCCCTGATGGGTTAAATAGGCGGTTGCCCTGGCAATGTAATTTTTGGAAGAGGTGCTGGGGTATCCAAGGGGGTCTTTCCTTGTACTGCCACTATCGGAGGAGATCAGGCTCGGGGTGTACGCCATTGATGGGAAGCCGGGAGAAAGCATCCACACTTGTGTGAAGTTTGCTGGGCCAGTAGGAGATCTTGTAGTTAAATTCCTCCAGTGTTTCACGCCATCTGATGAGGTGGGCATTGTGGGTGTCAGACTGCCGCAGCCATTGGAGGGATTGGTGGTCAGTAATGATGATGACTTGGGTCCCAGACAGGTATGCCCAGAAGTGGTCCAAAGCCCAGATGATGTCCAGGCATTCCCTCTTCGTCGCAGCATAGTTCTTCTCCACCTGATTAAGAGTGCGGCTGGCACAGGCGATGATGTGTTCATGGCCCTCTTGGACTTGCGCCAGCACAGCACCTATTGCTATCAAGGAGATGTCAGTGTAGAGACGGAATGGAAGGGAGTAGTCAGGGAAGGCCATAGTCGGGACGGAGATGAGTTTTACTTTAGTTGTTGGAATGCAACTCATCTCTCATCCGTCCAGAGGAAAGGTTCTCCCTTCTGGGTAAAGTCATGGAGTGGCTTGGCAATGTGCATGAATCCCTTAACAAAGCATCGGTAGTAGGAGGTCAGGCCTAGGAAGGCTCGGACTCCGTGGACATCTTGTGAAGGGGGAATGTCCACGATGGTGTGGAGCTTGTCTGGGTTGGGGGAGATGACGTGCCCCAGGAAGGAGATGATTCTGGTGGCTAGGACGCACTTAGAGGGCCGTAGTTTGAGGCCAGCCTGTCGGATGCAGGAGAAGACTTTTCAGAGGTGCTGGAGGTGGTCAGCCCAGATCCTGCTGTACCCAGTAATGTCATCTAAATAGGATAAACAGATCTCCCAGGTGAGGCCACTGAGGACGGACTCCATCAATCGCGAGAAGGTGGCAGGGGCGTTACAGAGGCCAAAGGGAAGGACATTGAACTCGTAGTGCTTTCCGTTGCTGCTAGAGAAAGCAGTTTTGCCTCTGTCTTCTGGCCGCACTGGTACCTGCCAGTACCCTGATTGGAGATCAAGGGTGGAGAACCAGGAGGCACCGTATAAGGAGTCAAGAGAGTTGTCTATCCTGGGGAGTGGGGTGGTGTCATTGATGGTGGCGTTGTTGAGCCGGCGATAACCGACGCAGAATCGCATGGTGCCATCCTTCTTCTTCACGAGCACAACAGAGGAGGACCAGGGGCTTGTGGAAGGGGAAATGACTCCGGCCTTGATCATTTCCTGGACCTGGTGGTCTTCTTCCTCCTGTTGCTTGGGATTCTTTTGCGGGGATGGCTGGCGGATCGGTGGACTTGTCATGTGAATCTCGTGAGAGAGGTAGGTGGTATGTCCAATGTCGGTGGGTTCCGCCACGAACAGGTCCTGGAAGTCTAGGAGAAGGCAGCGGAGGGTGTCAGATTGGTGGGGGGAGAGATGGTCGTGGATGGAGGGCAGGGTAGAGGGGGAGCTGGGGGGGAGGGGCAAGGCTCGGCTTCTTTCATCTCTCCTATTACGAGCCCTTTGGGTACTGTTGGGGGGAGGGAGCGAGGTTAGCAATCCGGACTGCCTCGACATGAGGGGGGAGAGAAGTGGAGGGGCAAAAGGCAGGCTGAGAGGGTCCCAGTTGGCAGGAAGGGGGAGAACAGGATGGACATGCCTGTGGGCCTGCTCAGGGGCAACCAAGTTTCGTGGTGGTGGGGAATCATTACTGTGGAGGAGGTGATGGTGGGGAATGTTGGAGGGGAGGAGGAGAGGGAGAGAAAGGGCGGGAATTGGCTGGCGTCGGGGCATGCAAGTGCACACTACTGGGGGAAGGAGGGTCAGGGGACTTCCGAAACTGGAGCTGTCTGTTGTGGTAATCGATGGTAGTTCTTAATTTGTGTGTCAGGTCCAGCCCCAGGTATCCATCATAGTTATGAGAGGTGGAGTCGAATATGATGAATTTGTGTTGTGTTGATGCCGGTTGGTGTGTGTCGACACGAAGGGCCCAAGTTTCCCCACGGATAGGCAGGGGGTCATGCCCCACATCTACAAGATGGGTTGACGTCAGGAAAAGCTGGCCAAAGGTCGACTTGTGACGGGGGTAAAAATTACTGTACAAGCAGGATCTGGCTGCTCCTGTGTCGACCTGAAGTCTGGCTTTCACCCAGTTCAGCCTCCTCTTGTTGTAGAGTGGGGGGTGGTATTTGGGGGAAGTGGCCTCCACCACCATGGGGAGGTCCTAAAAATTCAACTGCTGAGGACCGTCTTTCTTCCTCTTCTGGTTCCATCTCCCCGGGTTCGGTTTCTTCCGTGGGTGCAGGTTCATCAGCTGGCTCCTCGTTTTCTAAAGAGGAGACTTTATGTCGGCCTGGGATGATTGGCTTGTGTCTAGCAGCCTTAAGTTGGTCCCTGACATTGTGGAGTGGGTACCTGGAGCTGCATGTCGAGAGCTCCCAGGGATTAATTAGGATGAGGTTAGGGTTCTCCTTGTGACTGGGGCATCTGTGGGTGCGGTACACCCTGGGATTTGGGGTGGGGTTGGTGTGCAGCATAGGCAGACGAGGTTTGACTGGAGGTGCAGGTTTGTTGGTGGGGAACTTATTCACCACGTTGATTTGTTGAGGGGTAGGGCGGGAGATGAGAAGGCGTCATATAAGTTGGATGTCCCTGTCCAGGTTCTGTTGGGTCGTGGATCGTGAAGTGCTCCTTGACCATGATGGGGAGGACTCTGAGGAGGGTGTTGAAGGTGTGTTGCTCCCGGGTTTCATCATCTGCCTCTGGGTAGGTGGCAGTAACCAGGCATCTGGCCTGGATTAAAGTATCGTCAAGATTGTCATTGTATGTCAAGCTATCCAGCTAGGATAGTGCCACTACTTTTCCTAGTGAGGGTGTGATGGCTTGGATCACGAGCTTCATGAAGTTTTGTCAGGTGAGTCCTGGAAAGAGTTTTGGCGTGATATTTGCTGCCACTTTGCCCAGTAGTGGGAGTGTTACTGCTATTTTTTGTTTGTCATCCTCAAACCCGATATCTAGCAATGGCTTAATAATCGCAAGATACGTGTGGACATCGTACTGTTCTGGGTCAATTATAGGCAATTGCATGTGCAGTTTGGTTGCCATTTTGCCGGTATTTCGTGAATGCCTCTCTCATATGCCCGGGTCAAGAACCACCACTGTCCACCAGTGTTACGCTATGTGTTTAAGGGTCAGCTTCCCATCCCTTGAACATCTAGGATGCAGCTAGGTTCTCTTTCTAGACCAGAGCTTAGGCAAATAAGAGGGAGGCAGGACACAAAAACTCGAGGCAACAACCTTACATGCATATTGAATAATTTTATTTGTGGAACAAGTAGATGTCACAATGTCACGAATCAAATTCGCGACATTTCCCTTTTGTGAGAAGCCACGAACTATTAGTGGAAAACTCACTGTTTATCGTTCAGTTAACTGCTCATTCAGATGGAAGCTTTGTCAAATCAATTTTTCATTGTCATACGTGATCGTCTTTGTGTGTGACATTAGCGCTTCTGCTGAGCAATTTGTTTTGGGCGCGTTTCGCTCACTTGACCGTTAGAAAAATGCGGCCTAGTGCTCCGTTTTTGTTTCCCACGACTTATGCAGTCCAGTGTTTGCTCTGACGGAGAGAGGTTCTGTGCTCCAGCAGTGTGAGAGGTCAACCCAAGCTCCACAAGATCACAGCTCCAAGCTCCCATCCTAGATTTGGGTGATACACAGCATTCATCAACCAGTATTTCTTTTCGTTTTCCTAGTCTTAAGAGTTTAATTAAGGTGTTTTTCCTAGGCATAAGAATTTAGCTCGAGTGAGTGAGTGAGTACGATCTCTTTATTTGAATTCATTTGAAGTGTAACGTTAAATTTATTTTTGTAATCAATAAATTTAACAGTTCTTTTCCTTGAGCTTAATGTAATGTAAACTCTTGTTTCATTTCTCCACAATTAAGCTTATTTTCCATATAGCTCCTAGCTTGCATAAACGTTTTGCTATTCATAACTGGTACTTAGGCCAGTCTTGTATTAAACTTAAAATCCATTGTGCCTCCTAGGAGTTAAGCACCAGGAAGAACCTGATACTATTATTAGTATTAGTTATTTATTGTCAGGGGTGAAGTAACCTTCTCCAGAGGCGAACAGTACTAAAAAACAGCAATTGAGTGATTAGTCTCTGCTGTGTACTGTTGAGAAAGTTTATAAATTCTCGTTCTTAGAGAATCGTGCGAAGCAGGCCAGCGTAAAGTAATCGTTGCTTGATTTAGCAAGACAATCATTGTCCCTGCTCTTCAATATTATTGAATATTATTATCAATTAAATAATATTTAGCATTTATTTTTAAAAACCCCGTGATACTTAAAAACCCCGTGACAATTGGCGACCTCATTCCAGGATATTAACTCCTAGCTCTAAAGCTATTCACGAGATAGTGCTCACTCGTTCATATTTAGGTATTTATAATTAAAGTTTATAGGCACAAGTTTACTGGTGGTTACCGTTAATTTAGCAAGTGAATTTTTGCTTTATTAATCAATAGAGTACTTAACTCTAGTTTATTCTTGGTAACGCCAGACGATTTTATTCGCTCCTGGGAAGTCGCCGTACCCATTGTGTTTATTATTGAGTCTTCCCAGTCATTTGCATTTTTGCTCTAATCTTTGCCAGTTAACTAGATAAGACTGGTCACCACTAGCTTGTGTCTGTACTCTTTACTTGTATTTATTAGCATTCGTTTGCGAAGCAGCAATCAGTACTGAGTCGCTAGTTATTTAGATTGAGTTAGCGACATGGCTACCACCATATTTTTACAGGAAACCAAAGACATGGGTCTTACAGACCCAACTGAAATTAAAGAATACATACTCTCATGGCATAATATGGACCAGCAGCGCGAGAATGATGCTCGTGAAGAGCGTAGAATCCAACGCGAACACGAGCGAGAACAGCGTGAGGAACGCGAAAAGGAGCGCGAATACGAGCGAGAACAGTTCGTACACGAGCAGAAACAACGCGAGCTCGAGTTAGAAAAAGAGCGACAACAGCGCGAACACGAGCAGAAACAGCGCAAACTCGACTTAGAACATGAGCGAGAACAGCGTGAGGAACGAGAGAGAGAACGTCAATACGAGTTACAACAACGCGAGAGAGAACGAGAGCACGAACGTGCCGAGCGAGAAGCACGTGAAAAACACGAATATGAAATGATGACGCTCAAGCGAGATTCCTTGGCTTCAGACACATCCGGTGCAGTTGGTCCAAGCTCCACTAGCGCTCTTCCTACACATGTCCTGGCGACCCCACGCATCAAGCTTCCTTCATACAAGGAAAGCGAGTGAATCGAGCCGTACATAGCTCGTTTTGAGGACATGGCAGACATGTATCAACTGGATGAGGCAGCTAAGCGGATCCAATTTCTTAGTTTATTTGAGGGCCCTGCCCTCGATATTCTCCACAGAATTCGTGGAGACAATCTCACGTATGAGATGATGAAAGCTGCACTCATTAAGGCGTATGGTCTCACAGTAGACGACGCCAAAGTTCAGTTCATGCGAGCTCGTCTCAAAGAAAAGGAGACAGCTGTTCAGTTCCTCGACCGTCTCACTGCCTACTTTGGTGAGTGGATGGAGAAAGATGAAACTCCTTCCACGCGTGAGGGGATAATTGACCTTATGCTGCGTACACGGCTAGAGAGGTCGTGGCCTGCTGAGCTCATAGCACAGCTTAAGATCTGCCAGGTGAAAGATGCCAACCAAATGGCAGAAAAGGCCGACGCATTCTTTACTGCATACGGGTATCAAACTCGTAAGCAAAATACCTGGAACAGAAAACCTGATAAGTCTGGGAAGCCGTCTCAGACTGAACCCCAGCAACAAGGCCATTCTCAGAATAATGGCCAAGGTCCAAAACCGCAGTGGAAGGACCAGGGGCAAAACACTCAGAAACCTGAGTGGAAGAGGTACAACAAGTACCCTAACCAGCAGCAGTATCAGCCACGCAACCCACCGTCGGGACAAACTTTTTCACCACCAGCTCAAAAGAGGCAGGAAGCGAACGCAGCCTTCATTCCTCAGCAGCAGCACGGTGGTCACGTCCCTACCAGTATGGGTACTTCCCCACAGTTCACTAGTCCCACAGTGACAGTGAACCCCCCTCCACAGATGGCCAATGTTCCATCTTCCCAATATAATTCACAAGGCACAATGTTTGCCGCATCAATTCAGCAGCCTCATGAGTGGCTAGCTGCTTCCTCCACAGGCCCTCCCACAGGTGACAGTACCTTCCTTGTTCAGCCAGGGTTTGTGGGAGGCATTCCTGTGAAGGTCCTGAGAGATAATGGTTCCTCAGGTTGCTCTGTCAAGCAGAGTCTAGTTCGGCCTGAGCAGTATACAGGTCGACAGATCCATGCAAATCTTATTGATGGATCAGTGAGATTGTTCCCTGAGGCATGTATCCAGGTGGCATCTCCATTTTATACTGGTACGACACTTGCAGTTGTCATGCCAGAACCTTTATTTGACCTCATCATTGGCAATATTTGTGGTGTCAAGGATAGTTGCACCGAACATGACGCTACTCAGACTTCGGCTGCTGTGGTAACACGAGCCATGGCTGAGGCTCCAGACTGTGTCACCCCAGTGATCATTGAATCGCCGCAAGATCTGATGTGTAGTCAACTTGTTGTACAAGAACAACATTCTGACCCGACACTTGCTGCCGTGCGGAACAAACAAAAGGGTCGAGTGATTAAGTATTCACGGGGAGGTCGAGCCAAGTTCCTTCGCAAACAAGGGTGGCTCTACCGTGAGTCACGAACACCCAAGGGTGAGGTTCGACTGCAGTTTGTCGTCCCCGCCAAGTACAGCCAAGCAGTGTTAGAATGGGGTCATTGTTCAGCCTCAGGAGGTCACATGGGCGAAAGGAAGACCCAGGGCCGTATCCGAGCTGACTTTTTCTGGCCAGGGATGGGACGAGACATAGATAGTTTTGTCCGTTCCTGTAGTGTGTGTCAAAGTAACACCACTAATCAGGGACATGTCCTTCCTGTGCCGTTTGTAACCACACCTGTAATCTCTGAGTCAGTTGAGAGACAGGGTAGTGGTGAAGTGGGTGCAGACCTGATGTCTCACTCATTGGCCCAACAGGACACATTATGTCCAGGGCCTGTACATATATATTATGTACTGTAAGTTTAGGGGGAAGTTGAGAGGCGACTCGAGGCTATGGAAGACCCGAGTTTGCACAAGGATTCTCAGCTCCCCGATACTAATATAAGTACTGTAGGTTAAGGGGGAAGTTCAAGAGAGAACTTCGCAGAGGCGACTTGAGGCTATGGAAGGCCCGAGTTTGCACAAGGATTCTCAGCACCCCGATACTAATATAAGTACTGTAGGTTAAGGGGGAAGTTCGAGAGAGAACTCTGCAGAGGCGACTTGAGGCTATGGAAGACCCGAGTTTGCACAAGGATTCTCAGCTCCCCGATATTAATATAAGTACTGTAGGTTAAGGCACAGGTTGAGGACCCGTGTGCGGTTCGAGGCTATGGAAGACCCGAGTTTGCGCAAGGATTCTCAACTTGTCGACACTAATCGTGTGCTATAATAAATGGCGACCTCGAATGTACGAAGCTTAGGCTGTCACTTGTATTTTTCAGCTAGAGCGTACTTTTTGTAGCATGTACTGATTGCTAGTCAGAGTAATTGTAACGTAATAAGAATTTTATCTCATTGACACTTTTGATGCTCCACCTTAATTGGTTTTGCAGGTACTGCAATGGGTGTAGCAGTTTTGCTGTGCGGGCCAGCTGTTCGTCTGCCACACACTGCCGCCTCTTCTCCTCTGCCTTCGTCATCGCCATATTATTATTTATTGTGTCATTTTACACGTAGGTACAGTTACACTACAACTGTCACACCTACACCGTGTATTACATACACCACGCTACACAACAATTAGTTGTCAGTGTAAATGTAGCGAACTTTCGCTCAGTTTGACCTGAGTACAGGATTTTCACCGTTGTCACGGAGTTTTTTCCCTCAAGCTTGCCTCTATTAACGTAAATACGAGATTTTTTCGCTCACTGGCGACTGCGACTTTCTCCTGTAGCAGGATAGCACACACACCACAGTGTGAATTTTCTGTGACTGAGTTAGGATGTGTACATATATATATATATATATATATATATATATATATATATATATATCCACAAATTTTTTCCCATGAGGAAAAAATTTTATTTTGTAGGGGCGTAATGTCACGAATCAAATTCGCGACATTTCCCTTTTGTGAGAAGCCACGAACTATTAGTTGAAAACTCACTGTTTATCGTTCAGTTAACCGCTCATTCGGACGGAAGCTTTGTCAAATCAGTTTTTCATTGTCATACGTGATCGTCTTTGTGTGAGACATTAGCGCTTCCGCTGAGCGATTTGTTTTGGGCGCGTTTCGCTCACTCGACCGTTAGAAAAATGCGGCCTAGTGCTCCGCTTTTGTTTCCCATGACTTATGCAGTCCAGTGTTTGCTCTGACGGAGAGAGGTTCTGTGCTCCAGCAGTGTGAGAGGTCAACCCAAGCTCCACAAGATCACAGCTCCAAGCTCCCATCCTAGATTTGGGTGATACACAGCATTCATCGACCAGTATTTCTTTTCGTTTTCCTAGTCTTAAGAGTTTAATTATGGTGTTTTTCCTAGGCGTAAGAATTTAGCTCGAGTGAGTGAGTGAGTACGATCTCTTTATTTAAATTCATTTGAAGTGTAACGTTAAATTTATTTTTGTAATCAATAAATTTAACAGTTCTTTTCCTTGAGCTTTATGTAAACTCTTGTTTCATTTCTCCACAGTTAAGCTTATTTTCCATATAGCTCCTAGCTTGCATAAACGTTTTGCTATTCATAACTGGTACTTAGGCCAGTCTTGTATTAAACTTAAAATCCGTTGTGCCTCCTAGGAGTTAAGCACCAGGAAGAACCTGATACTATTATTAGTATTAGTTATTTATTGTCAGGGGTGAAGTAACTTTCTCCAGAGGCTAACAGTAATAAAAAACAGCAATTGAGTGATTAGTCTCTGCTGTGTACTGTTGAGAAAGTTTATAAATTCTCGTTCTTAGAGAATCTTGCGAAGCAGGCCAGCGTAAAGTAATCGTTGCTTGATTTAGCAAGACAATCATTGTCCCTGCTCTTCAATATTATTGAATATTATTATCAATTAAATAATATTTAGCATTTATTTTAAAAAACCCCGTGATATTCAAAAACCCCGTGATACACAACAACAGGAATCTGGGTAATTATGTCATATACTGGTAACGTAATATCGCGGATACTGTTTGGTCAATAGTTCAGGATAGCAGGTGAATGGCACAATAAATAATGTTTGTAGTATTTTGGGCAGGGGGAATAGCTCGCTGTCACTTGGAGGGAAATAGAAACTGTACTTTGGCTGGGCATATATTACACTGGTCTTGTAGTACAGAGGAATTACACTATACAGGCCGAGTGTGCTGTTTACTGAAATCATTGCACTCATTAAATCTCTCTTCTTACTCTCGCTGTGTCACTGTTTGCCCGGATCTTGATTAGCTCATATTACTAGGCCTTGGACTTATATTCTATTGGATATCACCTGCCCGATATTCTAGTCACTATCACACTGTCACTGCACTATTCACTGTCACTCACTGTCGGTGGGGTGGCAGCATGGTTAGTGGGGTGGCGGGAGGACTCACAGCCCGACTCCTGATGGGGGCTGAGTCCTGCTGGTGGCCTCTGTATCCAGCAGCCACGGAATCACTTGTAGGGGCGTCCTCTTTCATCCGGGACTAGGAGCGGAGAAGGGCCCTGCACTGTCAGGGCTGGAGGTTGGAGTGCAGCCCTCAGGGCTGGGGCCGAACAGCTCACTGAGATGCGCACTCAGTCGCCTGATGGAGGACGAGGGTCGTCGGCATCAGAGTGGGGAGAGGCCTCGCCCAGGGGTCCTGGGGGCAGCTGCAGCGTCTGTCGTCGTCGGAGTCCGTCAGGTAGGGTCCCTCCGGAGCCAGCTGGGTGGAGTACAACCCTGGGGATAGCACAGGGCCTCTCCACAGGTCCTCGGGATTGGGACCCTCCTCCTGGAGGATATCATGTCATGAGGGTGTGGCAGCACCTGACAGAGGAGTGGCTGCTGGCTGCCTCCTGCTATAGGGCCCGGCAACTGGCCATGGCCTTTTAGGGGCCTGGCTACTGGCCGTGGCCTGTGTGGGGGAGCAGCTACTGGCCGTCTCCTGAAGAAGGGGTGAGCAGCCACTAGCCGTCTCAAGGGCACCTTCAGAGTGGCTACCAGTCATCTCAAGACGAAGGCGGAAGCGGCTACCTGCTGGCCATCTCCTGAAGGAGGGGTGAGCAGCTATTGGCCATCTCAAGGGCACCTTCAGATCGGATACCGGCTGTCTCCTGACGAAGGCAGAAGCGGCTACCGGCCGTCTCCTGAAGGAGGGGCGAGTGGCTACTGGCCGTCTCAAGGGCACCTTCGGATAGCTACTGGCCGTCTCAAGACGAAGGCGGGAGCATTTACTGGCTGTCTCCTGAAGGAGGGGTGAGCAGCTACTGGCCGTCTCAAGGGCACCTTCGGAGCAGCTATCGACCGTCTCAATACAAAGGCAGGAGCAGCTACTGGCTGTCTCCTGAAGGAGGGGTGAGCGGCTACTGGCCGTCTCAAGGGGACTTCGGAGCAGCTACCAGCCATCTCAAGATGAAGGTGGGAATGGCTACCAGCAGTCTCCTGAAAAAGGGGTGAGCGGCTACTGGCCATCTCAAGGGCACCTTTGGAGCAGCTACCGGCCGTCTCAATATGATGGCGGGAGCAGCTACTGGCCGTCTCCTGAAGAAGGGGTGAGCGGCTGCAGGCCATCTCAAGAAGGGTGCGGGTACTGGCTGTCACTGGTGTGCTGCCTGGAGCTAAAGTAATAGCTCCACCCCGATCCTGTCAAGGGTCAGCTCGACCGCAAGGTAGTCTCTTTTTCCTGCTATGGTGGCGGTGGGCGAGTTCCGGGTCATAGGGGCATGTGGCCCAGGTAGACTTGTGTCCCTGTTGCCCGGGGTTGTGTCATGCTCTATCTGACCCTCCGTCGGCTCCTCCTGGGTGTGTTGTGTTGCCCACAATCGCTATTCCCAACATTTTATTTTTAAAATCATAATGAAGAAGAAGAAATGCTAAAGAGGGCTCCACTTGCCCAGAAGTTACTTAAAATCTAGGAAAAGTACATCCTTGGTTATTACATGTTGATGCTGTTTCATATATTCACATCAAGGCATTGGTGCCGTTTCATATATTCACATCTGGGTGTTGGTGCCACTACATATATTCACATCTGGGTGTTGGTACCACTTCATTTATTCTCATTCGTCTCACTGCAATGGGGGGTGTGGGGAACTTCTCCAGGTACCAAGGACGACGCTCCTCGGCCTCACAGATCAGTTGTCCTTCAAAACCAGTAAAACATGTCCTGAATCGGTGTAGTGGAGCTTCTGGACCAAGTCAGGCGTGTACAAGCTGGTCGCTAGAACGCAGTCCATGCATACATGACTAATTACCTGCACCTGAAGCACTGTATAGGCGATAGTAACAGCTGCAGTTATTCCTGCTGAAGATAACTACATCGAGGTGTCCTTGGTACTGGTAACACTTGTAAACATTCTCCTGATGATAGAGGAAAATCAACATACTGATAGTACTGCCAAATATATTGTGCAGTACAGTGAAATGTCTGGAGCACATCGTTTTGAGAATAATAAACCGGAAAAGCCATTTCTCTTGATCTACAGTCGGCTTCAGAAATTTGTTTACAGGTATTTTACTACCTGGGACAAAATGATCTGGTAACACTGTCAAGAGGGAGGGAAGCATACGTCCATCCATCCATCCATTGCCAGACGCCATGTATCCCAAACGGGGTGGCCAAGGGCTTAGAGTTAATTGTTTTACAGGGAGGGGCACTAATCCTCCACCAACCCCACTTGACACGTAGGGAGAACGTTATGCCAACAGCATCTGGTGTTCCCAGGTGGTCACCCATCCAAGTACTAACCAGACCCAACGTTGCTTAACTTCGCTGATCGGATGGGAGAAGCATACGTACGATAATTAAAACTCTCAGGTCTGGAACTATCCTGGGAACTGATGCTCTTTTTAACTTGTCATCTAATTACACTCACTTGTCTGTGAATACAAGGGTTATATAATTTGTCATTGCATTAGACATAAAACCAAACACACCTCTCTCACACTGTCTACATGGAGGTATTTAGTATTCGATGCTTTCTTTTACATTCTCAGTTTATTACTGTCACTTTACTGTTGACCAAAACAGGCAAATAATACTCTATCATCCCAGTTTCTCAACAAAGTTTATTAGACATATAACCATCCCACTCTCACAATTTCCCTTACATAAATCTCTCTCTCTCTCCCTCTCTCTCTCTCTCTCTCTGAGGTTATGTAGCAACTTCTCTATTTCAAGTCTTTTCATGTATAAAAAAAAAAATGCAGATCCAACATTCACACCTCTGAAATCACTGTGTTAGTCACCATCGTCACACTAGGCCATTTCCTAGTTTGTCATTTTATTAGACAAACTATAAGTTTAAACATTCCTTTGTTTCTTCACGACCCTAGCATTCTGGCCAGTCGCACTTTCTTCCCCTTCCTCCCTCCCTCCCTCTCCCTTTCTGAACGTTGCTTCAATTAGTAATTATAATGACATTAAGAGTATCAACAATCGATGATTTTATCATACAAACTAAAGCTGACGATCATATCATTCATTTGTTTTCATACCTTATGCACACATTAATAATTGTGGTTAGAAAACTTCATGGCGCGAAGGAGATTGATTAGGAGGCAAGGCTGTTCTTGGGTGCAGAATTATTATGGATAGGTTAAACCATGAATATGCGAAAAACAAATTATTAGTGTGGTAAGGACGGCGTGGGTGTGGTGGGATGAAAAAGGCTTGAGTGTGTGTGTGTGACAGGTATATATATATATATATATATATATATATATATATATATATATATATATATATATATATATATATATATATATATATATATATATATATATATATATATATATATATATATATATATAGATACGTAAATATATATATATATATATATATATATATATATATATATATATATATATATATATATATATTACGTATCCGACTCTGGGCAAAGGCTGCAGGGCCTATTTCTCGGGGGCAGTGACCTATCCCAAGGCCCAGTAGTCCTCTTACACCTCCACATGTCACCACTTCGGCGCTAACACCCACCGTCCATAATGAATACATGCTAGGGCCGTCTCATACAGGACTCGTGTATTGGTATTAGCGGGGGTATTTTTACGACATGTCGGCTGGTCATCTGGTAGATCAGGAAAGTCTGCATTTTAGGAAATTCAAATCCTTAAACTGTTCCTTGCCCCAGCCGGGATTCGATCCTTGGTCCATTAGGACAGCAGGCCGCCTTTAAGGAAATTATTTTGCATGTGTCTTGTATATCGTAGCCATTATCACATGATAATGGCGCTTACACACTCCTATGCTATTGCTATATCCACAAACACCGCAGCCGTGTAAGGATACTTGCCATTGCAAGATCCCCCGAACTGGGTGAGTTGATGTTACCTCAGTTACTTTCCCAATACTATGTAGCACTTTGTTTTCATTTGTGAGTGCTTGTTAATGTCTAATAATGAAGATAATAGTATATTATGTCATGCAAAACTGTAAATGGACAAGTTTTAATGTATGACATTAATATACCCTTGTGAGTGACTGAATGACTGACGAGTTGTTAGAGTGTGTTTCGGTTGGATCCATGACTACATAACACAGTTCAGTTTACTGTATATTCATTGTTTACTTATTTCGAGGTTTGCACGGAAATTCAGGAGCCTAAACATACAAAGTATTTTCCTGCGAGTGTGGTGAATTACTCAACAACAGTTGAAGATTAGGATGCCTGGCTGCTCACTACACACCAAGTTGATGATGAGGGTAGCAATCTTGGCGTTCCGTCAGACGAACTCTGTGCTCCATCACAATCACACCATGAACGCCCGTGAACAGAAGATAGCGCTACGAGCACAAATAATAGGATTAAAGGAAGCCGGGTTGTCGATGACAGACATTGCCAACCATATGAGACTTTCTTGGCCTACTATCCACAAATGGGTTACAAGATGGGAGGCTGAAGGAACCTTAAACGATCGGCAGCGGTCAGAAGCACCCAGAAAATCAATCCAGGAATGACCTTGTGATTTTGCTGTTAAATACGGTTTTTATTTGATACTACTGGTGCCGTCATATGAGTTCTGTCTCATTAGCGTCGCTTCTTAACTGTGATTCGTTTAAATAGTAAGGTTAATGATAAGAGGAAGACAGAGCAGTGAGATTGTTAGTTGTAATGGCATTCAGCCATGGGTGCTGTTAAAATACACATTCAGTAAATTTAACTTTACAGATTACTTTGGACTTTATTTACTACTGGACTTTATTTACTACTGGAATTTATTTACTACTAAGAAAATGTCTTGTTAATGAATGTGTAAATCCTAAGAGTTATATTGTTGATTTACAATTAAGGAGAGGTATGAAGTGGCTGGTTTCCCTATGTACTCTGACAATAGATGCCCCTGAACCTCCACACCTGTGACACCTCACATGTTGAACTGTGTTTGATACGTTATCAGAGATTATCTTCACACCCAATGTTTGATTACACTGCCGTGTGTATGGTGTCTCGGGTAATAGGCCTAAATGGCGACGGCCACAGAAATGATTGAAATTGTTGTTAACGGGATTTGATCTGACCATTTCCACGCGAACACCTAAGTAGATATAGTTTATCATGAATGCTAATCACATTACTACCATTAGTTATGTGAATCATGATATGGCTACTACTTAGCTTAAATATTAAATTGTAGTCTGATAAAGCAGATATCACAGGCATAATGTGTGGTCGCTGTTCTTTAGTTGTTGTCTTGTGTTGCTGTTGTTTTCAGATCAAATAGCACTCCAGCTATAGGTGACAGAGATTTATGCAGGTAATGAAACATCATACATCTATAAATTCCGTAATGTCTTATTTCAGTATTCCAACAGGCTGATGACCATCGTATTCAAGACGATATTGCTAAAAACCCTCAAAGTAATGCTGTAGCTGTGAGAGATAGGCTGCAGTTGAACGTGTCGGCAGCTACCGTTAGGCGACGCCTGCATACTGCAGGGATTCACCACAGAACACTTGCTACGAAAGAGAAGCTTTCAGAGAGGCACTGTATGGAAAAGTTAAGGTTTGCCCAACAGTATGTTCAAGAATGTATGGACTTTTGGGGAAAGGTATTCTTTTCAGATGGAAAGGCCTTTTGCAGCACAGCACATGGTCAACGACATTGCTGGCGCCCTAACAACACACGTTATATGCCTGAAAATATTTGTGAAGTTAAGAGGAGCGGACATGTTACCTGTAATGTGTGCGGTTGGGTGAGCCTCCACCGTGTTGGGGAGTTGACGGACATCCAGGGCCGCTTCAATGATGACCGCTATATAAAGATTCTCGAGGAGGTCATGTTGCCATCTGTCAGGGCTATGGTTCTCCCTTATCCTGAGAGGATTATCTTTGTCCAGGTAGGTGAAATGATTTTTCATGTCCCTATAAATACGGTAGGATTTGACGTAGATTATGCTTACGTTCCCTTATATATTTGTAAAGAAACTGTTATCATATACTATCAACTTAAATGTTACTATTAGCCAATACAAACAATATAATTTTATACTTATTTCATATTATCGCAGCATGCCACATGTCTAACTCTTCATATTGTAAAGTATCACACATCATAGCATAAATTTTCAAATAGCATAATTAAATCTTGCATATTAATTTCACACGAAAATTTTAATGCGACATAATATTAAGGTAGCATAGTTTATTGTGGCAAAATATAAATGTGCATAGTTTTAGCTTGCCATAATATTAAAATATTTTATTGTGGCATACTTTGATCTTATGTGATATATTGACACAGTCCACTCCTCTTCCAGGATAGATGTCCTGTTCACACAGCCAGGGCAGTCCAGTGGTGGTTTGCCGAAAAGCCTGACATAAACTTGTTGGACTGGCCTCCCAAAGGTTGTGATCTCAACCCAACAGAGCACACCTGGTCCATGATTGTCAACACTTGGGAGCCAGGGGATGAAAGCACTTCATAACAGGTGCTGCAGCATACAATGCAACAGTGGGAAACATTATGGAGGAAACCACAGTTAATTTATAACCAAGTAGCCTCTATGCCACGCAGGCTGCAGGAGGTCATAGAAAAAAATGGAGGGTGGACCAAATATTGAGTATCGTGGGTGTGTGGTATGTAAAATGTATTTTATTTTTTCATATGAAATTATATTACTATATAAAAGAGCAGTGTCCTTGTCCAAATAAAGTATAGGTAGTAATGCGTGGCTACTAATTAACCCGGTCCAAAAAGGACCAGCAACATACCTTTGTTGTAATAAATCTTATTACATGCGGTACTGAATACATATTACCTGTGGTTGAATTTCTGTCCTTGTTAACGTGTGAAACTACTCTATATGCTACAGGTGTAACATTATGGTTAACCCTTCCTGGGCAAATGGGGTCCTTGTGGACCCCAGCATGATTTTAAAATGTTGCCATTAAGCCATTTTTTACTTTCACAGCCTCGCCTCTCATGACTTTTATTGCAGATGATTATTTTATATCCTCATTAAATATAAGCAAGAAATCTTGCACGATTAAGGAGTGACATTGCAATAAATGTCAGTGGGGTCCATGAGGACCCCACCTGGCCTTTCGTGTGACTTTTTTTTTTTTTTTTTTAGTTATATCAGATTATAAACATTAGGACAATGTCAATACCAGTAGCAAAGTTTTATGCCTCAATGGCCGTGCCAGAAGGTGACCAAGAAAAAGAAAATTATTCAGATGGTGATTTATCTGTATCCGACGCTGATGATTATGATGTGCTTGAACGATCGGACCGTGAAATTAGTGCAAGTAGTATTGAGTCTCCTGTGAGTGCTGATGATAATTCTGAAAATGGAAGTGGTGGTAGTAATACAGATGTTCATCAAGAGGATAAAATAAGAAATTGTTGTACCAAATTTGAACATAATAGGGATAATTTTATTTTATGATCATGCTAATTTACTTTACACATGAACTTGTTATTATTTTGAGAATCTGTTCCAAGAATACTGACAATCAGACATTCAAATAAGTGTAAAATCAGTACTTCCACATTCAAACTTTAATAAAATTGTGATAAATTGAAAAAAATATTGTTAATAGTTAAAAAAAACAAAAACAAAAAGGGACACTTGGTGGGTTGGTTCCACGTGCCGTGTCCTGGGCAACGTATGTACAAAGTTTAGTAGATATAACTTTATGAATATGGCAGAAATACACCATTAAGGTGCGGGGTCCACCGGGACCCCATCGGCCTTCCGTGTAACTTGGTAACCCCTGGCCCACGAAGGGTTAAATGTGGTGAAATGTTATTGTTGGAGTAACACAAGATAAACAGAGGGGCCTGTATGATATTTCCACTATGCACTAAGGCATATAACAACTTCCCCAAGGTGCGAGAAAACTTTCAGAACGGACGCTTTCTGATCCCAGCAACATGTTTCAAATACTGAATTGTGCTAAGTGGTCATGGGTGCAACCGACACATACTCTAACAACTCGTCAGTCATTCAGTCACTCACAAGGCTATATTCATTTCATATACTAATACTTGTCCATTTACAGTTTTGCATGACGTATTATACTATGCATTATTAATAGACATTATCAAACACTCACAAATGAAAACAAAGTGCTACATAGTTTTGGGAAAGCAATTATTGAAGTAACATCAACTCACCCAGTTCAAGAGATCTTGCAATGGCAACTATCCTTACACGGCTGTGGTGTTTGTGGATATAGCAATAGAACAGGAGTGTGTAAGCGCCATTATCATATGATAATGGCTACGATATTGAGATCTAATGTTATATAAGACACATGCAAAAAAATTCCTTTAATATATACCGTATATATATATATATATATATATATATATATATACCAGTCACACACACACACACACACACACACTTAGCCCTCTCGCACATGACAAGTTTTGGTAAGTTTTCTGGCGCACAATTTTATCCGCCTGGCCACCCAGCCCAGCTGCCCATGCACTGCAAATAACACGTATTCTCGCCTTATTTTCGTCACCCAAACATCAACATACTCCCATGAAACCTATCTCATCTTATTCGTCGATGTTTGTTCTACCTGATAAGCACCACAAAAAAACAGGAAAACACGAATAAAACAACATTAGGCAGCAGTGAATAAACATTTCGCTTCGTCAATTTCAGTTCCCAACATCACCATTCGAATGCTTTCCATCATACAGGAAAATGTTATTAGAAGTTTTGATAGAGAATTTCATCAGCTTTCTAATGAGAAAGTCCGGTTGTGACAAGATTTGTAGTTTTCGAGAAAATAGGCTAAAACTGAAAGCCATTTTTGAAAAAAATTCGGGGAGCTTTTAAGTCGAACTTTTCTCACACACCTTATGTTTTTATTGCATAATATTATGCAGAATTTCACGAGCTTTCTCATGAGCACCCCCTGGTTTCGATACGCCTCATAGTTTTCGAGTAAATCTCCAAAAACGACTGGGCACTCATGTCACTTTCGTGATGCGTGGACAATAATCATTATATTCCCGTCTTTTCTTCGTAGATATTACATTGTTATGTCCTGAACATATGTAGAATTCACTGATCTTTATCATAGTTCTTACAGGAAATCGATAGGTACAATAGTTTTGGAGTAATTGGATGACAGACGTAGAGTACTCCTCACTCACAGGCGAGATAAAAACATTCTTTCCCTGCCTCACCCACACCTACATTTTTTCGCTCGTTAGGTTTTATTTTCTTATGTTACTCAAAGTATACACGTAAAATAGCATAAGGTTTTGATAGTGCTCTCAGAAACTCGACATGACCACTAATCTTTTTGCTAGGTACTGATACTGAAGCTGAACTTTCTTCCATCTCATGTGTGTAGGTAAAAAACAATACTTATTTCTGTAAAAAATATAGAAGTATAGAATAGGTCAATATACAAATCAACAAAGTACGGATAACTCATTTCCTTCAGAGGTGCTGAGATGCTGGCAGGAGCTTGAAGGATTGCTGGAAGATGAGGAGTTATGTAGTGTATGAGCATGTGTGTGTGTGTGTGCGTGGATGAGTGGGTGGGTGGGAGAGTGTGTGTGTGTGTGTGTGTGTGTGTGTGTGTGTGTGTGTGTGGTGTGGCATACTTTCTTCTCTCCATACATTTGCCAAAAACACATGCGATGCACACAATAGATTTCTCCATGAACATTCACTGCACGACATACGTATATATATGTGGCTGTGGCATATTTTCTTCTCTCCATACATTTGCCAAAGACACATGCGATGCACACAGTAGTTTTCTCCACGAACATTCACTGCACGACATACGTATATGTATGTGGCTGTGGCATATTTCTTGTCTCTGATACTTGTGCTATGTTTTCACTAAGTCAGTCAATGCATGCAATTTTTCTTGGTGAACACTCGCCGCACTATTATATACGTATGTTTCACACTAAACCATACATAATATAGCACTGTCTGAGATTGGTACAATACCTTTTCCCTGAAGTCTGTGACTGTGGCGTATTTGTTGTCTCTGATACTTGCGTTAGGTTTGAGCTAAGTCAGTCAATGCATGCAATATTTCTCAGTGAACACTCGCTGCACTATTTCATACGCATGTTTCACACTAAACCATATGCAGTATAAAATGCTATCACATGATTCCATCCCAACCTCCTCTATTATTCCCTTCCTGAATCTATGGCGTACATGATCGTTAGTTTCCTTAGCAACTATGGCATATTTTTATGGCATCCATAACGCCTGCTATGGTAGGTCAGTCATTTCACTAATCCAGGCACTATATGTTTCACAAAATATAAGTAGTGGCTTCGCTATAAAGGTAAAATACTGAAATCATTTACAGGCAGGGTGAAGTGGCGTGGAAACCCCGTTATAACAAACCACACTCCTGCCTCTAAGCCTAAAGGCTGAAAATGGGCCCCAATGCTTTACAAACACTATATCTATGTTCAAAAGACACAATCACATCACATTATAGTAAAAAACACTGTGCAATCACAATATTTCAATAATGGCTTCTGCCTCGAGTGGGAGGGGGGAAAATGGCAGGTTTAAAGGGACAACTCACTGCTGCGCATCCCTCCAGCCCGGCTAGTCGTGAGATACTGAAGTTTTTCTGCTATGCATTGTCTCATCAGAGCAGTCACAGTGTTGCCAATGCTTAATTTTTTTGGTGAATTTTTTGTGCTTAGGAACGCGATTCGCGTGACTGTGCTTCTTCCCACAAAACCACATGGAATGAGATTCGCGTGATTGTGTTTCTTCCTACAAAACCATGTGGAATGCAATTCGCGTGACTGCTTCTTCCTACAAAACCACATGGAACGCGATTTGCATGACTGTGCCGGAGAGGGTTAAGCCTTCTTCATCCCACCACACCCATGTCATCCTTCTCTCCACATCAATAATTTCTATTTTGTATATTGTGGTTTAACCTATGCATAATAATTCTGCACCCAAGAACAGCCTTGCCTCCTAATCATTCTTCTTTGCCTCATGAAGTTGTCTAACCACAATTATTAATGTGTGCATAATGTTTGAAAGCAAATGAATGATGTGATTGTCAACTTTAATTTGTATGATAAAGTCATCGATTGTTGATACTCTTAATGTCATTTTAATTACTAATTGATGCAATGTTCAGAGAGGGAGTGGGAGGGAGGGAGGAAGGGGAAGAGAGAAAGAGTGACTGGCCAGAATGCTAGGGACGTGAAGAAACAAAGGAATGTTTAAACTTATAGTTTGTCTAATAAAATGAGAAACTAGGAAATGGGCTACTGTGATGATGGTGACTAATACAATGATCTCAGGGATGTGAATGTTGGATCAGCATTTTTTTAATAAATGAAAAGACTTGAAATAGAGAAGTTGCCAGATAACCTGAGAGAGAGAGAGAGAGAGAGAGAGAGAGAGAGAGATTTATGTAGGGGATATTGTGAGAGTAGAAAGGTTATGTCTAATAAACACTATTGAGAAACTGGGATGATAAAGTATTATTTGCCTGTTTTGGTCAACAGTAAGGTGACAGTAATAAACTGAGAATGTAAAAGAGAACATCGAATGCAGACAGGGTGAGAGAGGTGTGTTTGTTTTTATGTCTAATGCAATGACAAATTATATAACCCTTGTATTCACAGACAAGTGAGTGTAATTAGGTGACAAGTTAAAAAGAGCATCAGTTCCCAGCATAGCTCCAGAGCTGAGATTTGTGATTATCATACGTCTGCTTCCCTCCCTCTTGACAGTGCTACCAGATCATTTTGTCCCAGGTAGTAAAATACCTGTAAACGAATTTCTGAAGCCGACAGTACGATCACCCAAATAAGCGATGACTCACTCTCTTTAAGTTTTGGACAAACTCCCTGGATCTGGCAACGTTCACTTGAATGCGAGTCAGGAGACGGAAACAGTCTTTGCCTTCCCTGCAAATATTATTTATGGTGTAAATTAACTAATCTTGCGAAAATATTAGTTACGTTTAGTGTTTATTTCTTTTTAGGTCAATGACAATAATTAAAGTAAAAAGCAACATCTGGCACGTTTCCACTCTGTCACAATTCATGCCAGCAGTGTTACCAATGTAGCAATTTTCCCGCTTGTTACCAATGTAACAATTTTCCCGCAAAATTTAAAGGTTTTAAGAGCAATCTAGCTGGTAAAAATTTAAATATTTTCTGTTTATCTGGCATTCTTTTAAAGTCCTGTCTAACGTTGTTTTCCTTACTTTCCCTCAATCTGGCGGATTTTTACTTCGTTTGAGACCAATCTAGCGGATTCCTAAGGCTTTCCTTTGGCAACACTGCCCGTCATGGGAGTGGGTGGATTTCTCGATCTTTTTCACGATCCCCTCCCCCCCTTTTTATATAATCCTTTTCGTCTGAAGTTCTCTTCATTGTCGCACTCTTGCTTTCGACTGGCATCCTCTCCCTGTTTAGTTCTTTCATGAAACTGTTTTACATATTTAATTATGTGTTGGATTATCGTGTGAATAAATTGACCAATTTCCCCCCAGTAATTGCATTGGTTTCACTAACTGAATACCAGCAGATTACTTTGCTTCTTGACAGCAACACAGGTGGGTAGGTTTTGTTCTTGGGCACATGCAATAATTTGTCTGTCTTGGTCTTGTGTTGTGCTAGGAGGGGCTTCATTTTTTTTTTTTTATATAGATAATGAATGGAAAATGGAAAAACAAAGGAAAAAAAAAAAGTCCATATGCCTAAAGGCATCGTCCGTTCATAAAATATTTATAACAACTGGATTTAAATTGAAGTGGATTAAATGTTTGTGGGAAGCATCTCCCAGGAAGTGAATTCCAGAGTGTAGTAGTTCTGGGGATAAATAAATTTTGATAATCAGAGGTTCTGCATTGAGGGGGAGAAAGTGTGAGTTCATGGGCGCTCCCAGCTGCCCGAGTATTTCGTGAGAAAATGTGAAGGGGAGGCACAATTGAAGCCAGTTCATCAGATTATTTAGGTAAAAATATCGATAGAATAATGCTAAAGAAGCAACATTGCTATGTACTGATAATGGAGGAAGGTCCAGCATAATGGCAGGATTATTGATTAATCTAATGGCTTTATTTTGAATTTTGTTGAACTGCCTCAATGCAACTGCTCCACATCCACTCCACATTGGTGAACAGTATTCGATCTGAGAACGCACATGACTTTTGTATATTGTGGCCATCTGCTCGTCAGTGAAGAACTCACGAACTCTGTACATAAGCCCCAATTTTTTAGAAGCATTTTTAGCAAGGGATTTAACATGAGCTGTCCAGCTTAGTTTGGGGTTTAGAGTAACACCAATGATATCAATTGTAGTGGATATGGGAATATTGACATCATTTATAATTATGTGCGAGCCTGAGGGATTCTCTCTGTTGGAGAAATTAATGTATTTAGTTTTCTGAGCATTAAACAAGACCAGATTTGTTTGTCCACATTGATTAATTTTAGAAAGATCCTGGTTCAGAGAAATTGCTGTGTTTAATTGGGAATTTATATTAAATTGTGTAAAGGAGGTACTAAATGTGAAAGAACTATGAAGGGTCGAGTCATCAGCATAAGAGTGTATTGGGTTGTGAGTGACAGATAGGTCATTTATATGAATGAGAAAGAGGGTTGGCGACATAACTGATCCTTGAGGTACGCCAGCATTTATGGAATGAAACTGAAAATAAATTCTATCTACCATGACCCATATTTTTCTATTATGAAGGTATGAAGAAATTAGAGGAACCAGTGATGCAAGGCCATAGTGTGACATCTTAGACAATAAGGCCCGGTGCCATACTGTCAAATGCTTTTGAAATATCAAGTGCTATTGTGTGTGTTTCACCGTGTTGGTCTATTGTTTTGATAATCTGATGGGTAAGAAGGCAAAGAATGTCTACAATTGAACGTTCTTGTCTAAATCCATACTGCTGATCTTTGATTAATTAATTGATTTATAGATGCTTGGCTATGTGTTTGTTAATTATTGTTCTCAAAAACTTTACCGAGAACGGAAGTTATTGCAATTGGTCTATACTTTGATGGATCAGAAGTTGCCCCCTTTTTAGGAACAGGATGGATATTTGCTTCTTTTCAAGAGGCTGGAAAACTTGAGGTACGGATGCATAAGCAGAAAAATTTCGCCAATACAGTGTACCCATACTATGTACACCTAAAACCTATATACTGTATATGTATATGTAAACAGTACCATTGATGGAATCAGCACACTTCTCTAAACTGTAGACTTAAGCTAAGGTTCCCACACCCGCTGCTCGCTGTGAGGCAGTAAGGGGCTAGCTATCAAACAGATCACAGCTATAGAAGTTCTCTCTGGAATAAATCTCCATTATACGTCAGCTCAGATCTTTGAAATAAACCTGAGTGAGGAGCACGGGGCCATTGAAACAATTTGGTAGCTGTGGTGCATCGGACCTCATTTCGCCTCTACCGTGATTTAGTGCCACGACGGGAGTGATTCCTACACCTGCTTGGGCATTCTCCACCCCTGCCACACCTGCCGCACGTCTGCCTTTTGCCTGCCTTGTGTTTGGGACACCTACGTCTTCCGTGGCGAACGCTTCCTGCAACTTCCCTGACGTGTCACCACCGACGTGCAGGCCACATCGCTTCACAACAGCTGCTATTCTACTGAAACTCAGTAAGGAACTACCAGGTGTCGGCTCTTCCGTCCTCATTCTCTTCATAATTATATGATTACCATCCCGACTCACACCACCACACCCCCAACCGCCCCCTCTCAACCCCACCTTCCGCATTGCTGACCAAGCAGAACTTGCCCCAGCCGCACCGCCTGGCAACGGCGGCCACCGGCATCTTGCCCAGGGCATGTGTCTCCACGTCATCGCTGGCGCTCTCCAATCAACGTCTCGCTGGTGATCATCTGACCCTCAGCTGGCCTCCCATTCGTTGCCTGAACTTGTGACGTCATCGCCACCCCACCCTCGCCCCCTTCGTAGTCGAGGAGAGGTCTTTCATTCACGTACCGTCTCAACTTCCCTTTCTCCAAACAAGACTTCCCTTCATTCTCACTGCTTCTGTATTCCTTATATATATTTGTATAGTTTATTCTAATCAGCTCAAGCCCTGTCTTTCTATAGAGATTACTCTCCGGATTTTCTCTACAGATTGTACCTCATAATACCATTCCTCTGTCTTTTATTCGCTATCGTGCATCGCTGATATTTACCTTCATTCTCCGCACTACCACCCACCACGCTCACCTCTCACCTCATTTCTTTTCATCTGATTTACCTTGTTCATTTCGCTACCATTGTAAATATTTACTCCCATTCCTATTGTGCATATTTCATATGCCCTCATTCTCACATTGTATATAAAACTTTTCATTCTCATTATCATTTACCTTTTTTTTTCTCTCCTTCACTACATGTCATACTTTAGGAAAACTGAGCTCTCCCGTTCGCCAGCGACAAGCAACTGAGAGTGAGCCGGTAACTCCCGATAATGACGATTCAGTGACTCTTCTTGGTAGCGGTCGATCGTATCAAAAATATTCTTCATCCACCCAGACAACTCCTAAAACTGAACATTCTCATACTACTCTCACCACCATCACCCCTGCTACTACTACCACTACCACTACTACTTCTGCTCTAGAGGACCCAGATATCTTTCTCCCAGATACATTAAATCCAGATACACCTTCATCTTTAAATGACTCTCTAGAACTTCCTTCACCTCCTACTATTTCCACTTCCCAAGTTGTCTCTGATACAACACTTCAGCTCCCAACTCAGCTACACATAACTACCAGTACTTTCACTACTTCTCAGCCTTCTACTTCAGTTACTTCCACACTTACCCAACCTCACCCTCTTCCAACCATGGCAAACAACTCCCCCCCCTCCACAGTCAATATATTTGGACAATGCTATTTTGAGGACTGTTAAACATTTGATGCCTTGCATCGTGAGTTAATTCAACTTTGTCAACATTCAAATGCCGCCTCTCTCATAGGGTTTACCAATTTGTTATCCCAAATGGAGGAGGATATGAAGGTCCAACCTAAAGATGCAAAATTGTATGAGGCAGCAGCGGCAATGAAATCCACTAGTTCTGAGATGCGCCAGTTGTTGCGTGGCACCCAGTGGGTCAAAGATGTTCAGGGAACATTTATGATTTCCCTTGATGACTTTGGAGATTTGCTGGGTTATCTGAGATTTATGAATTGGCTTGACCCCACCCAGAAAGAATTAACATTACAGATAGGATTCAACCCAGGAGACAAAATTCAAAATGTCTCCAAGGCAATTAGGGAACGAATGGGATCCAACCCCACTCGTCAGGCCATTAATCGCCCTTCCTTTTCCCAAGTTCTTTACACCTCCGTTGCTTCGTCGGATCACTCACGTTCGCAACCAATTGTGAGAGGACAAACTAGCACTAACCGTTCCCTTTCACGTTGTAGATCACCAACCGGCGGTCGTGATCTGTCAAATGTGCGCCAGGGTAGACAATTCTCGATCGTGTGCTGGCGCTGTGGTCACATCGGACATCGAGCATCCAGTTGCGACCGCGAATACCGACGTCATCCCTCACAGTGTCGCCAGCGTACGCCATCGAGAACGCGTCACCCCAAGTGCAAATATCATAACAGTACGACTCACACTACTGGGGAGTGTCACGGGGTTTTTATATTATCGCTGTGTTTTTAAAATAAATGCTTAAATATTATTTAATTGATAATAATATTCAATAATATTAAAGAGCAGGGACAATGATTGTCTTGCTAAATCGAGCAACGATTCTCTAAGAACGAGAATTTATAAACTTTCTCAACAGTACGCAGCAGAGACTAATTACTCACAAATGCTGAATTAGTACTGTTAGCCTCTGGAGAAAGTTACTTCACCCCTGACAATAAATAACTAATACTAATAATAATATCAGGTCCTTGCTGATGCTTAACTCCTATCTGGCACAACGGATTTTAAGTTAATACAACAAGACTGGTCTAAGTACCAGTTATGAATAGTCAAACGTCTATGCAAGCTAGGAGCTATGTGGGAAATAAGCTTAATTTGGAGAAATGAAACAAGATTTTACTTTACATTACGCCAAGAAAAAGAACTGTTAAACTTATTGATTAGAAAAAATAAATTTAACCTTACATTTCAAATCAAATCAATGAGACCGCACTCACTCACACAAAAGCTAAATACTTACGCCTAGGAAAAAAACACCTTAACTAAACTCTTAAGACTATGAAAATACAAAAAGGGAATACTGATCAATGAATGCTGAGTATCACCCAAGGGTGGGAGCTTGGATTAACTGTACTCTGTGGAGCTTGGGTGCTAGCTGACCTCTCACACTTCTGGAGCACAGGACCTCTCTCCGTCAAAGCAACAACTAGACTAAGTCGTGGGAACAAAAAGGGGAGCAGTAGGCCACATTTTCTAACGGTCGAGGCAAGCAGGAGCGAACAATAAAGAAACAATAGTATCGCTCAGTACAGCACTTAGTGACATGCATTAAATAGGTCACTTTTGAAAACAGTGACGAATGTTTTGAAAAGTATACCCCGAAATGGAGGGAGAAACGGTTAGCTGAGCGATACACAGTGAGTTTTCCACTAATAGTTCGTGGCTTCTCACAAAAGGGAAATGTCGTGAATTTGATTCATGACATTACGCCCATAGAAAATTAAATTTTTTCCTTATGGGAAAAAATTTGTGGATATATATATATATATATATATATATATATATATATATATATATATATATATATATATATATATATATATATATATATGTACACATCCTAACTCAGTCACACAAGATTCACACTGTGGTGTGTGTGCTATCCTGCTACAGGAGAAAGTCACAGTCGCCAGTGAGCGAAAAAAAACTCATATTTACGTTAATAGAAGCAAGCTTGAGGGAAAAACTCCGTGACGACGGTGAAAATCCTGTACTCAGGTCAAACTGAGCGAAAAGTCGCTACATTTACACTGACAACTAAATGTTGTGTAGCGTGGTGTATGTAATACATGGTGTAGGTGTGACAGTTGTAATGTAACTGTACCTATGTGTAAAATGACACAGTAAATAATATGGCGACAATGAAGGCAGAGGAGAAGAGGCAGCAGCGTGCGGCAGACGATCAGCTGGCCCGCACAGCAAAACTGCTACACCCATTGCTGAACCTGCAAAACCAATTGAGGTGGAGCATCAAAAGTGTCAATGAGACAAAATTTTATTATGTTACAATTACTCTCTCTGCCTAGCAGTCAGTGCTACGACGTACATTCGAGGTCGTCATTAATTTTAACACACAATTAGTGTCGGCAAGTTGAGAATCCTTGTGCAAACTCGGGTCTTCCATAGCCTCGAACTGCACACGGGTCCTCAACCTGTGCCTTAACCTACAGTTCTTATATTAATATCGGGAAGCTGAGAATCCTTGTGCAAACTTGGGTCTTCCATAGCCTCAAGTCGCCTCTGCGGAATTCTCACTTCCCCCTTAACCTACAGTACTTATATTAGTATCGGGGAGCTGAGAATCCTTGTGCAAACTTGGGTCTTCCATAGCCTCAAGTCGCCTCTGCGGAGTTCTCTCTCCCCCTTAACCTACAGTACTTATATTAGTATCGGGGAGCTGAGAATCCTTGTGCAAACTTGGGTCTTCCATAGCCTCAAGTCGCCTCTGCGGAGTTCTTTCTTCCCCCTTAACCTATATACGTGTATGTACAGGCCCTGGACATACTGTGTCCTGTGGGGCCAACAAGTGAGACGTCAGGTCTACACTTTTGACTGGGAACCAGGCTGGTCCTTGGATTACTCAAATCTCTGAGGATGCCTATCACGGAACCCAGCATACAACAACTGCCCATGTTAGTCAGCAGTTAGTAGGCGAGACATCAGGTCTGCACCTACGTTATCACTTCCCTTGATGTATCTCACAACAAGGTTAAACTGCTGTAAATACAGTGTCCAGCGTGTCAATCTTGCATTAGCCGTCTTGGTCGTGCTAAGACTAGTGAGTGGCATATGGTCAGTTTCCAGAGTAAATGATGCCCCAAATAAATAATAATAATATTTTTTAACACCATCAACCACAGCCAAGAGTTCTTTCTCAACAGTACTGTAATTCCTCTCGGCAGGTTTTAGCCTACGGCTGTGGTATGCCACTGGGAAGATTCCACCTTCCGATTCCTGCATCAATACGGCACCTACTCCATCTTGTGAAGCATCAGTGCGCAGTATGAAAGGTTTGCTGGAATCAGGCAACTGCAAGATAGGCTCCTTGCACAACATATTCTTGAGAGTGGCAAAAGCTCTCTCTTGCGCTTCTTCCCATTCAATGGTGTTTGGAGCATATTTCCGTAGCACTTCATACAACGGTTGGGCAATGAGAGCAAAGTTGGGGATAAAACTCCTATAATATCCCACTAGGCCAAGAAATGCCCTAACCTGTTTCTTGGTCATGGGTCTCGGGGCTTCTCTAACCTTCCTGATCTTGTCACCCTGATACCTGCAGTGATTGTTGCCAACAATATGACCGAGGAACTCCACCTCACTGTGAGCAATCTTGCATTTGCTAGGCTTCACAGTCATGTTGAAACTCTGGAGTCTACTGAAGACAATTTCCAAGAGTCTGAGGTGCTCCTCCAATGTGGCGGAATGAACGAGGACATCGTCAACGAACATCTCTACTCCTACAATACCATGGAGCACTTGTCTCATGGCACGATTGAATACTGCTGGGGAATTGGTAAGTCCAAATGGGAGGACTTTATACTGGTACAACCCCCTAGGAGTAGCAAAGACAGTGAACTGACGACTCTCAGGATGAAGGGGAATCTGGAAGAATCCCTTTGCTAGGTCGAGCTTCGTGAAATATCGTGACCCTGCCAGCTTGGAGAAGATGGCAATATGGTCACCCATTGGCTCAGCATCCACTTTGGTGATTGCATTGAGCCTTCTATAGTCACCACAAATCCTGACTCCACCATCTTTCTTGCGGACTACTACCATCGGACTACAGTAAGGAGATGAGGACTTTTCGATAATGCCTGCAGTCTCCATGTCAGCAATTTCCTTATCTACTGCACCCTGTAGTTGCATGGGAATCGGATATGGCTTAACCTTTATAGGAGCATTGCTGGTCAACACAATTTTATGACACGCAACCTTTGCAAGTCTAGGTTGGTCTGAGAAGACATCAGCATACTGACAGAGCAGTGACCATAAGGCATTTTGGTCCCCTACTGCTAAGTCAGGGTTAAGTAAAACATCTCCGACAGTCTCTTCCTGATGGGACTGAGCGGTTAAGGGCTCGTCATCATGGTCATCAGCTGGGATCACCGCAGCTGCCCCGGTTTCTTCCAGTGGCTGGTCACTATCATCAGCTACTCGTAGGCCAGTCTCCTCGGGGTCTGACTCATGATAAGCCTTCAACATGTTAATGTGGAACCTTTTACGAAGATTCCCCATCTGTATTATGTAGTTGAGGTCTGAAATGTGCTCTACTACATCGAATGGACCCTTCCACTGCGCCAACAACTTGTTCTGGGCAGTGGGGAGTAATACCAAGCATTTATCGCCTGGACTAAACTTCCGAAGCTTTGCCTTCTTATCGTAATAAGCCTTTTGAACTTCACGCGCCTTGATCAGTTCTTCCTTAGCTAACTCGCACGTCGACTGGAGGTGGTCAGCCAAATCAAGGACATAGGTGTAGGTGGTCTTGACTTCAGGGTCGGGTTCTTCATCGTCCCATAACTCACGAAGGACTTGAAGTGGGCCCCGGACCGACCTCCCATACACCAGTTCAAAGAGTGAGAATTTCAATGAATGCTGTGGGGCTTCTCGATAAGCAAATAGAAGAGGAGCAATGAACCGTGGCCATTCCTTTGGCTGTTCGGCGATCATGCCCCTCAACATCTTCTTGAGAGTTCCATTGAACCTCTCACACAACCCATTACACATGGGATGATACGGCGTAGTTCGTAAGCCTCGGATGGACAGCAATCTGAACGCTTCGTTCATCATTGCTGAAGTGAACTGCGAACCCCGGTCGCTTAAGACCTCCTTAGGGATACCTACACGACAGAACACTTCAATTAATGCCTCAGCAACAGTGACGGCCTCTATATTCTTAAGGGCCACAGCTTCAGGCCACCGTGTGCTGAAATCAACTATAGTGAGGATATACTTTGATCCATCACTAGCCCTAGTAGAGATTGGCCCAACTATGTCAACTGCTACTCTCTCGAACGGTTCAGAGATTATAGGCATTGGCTTCAATGGCGCAGGACGGACACATCCCCGGTCAGTGGTACGCTGACACACATCACAGGAACGTACGAGCCTCGTTATTTCCCGTCCCATTCCTGGCCAGAAAAAGTCAGCATGGATGCGATCAGAGGTCTTCTTTTGACCCATGTGACCTCCCATCGCTGAACAGTGACCTAATTCAAACACTGCTCGGCGATACTTTGCAGGAACGACAAACTGCAGTCGAACTTCACCCTGGGGTGTCTGTGACTCACGGTACAGCCGTCCTCGCTTACAAAGGAACCTGGCTTGTCCTCCCCGTGAATACTTGATCACTTTACCCTCCAGCTTCTTGCGCATTGAGGCAAGTGTCGAGTCAGTCTGTTGCTCTTGGACAACATCTTGACTACGAATCAGATCTTGCGGCGTTGCGACGGTCAACGGAGTGACGCGATTTGGAGCCTTGGCCATGGCTCGTGTTATCGCAGCAGCCGAAGTCTGAGTAGCAACATCTACGGCACAACTATTTTTGATGCCAGGTATGTTGCCTAATATGAGGTCAAATAGAGGTTCTGGCATGACAACTGCAAGTGTCGTACCAGTATAAAATGGAGACGCCACCTGGATACGTGCCTCAGGGAACAATCTCACTGATCCATCAATAAGTCTAACTTGGATCTGTCGACCTGTATACTCATCAGGCCGAACCAAACTCTGCTTAACAGAGCAACCTGAGGAACCATTGTCCCTCAGGACATTTACAGAAACACCTCCCTCAGACCCTGGCTGAAGAAGAAAGGCAGTGCTGCTGGTGGAAGGGTCTGAGGAGGTAGCAGCCAGTCATTCATGAGACCGCGGAACAACAGATGCAGCAAATGTGGCGCCCTGGGAACTAGGTGTCTGAGGAGAGTTCATGGTCGGAGGGGGGCTTGTGAACTGTTGGGAAGTACCTGTACTGATAGAGATGGCACCACCGGGTACTTGTTGTGGAATGAAGGCTGCATTTGCCTCCCGCCTCCGATACTCTAATTGACCTGATTGAGGGTTACGTGGTTTGTCCTTGTATTGCTGCTGCTGCTTGGGGAACTGCTGCTGGTTGGGGTGCTTGTTGTACCGCTTCCAAGCAGGCTGCTGTGTATTTTGCCCCTGGTCCTTCTGCGGTTTGATTCATGACAGGGAGTGTCGTTTCCTAAACAGTCGCCAGTCGGGGGAAGGGGAGCGCTCGTACCAGACCTGCGTCATGTAACTACAGAAGATCAACTCCCCATCCGCCAAGTAGGGCCTATCACTTTTTAGGGCGGAGTGAAGACATCCAACCTCGCTTTTCATGGATACGGGGTCTATAGTAAATTTGATATCTGAAAGCTCCTTAAACAGCGTTAGGGGAACAGGTAAAAAGGTCGGCATTCTTGAGCCACCGGACATTCGTTTATGTGGTGTGGATGGCTTCGAGTTTAGAGTCAAAGGGCGAGTTGTTTTGAAAATACAGCTTTGACACCTTTTACAGTGACATTTCATGTTACAAATGACCTCAAATATCCAGCAGATGCCCTTCTAGGCTTACCCACCATGGCAGAATACAACATAGCTCTAATCCCGTCTTCTACTAGCATAGATACTTATGGTTTTCCAGTATATGGCATAGCTTATCCACGTCCTGTCCTTTCCCATATTAACTCAGTCATTTACTCCCCACTATCCTCACCACTACCTGAGAGTACAGATGAATGCTCCTCATTCTCTGAGAGTACAGAAATAAATCCACAACTTCCTGGGAGCATTGAAGTAAATTCACCAACTGCTACTGATCTATCTATCTATCTATTGCCAGACGCCTCAATCCCGTTTGGGGTGGCCACAAACAAATCGCCTCCAAGTCGCCATGTCCCCCGCCATTTCACTGCCCTGCTCCCAACTCACATCCCCCTCTCAGGGCAAACAAACTGCTACTGATACACCCTCTAATCACTCAACAGTAAATCATGATAACCCCTCTAATGACAGCACTCAAGCCAACTCAGACACGTCTCAGTTACCTACCTCACAAACTTTGAATGATGTTCTAGAACACGCAGAGACGAAGCGTGCAGTAACAAATCAGTGCACAACTTTGTTGCCGCATGAGTTTACCAAAGTCTCTGTTCGTGTTGTAGGTGCGACAGCTGGAGTGAATGTACTAACATTACCAGAGATGTGTTGTGTGAATGGTTTAACTTATGAGTCAACGTTGTGTGCTGTGTTGGAGGATAACTTGTGTTACCTGTGCTTACTAAATACCAGCAATGCTCCTATGAAACTTAAAAGTGGTATAATGATTGGAGACTTCCTGGTTTACCCATCGGCCGTAAGGGAGTGCCAGGAGGTACCAATTTCCATACCTACTAAACATGATGATGATGATGGTGAACCAACCGGTGTGTATGCCATTAATTCTAATGGATCTGCTCCAACCTTTTCACCTGACCTACTCTCAAGCCTGACTTGTGATGATTATCCACAACATAAAGGTCAATTAGTCAATCTATTGCAATCATATCGAGATGTAGTAGCCTTACCCGGAGAACCTGTGGGTAGGACAGCCTCAGTGAAGCACAACATAGAGCTGGTCCAGGGTACTCAACGGATTTACATACCAGCCTACCGATTGCCTCACAACGTGAGGAACAAGTCTGACGAGATGGTACAACAAATGTTAGATCATGATATCATTGAACCCTCTGTCAGTCCGTGGAATGGCCCACTTTTCTTAGTTCCAAAGAAAGATGGCTGATTTAGACCAGTAGTGGACTATCGTCGAGTAAATTCAGTTACTGTACCCGATCGTTTTCCATTGCCAGTCCTGACTGAAGCACAAAGTAGCTTTGTCTACTGAGAGATTCTGTAATACAGCTTGTACGTATCTGGTGTGAATCATGAAAGGAGGTACTTGAGGGGAATCAAAATCAGGTACAGGAATATTGTGATTTTCTGTATTTAGGGTTGAGTTTGATGAAAAAATGTCAAGAAGAAGGTTGGCTTTTCCACGTGGGTCACTTACTAGATTTCCACTGGGGGACTGTAACGGTAGAATGGAAGAGGTGGTAGTGAATTTAGTTTTGAATGAATTAAGGGCTGACCAGAATATTTTATTATCATTTGGGTTGTTTAGTAGTTTGTTAGCTAATCTATGTAGTAAGTTTTATTTAGAAAGATTGATAACAGTTTTGGCATGGTTTCTGATATTTCTATAATAGTTAAAGGCTTCTTTGGTTTTGGTATAAGTGTTACAGGGTATTGTTTTATGTTCTGTTACTCTAGGACAATTGTGGTCAAACCATTTAGGAGAATTACATTTTTTTCTGTAACTATGATAGGGAATGAATGTTTCCATGCCGACTTTAATGAAATCCTGTATGTGGCCCAATGCGGAATTTGCATCTTGGGAGAAAAGGAAGTCCAAGGAACATCCATGAAAAAATTTTGGAGTCCCTCCCAGTCTGCCCTGTCATAGTGCCATTTAGTCATCACGATAGGTTCAGAGCAGGAGAGCGTGGTAGGTGTTAAACTGGTGGCTTGAATCAGACAATGATCCGAGGATCCGAGGGGGGACTTCACTTCAACATTATAATTATCTGAATTTGTTGTTAAAAACAAGTCCAATAGGTTGGGATTTTGATCAGGGTTGTCAAGTACACGGGTGGGTTGACTGACTAACTGGGTGAGATTAAATGAGTCTGCAAATAGCTCACATTCAAGACCAGAGTCATCATTTCTGGCTGAATAAGTGAGCCATTCAACATTATGGACATTAAAATCACCCAGAATAGTAATTTCTGATGCAGTATTAATGTTGACGACACTTAGTTGTGAAGACAGAGAGTCAAATAAACTCGGCTCTGAAGGGGCATTAGGGGAACGATAAACACAACAGAAATATTTAACCTTACCAAAAGAATTTAATTTGTATATGGAATAATCGAAATAAGGGCAATTAAATTTAGTAATCTCCTCCAAGGCAATTTCTGATTTAGCAAAGCAACATACGCCTCCTTTGGGTCTGAAATTTTGAATCAAAATATAACCAGGAAAATTAAATCTAGCTAGATCAGAGATGGAACGTACTTGTGTCTCTGTCAAAAATAGCAGATCTGGGGATTCAAACTGGAGGAAATTTTGAACTGAGTTGATGTTGGAATGAAGTCCCCTAATATTGCAAAAGAAAATTTTACTGCGAGGGCGCCACGACACTGGAGGTGGCACAGTCACTTGATGACGACAGGGAGGACCCTGTGCAGATGACCCAGCCCTGCCGATGGTGGTCACCTGGGAAACCACCGCACTACTCAGTATAGCAGCAGCCATGGTTCTTTTTATGCGGGGGAGAGCAGGGATGTGTTGTGGAATGTGTATGATATGTAATGACAAGATCATTGTTTTATGGAGAGAGGATAGTTGGTTTAAGGCAATGTGATATAATGTGGATGTGTGTGTTGTGTAAAGAGGACAGACTGATGTCCTCTGTTATTTGAGACAGAAAGATGTGTAACCAGCTACCAAGGCCTAGGAGAGAAAATGGAATCCAGGCTATTCCTTGAGTCTCCTGTTACCTTGGCGGTAGTACTTCCGTGGGCGGGGCTCCTACCCCTACTACTCTTTGGCAAATTTTCTATGTTCTGCCTCTGTCAATTTCACTTATCTATCCGTTAACTGTCCTCTCTATGTTAAGTTGCCAGGATGTCTGTCTTGCTGGAATATTTGCTTAACCCTCTCATCGTCAATGATGCACAGCGAGTCTTTTGGGCTTTTCCGTGACTATCTGCGATGACGCGCTTTACGTCCTCAAATCACAAAAACTTAAGTCAAAGTAAAAGTTTTCGGCTGATCTGCGTCATTTTTGGAAGCGTCCTAGTTCCCGCACCTCTCACCAAAAGTAATGACTAGGCAACCTCGGGGCCCGAGACGCGCGGCAGCACGGGCGAGATGATTAGTAACACGTCAGCTGTCAGGCAGGAAGGTAGCGCGGGGCTGGGGATTTAAATTTTTACTCTCTCTACCCCGTCCCGGGACTCGCGTCATATTTCACTGTACCAATAGTGCTTGTGTGTTGTTTTTGGACACTATTGTGGTTTTGTGTTTGTAATAGGGAATTAGGTTTTGGTGAATCAATCGTGCCCGTTATTCTACCGTTGGCCCAACAAAGATACTGGTAAGGCTACCCTGTTTATCGGCATTTGCCAGAAACTACGCTGCCTCTTCTCTGCACCCAATATGAGTATTCAACATTTGAATAACAGTGATCATGATGCAGGTGAATGTAGTGTGCAACAGCGAGTGAGGAAAGACATGGTGAAACGTTTAGCTTAGCTGAGGGAGGCGGGAAACCGCTTGACGACACAGCGTTTTCAAGAACGGAATATTTTCCAAGGTGTGGATGAAGTCCTTGTTTTATGCTGATACATGGTGGATAGTGTTATTGTGCAATAGATAGGAGTATAGTGCAATGAGTGTACGTGATGAAATAATGGCTAGGGCAGGAGTCAGTTTCGCATTACAGCCAGGGCAAGTCGTTGTGATAGAGGAAATACAGTAGGTTTTTATAGGAATATTTGCTTTTATCATATTGTTATATTAATTCTGTATGCTTTTTGTGTGAAATAAAGCATGAGTGTTATTGGTAGGTTTATCGTATGCTTGTGTGGATGAATGTAAACACTTCACCACATGATCATCAAAAAATATCGTCTGCGAAACCTTAGGTATCGCAGATGTGACATACAGAGCACGATCAGGAACTGTTGTGGTGAAAATATAATGTATGTTTCATAAAATGATGGATTTCATTATGTGTATTGTGAAAATATCATAAACACTGCGGCATCTTCTCTGCTACACCTTATGGGACAGGTAAGTGTCACGTATATCTCTTTTGGTGAAATGTACTGTGTTTCCTATGTATTGATAAACTGGGCTATGTTTTATGTGAAAAGAAGGTGAAAAAGTGACGCACGTCCTCGTAAGGAACAATTGCATATATATATATATATATATTTGGTGAAATGTACTGTGTACCTATGTATTGATAAACTGGGCTATGTTTTATGTGAAAAGAAAGTGAAAAAGTGACCCACGTCCTCGTAAGGAATACCAGGTTTTGTTCACCTGAGTTAGCACAAAGGCAGCGAAATGCAACGCAAGGTTAGGTACAAGTGCATTTACATTTTATTATTGAAATATAACCTGTTTCTTATAAAGAGATATACTTGGTTATGTATTTATGGAAGAAATAGGTGAAAGAGTCACCCACGTGCTCGTAAGGAAGGGAGCGGCTCGTACACGTGAGTCATCACAAAGGTAGTGAAATGCTGCGCGAGATACGTAAAATGCGGTGGTGTAATATACTGTATATCTCATGAAATGATATATTTGGTTCTGTGTAATGTGAAAAGAAAGTGAAAGTGAACCACGTACTCCTCTGGAGATCATCTGCTACGTCTCACCGGCCAGGTATGGGCCATGTAATTGACCTATGTATGACGTCCATGTACTTGTTGTGGTGTAATATACTGTTTATCTGATATATTGAATGATTTGGTAATGTTTCATGTGAAAAGACAGTGAAAAAGTGACCCACGTTATCGTAAGGAAGTGTGTGTCGTACACCTGAGTTACCATAGCACAAAGGTTGCGCAGTGCAATGCGAGGTTATAGTCCTTTCGCAACAAGAAGTCTGTTCAGGGTGTCACAGAAGTTGGAAATTCCACGAGTGCGACCCACCAATTATGGGATTATCACCGTGTTCCTACCTACCCACATCCCACGTGTTTCTCTCTCTCTCTCTCTCTCTCTCTCTCTCTCTCTCTCTCTGTATATATATATATATATATATATATATATATATACAGAGAGAGAGAGAGAGAGAGAGAGAGAGAGAGAGAGAGAGGAGAGAGAAACACGTGGGATGTGGGTAGGTAGGAAGACAGTGATAATCCCATAATTGGTGGGTCGCTTCCAGTCTAACCAGCACCCACAATCGAAGGTTGCACAACTCACATACATACATACATATATATATATATATATATCCTTTCTATCTGTGCCTTCATCGCTAGCTTCCTTTCTGGTCGTTCTATAGCCACTGTTGTAGACGGTCATCGTTCTTCTCTTAGATCTATCAACAGTGGTGTTCCTCAGGGCTCTGTCCTATCACCAACTCTCTTCCTTTTATTCATCAATGATCTAAGCTGCACATCTAACCCTATCCATTCATACGCTGATGACTCCACCCTTCACCTTTCCATTCGGTTACCACAACGCCCATCTCAACAGTTACTTCAACAAACAATGGATGAGGCTATGGCACACATAATGTCTGACTTGGCTCGTATCTCTGACTGGGGTAAAAATAGTATGGTTGTTTTTAATGCATCTAAGACTCAGTTCTTACACCTATCAACCCGACAAAATCTTCCACAAGTATACCCACTAATGTTTAATAATATTCAGCTTAATCCTGCATCATCCTTGAACATGCTTGGGTTTCATTTACTCGGGACTTATCTTGGAAAGATCATATTCCATCTCTTGTAAAATCTGCTTCCAAGAGATTAGGTGTGCTAAGCCGACTCCGCTCTTTCTTTACTCCTGCACAATTGTTGACTCTATATAGTGGTTTTATCCGCCCCTGTGTGGAGTACAACTCTCATGTGTGGGGAGGCTCCCCACATACAGCTCTTCTCAATAGGGTGGAGTCAAAGGCTTTTCGTCTCATTAACTCTCCTCCTCTTACTGACTCCCTTCAACCTCTGTCTCTTCGCCGCACTGTTGCATCTTTATATCTTTTCTATCGCTACTTTAATGGTCACTGCTCCTCTGAACCGTCTGCATGCATTCCTCCACCTCTACGACGGGCGCGTAGCACCCGTCTGACAGCAAACTCTCATCCCTTTTCTGTCCAACTCTCTAATGCAAGAGTTAACCATTACTCCCAGTCTTTCATTTATGCAACAGGTCAACTCTGGAACCATCTCCCTCTATCTGTATTTCCTGTTGCCTATGATCTCCAGTCTTTCAAACGCAGTGTGTCCAGGCATCTCAAAATGATCGGATCTTGAATTTGGCTCTCTATTGTATTTTGTTTTTCTCTTGGAGGGAACTGTTACTGCGGGCTCATGGCCTTTGGTTCCTTCTTCCTCTCATAATATATATATATATATATATATATATATATATATATATATATATATAGAGAGAGAGAGAGAGAGAGAGAGAGAGAGAGAGAGAGAGAGAGAGAGAGAGAGAGAGAGAGAGAGAGGAGAAAGAAACACGTGGGATGTGTGTAGGTAGGAAGACAGTGATAATCCCATAATTGGTGTGTCGCTTCCAGTCTAACCACCAGCCACTCTTCGCCGACCTCAGCATGGCAAAATGGAAAAGAAGTGGTGCCACATGTCATAGAAATCATTTAAATCGTTGTTATAATACTAAAAAGTGACACTCAATGTACTATATAGCTTCCTTTACTATAGACAGAATATATAAAAAACAATTTCAAGTAGCACATAGATGGGAAATAAGAGAGAGAGAGGCATAAAAAACAATTTCAAATTGCACATAGATGGGAAATAAGAGAGAGGCATGTAGTACGGTTGATTTGGCAGAATGTCTACAGGTGATTCCCAACGTGGGCCACACCCTGAATGGAGTTCTTGCTGCGAAAGGACTATAGGAACAATTGCATATATATATATATATATATATATATATATATATATATATATATATATATATATATATATATCTTTTGGTGAAATGTACTGTTTCCTATGTACTGATAAACTGGGCTATGTTTTATGTGAAAAGACAGTGAAAAAGTGACCCACGTTATCGTAAGGAAGTGTGTCTTACACCTGAGTTAGCACAAGGGTAGCGCAGTGCAATGCGAGGTTTGGTACAATTGCATATATATATATATATATATATATATAATCATTTTGATAGAAATGTAATGTAATGTGCAAACAAAATGAAAAGTTGTAACCACGTGCTTGTGGCCCAAACTTGTGCGCTGTCAGGTGTAGGACACGATGTCTTTCAAGGACATACTCGTATTATAATGAACTCTTGTTTTGTGCCGGTGTTGAGCCGAGTTCTTGGCTGACTGCGAATGAAATGACTCATATCAAGTGACTGAGCTTGGCTGGCTGTAAACTAAATATCTTTACTCCTTTATTTCAGCAAAGTCCTCCCACAGCAGATTTTAGGTACGTTACTGCAGACCAACCATAGGGTCCATAGCCCCATCAGATTTTTGCTGTCTCCAGTTGGCTTGTCATATTGAACCATGGCATGCGGGTTGGCACCACTCGAGTGGCGTAAGATCCTCGATGAGGAGGAGTCAGAGAGTGATTTTGAGAGTGACGTCTCGGGAGTGGAGGAGGTGGAGCTGCCACGACCGCTCACCATGCCATCAACATCATCTGGCTGGACTGGTCAACCCTACACACCTCTAGGACCTGTGGGTCCCACCGCTGTCTTCGTCACCTCTGATTCTCCAGGCCCCTCTGCATCCCTTGGAGAGCCAGTGTCACCGGAAGCCGGGCCATCATTTGTCGAGATGGTCCCTCCACTCGCTTCTGCCATGCAGGAAGCTACAGTGACATCCTCGCCGGCCAGGCTGAGGAGACTGGTGTCCCCAGAGGCCTCCGTCTTGTCCTCGTCCTCTTCCGAGGCGTCCCCTTCTAGACAAGGTCGTCGTGGTCTGTTGCCTGGATGCGGGGGACGTCCAAGGGGTCGGAGGGCAGGCCGAAGGGTGTTGACAGGTTGACCCACTGCCACCGCCGCCACCGCCGCTCAAGAGGATCCTGGGTGGAGCAGTGGCCCTTTCACGCCAAGCCATGGGCCGTTCACTGGCTCCTCTGGAATACAGGTGGATATTCCAACATCTCCCTTGCAGTTCTTCCAGCTGTTCTTCACACGGGAGTTGTTGTCATACCTCACCGTGGAGACCAACCGTTACGCCACATTCCTGGGGACTCAGCTGGGTGCCTGGTTCTCCTGCAATGAAGAGGAGATGGCCAAGTTCCTGGGGTTATACCTGGGGTTATACCTGTTTATGGGAGTCATGCACCTGCCTAGCATCAAGCACTATTGGAGGTGCTCCGAGCCGCATGACTACCCTAGGATCTGGCAGGCGATAAGTGGAAGGCACTTCAACGCCATTCTCAAGCATTTCCACTCCTTCAACTCGCTCGCCATTCCCCAGAACAACCAAGATCGGCTCATCCGCGTTCGCACGGTCATGGAGTACCTCCTTCAGCAGTTCCAGTCATCGTACCTACCCGAGGAGCAGCTCAGCCTGGATGAAGGCTCTCTGGGATGGAAGGGACGGCTGTCCTTTCGTGTCTACAACTCCCAGAAGCCCAACAAGTACGCAATCAAGCTCTACATGCTGGCTGAGTCATCCTCGGGCTACATCTGGAACCTGGAGGTCTACACGGGGGTGCAGCGTACCCTCCAGAACACCGTGTTGGGCCTCAAGGAACCGCTGAAGGACCAGGGCTACAAGTTGTTCATGAAAAACTTCTACAATTCTGTAGCCCTGTGCGAACGACTCCTCACCGCAGGATTCTATGTGTGTGGGACCGTACGGCTGCCTCGAGGAGCGCCACGCCAGCTGCAGGCCATTGTCAAGGCTAAGAGCCTGCCTAAGGGGGGCGTGACATACAGGCACAAGGACAATGTGCTTGTCCTGCTCTGGAGGGACAGGCGCATTGTAAATATGGTGTCCACCTTCCACACCACGGACACCATTCCGAAGAAGGTTCGAGGGAAGGTACGGGGTGATGACGGGCGGACAACCTATGTGGAGAAGGTTATCCACAAGCCCGTCGTTGTGGAGGACTACAACAGGTACATGGGTGGGGTGGATCATTTTGACCAGCTGGTCCAGTACTACCCCATCCAACGCCGAACTGTCAAGTGGACGAAGAAGATCACATTCTACTTCATCCAAATGGCATTGTTCAATGCGTTTGCCTTGTATAAGAAGTACAGATGCGTGTAAGTAACTCTCCCTGAGTTTGTGGAGAAGATCATCTACGATCTTCTACATTGCCACGAAGAGGACTGGCCCGCATCTGGACACAGAATCCACCACGCCCCAGACCTACCTACCCGGTAGCCAGCATCAAGTGGCACCCAGCTGACACAAGCACCAGGACACCCTTCTCAAGACCCGGCATCAGCAGTACCAGAAGCACCTGCAGGAGAACCGTCAGGGGTGCCACAGCCACCAGCACCTGCAGGAGGACCATCAGGGGTGCCACAGCCACCAGCACCTGCAGGAGAACCGTCAGGGGTGCCACAGCCACCAGCACCTGCAGGAGAACCGTCAGGGGTGCCACAGCCACCAGCACCTGCAGGAGAACCGTCAGGGGTGCCACAGCCACCAGCACCTGCAGGAGAACCGTCAGGGGTGCCACAGCCACCACCACCTCCAGTTGCTGGTCCGTCGGGAGAACCTGTGGCTGGGCCTGCAGCTCCCGCACGACGACAGGATCACAGAGCACGAGCATATCCCAGCAAGCGTCGCCGTGTCATCGAAGACGACGTGAGGCTGGACCGCACCCTGGGCCACCACCGGGCGAGGATCCCTGAAATGAAGAGGCTCAGGTGTGCCTTGTGCTTCAAGTTGGGGACGAGGAGAGACACAAGGAACATGTGTCCTGTATGTGATTTGCCGCTTTGCATGGGTGATTGTTTCGACCGGTTCCATACCGACCGAAACCTTCATTAGTGGAGCACAAACATATACAGACACACACAAACACATACACATGCACACACACACACATACATACACATGCACACACACACATACACATACACATACACATGCACACACACATACAGATACACACACACATACACATGCACACACACATACACATACACATGCACACACACATACACATACACACATGCACACACACATACACATACACACATACACATACACACACATACACACACACATACACATGCACACACATACACATGCACACACATACACAGACACACACACACACATGCACACACACATACACATACACAGACATGCACACACACACACACACACACACACACACACACACACATATACACACAGATACACACACACATACACATACACATACACATGCACACACACATACAGATACACACACACATACACATGCACACATACATACACATACACATGCACACACACATACACATACACACACATGCACACACACATACACATACACACACATACACATACACACACACATACACACACACATACACATACACAGACATGCACACACACACACACACACACACACACACACACACATATATACACACAGATACACACACACATACACATACACATACACATGCACACACACATACAGATACACACACACATACACATGCACACATACATACACATACACATGCACACACACATACACATACACACACATGCACACACACATACACATACACACACATACACATACACACACATACACATGCACACACATACACATGCACACTCATACACATGCACACACATACACAGACACACACACACATGCACACACACATACACATACACAGACATGCACACACACACACACACACACACACACACACACACACATAAACACATATACACACAGATACACACACACATCCACATACACACATACACATACACACACACACACACACACACACACACACACACACACATTACAAAACTCCTCTCCCAACCGATGTGGTCCTGCAGGAAGATCATCGCCACTGGAGAAGTACGATATTTTTTTTTTTATCTTTTTATCTCTTTCTGTCAGTATATTTACATATACATATATGTTGTTATTTACCTCAACACAAATGACAGGGAAATAAGTTCTGTTTCTGTTGCTAGCAACAGGTTTTGTGTTCATGTGTGGTTTCCGAGAGGACTAAAAACTAAAAAGAAGTAATTATATAAGATAGTTATTGGTATAAAATCGAAGAAACCGTAGCTAGCAAGCATAAAACATGTTCGCGCGCTAAGGGAAAATACTGCCGGCGGTTCAGCGCGGCAAAATACACCATAGTTTATTGCAATTTTCCCGAGAACTATAAGGCCTAGGATTACGTACTTGTCTTAAATGAAAGCTAATGAAATTCTGCATCGGATAATGAAATAAAAACCTATTGCTCTCACTGAAAATTCGCCACAAAATCTCTCCGATTATGAAAGTTGTACTCTGTCGAACCAGAGTTTTTACTTTATTGCTTATTACTCGAAGACCATACCTCGTATCAAACTGGGACACCCGGCATTCGAAAGCTAATAAAATTCTCTTTCGATTGATGGTATAACATATAGAGATTGATTCGTAAACATTCGACATACGATGTTGGGAAGTGAAATCGGCGTCACGAATGTTTATTCTCAGCTTCCTAACTTCTGTATAGTGTTTTTTTTTTTTCTTATCGTGTAGAACAAACATCGGCGAGTACCATATGTGGCTATGATGGGAAAATAAATATTTTTGGGCGTGAAAATAAGCCGAGAATACACATTATCGGAGCGCGCGGCCGCGGGGGGGGGGGGAGATCGTCACACCCGCGAAAACTTAAAAACTTATGTGACAGCGAGGGGGTTAATAAAGAGCGATAATCTGCTTGCACTGACAGGCTATAGTATCGTGTTGACAATCCATCTTGCTACAGCACTCACGGGTTTCCCTGAGTGATCAACACCGCATAGAGAATTAAATGTGGATAATAATATCTTATGAGATGTTTATTTTTCTGAGTTGATGGTGTTCGTGATTTCGACATTACCATTATCTTTGTGACTTATTTTATGGAACATCTTTCCTTCAGTATTGCTGATTCAGGATGTAAAATAAGTATTACGGGAGTTTCTCCGCATTTTAACCCTGAAACCGTTGAGCGATAGGATGTGCGTTTCACATTCTGCTAAGCCTCAACTTTAGTATATTGTGGTTTCCTCTTCCGTAATGCGAGATATACACGGTAAAAATGCTTATATATTGCTTTTTTGTTGTTTACCAAAATACAGCTCATTCCGGTGTGCAATATAGGAAATATAACTAGACAGCAGCAGTTGCCAGATACCACTTTCTGAGCGAAAAGTAATGGGAATCGGGTCATCACTTCTCTGGGCGTTTGTATAGTAGTTATTTATTATTTGCTAGAGCTTTCTACCCTGGCAGACTGTGATGGGCTCCGGCAGATACATCCTTTTTCTCAGTTTCTTTCCCCCACTTTTTCAGTTATTTGTACGCACATCTCACCACTGGCATATTCACCACAACACAACACACTAATCGTTGGTCAAGTGCAAACTGCTTATGGTGGTCTCGAGATCAACATACGATGGAACAGCAGTGCTGCAAGCCGAAACGATGTTCTTATTTAAACCTGGAACATCAGTAAAACCAGAAGAAAAGTTTTGGTTATTCGCAGACTAGCCATAATTCCCCTGGTCGGTATACTTATCTCCAAGAGGGTGGTCCAAGTATAAAGTGCAAAAACAGTTCACTCGTTTACATATACTGAATGTATATACGGAAGAAATGAAATATCGTAGTGACAGAATTCGTTTGGTATGTGTGGTCTTTACGCGCCATTGTCAGGAACTAATCGCCAGATAACAAAGGAGATATCAGTTGTTTCTCATGATAGGTTTCTCTCTCTCTCTCTCTCTCTCTCTCTCTCTCTCTCTCTCTCTCTCTCTCTCTCTCTCTCTCTCCGAATTCACTGAGCGAACAATCGTGTCTGCGTGTCTCTGTTTGTGTCTGTTGTGCGTTTGTTGTACGCGTGCATCTTTCTATGCATCTGTGTGTTTTTGTATTTACTTATGTGTTTATATATGAGTAAATTTGTGGTTTGCTTGTATGTGAGCTTGGTAGCATGTGGATGTCAGTGTGGGGGTTTGCACATGGTTGTGTGCATGTGCTTTGTTTTCGTTTATTTGTGCAGTTGATGTATGTGTGTGTGTATATATATATATATATATATATATATATATATATATATATATATATATATATATCCATCCCCATGAGAAGCGTAGGAGCCCGGGGCTAAGCAGATTGCTCCTGACATTTAAGATGAGAGTGACCAGCCTTACTCATCCCTGAGTGGCTTTACGTGAGCAATAAACCCCAACCAGCCCTTGGACATGAACGTTCACCGGCTCAGTCCGATTGGAGCACCTTAATTACCCACTAAACCACCAGGGGCCATAATTTGGTTATATGGTTACCACCCAGCGTAGTAAATGGTTTCCTAGTGTACAGGAAACCATTTTGGCGTGCCACTTAGTGCAGAGTCACTCACAAGCAGAAGGAAGAGGAAAGAATGAAGGAAAGAAAGACAGAAGATGCAGTATAAAGTCACCTCTAGGCAGAAGGACAAGGAAAGAATGAACGAACGAAAGACGGAAGAGGATGGAGGGAAAGAAGGATGAAGGAGAGGACAGAGCAGACACCTGAGAACAACACTACATTGAGTGAGTGGTTGGTGAGCGTCCCCACTAACCATAAATATATATATATATATATATATATATATATATATATATATATATATATATATATATATATATATATTGTTACGGAACAGAGAGAGAAGATAATGAACACTTCAAGTGAGAATCCTAAAATCACTACTGTCCCGCAAAGTTCCAGGTTCAAAACAAAAGACTCAGGTAAAATTACAAGTTAAAGTTTAATGCTCAAACTAACAATTAAACATTCATGACTCATATGGATAATTTAATGGCAAAACAGGGTACATATATGGTTAACTGCAATAGCCTCTATGAACACGAATTTAGCAAGAGCAAATTTATCTAAGTCAGCCCTGATAAAATGAGAAAACCGGATAATGCTGAGTTAAAGCAAGATATAATATTATTACAGATACAAAATGTTACTAATACTGGCTGACAGTATGGAACCAATATGAATCATGAAAACTTTACCAGGCTTACGAATTAACGCCTAGGCTATACAGTACAAGAAAAATGGTAATAGCACTTATACTCAAATTATACGACAGCTAGATGGCTGGAGACTTCCTGAGCACTCACAAAAATAATAATATACTGTACAGGGGAGGACAGAGATGTGAACAGAATGAGGAGTAGATCTAAGTGGCAACTAATGCAGAGACTGAGCTCATTATATAGGGGCCGGCGGAGCTTGATTCAACTGGTAAGACGGACGCGCAAATGAAGGCATAGGGGACGAAGAGTTGACAATCCTGCTCTGAACAACAGGAAGAACGACTTACTCTACTATAAGGGGACAAGGGGGGAGTGAGGTAGAACACGCAACCCTGGTCACTAGGGAAGCCACGTGGCGAATCATGAACAAACATGCGGCATACTGTACATTAAGATCATACAAAGGATGATGCAATCATGAACAAAACTGTATCACAAGTTAGAATTATACAAGGGATGATGAAATCATAGGCTATGTAACACCTCCCCACAAAGAAAAAGAAATTTACAAAGGAAATTTCTTATTACTCTAAAACAATCTGTCTAAAGTCTAGATAAGCAATCTGCAATAACATTTTCTTTCCCCTTGACATGTTGTATGTCTAATGAATACTCCTGAAGTAGACTCCATCTTGTCAATCTCTGATTTTTATCTTTAAACTTACTAAGGAATTTCAGTGGGTTATGATCGGTATAAATGACTATGGGGTCAAAACCAGAACACAAATAAAATGAAAAATGCTGTAAACCCAAAATCAAGGCCAAAAGCTCTTTCTCAATAGATGAGTAGTTCTTTTGAGGTGGAGTGATCTTCTTACTGTAATAAGATACAGGGTGTTCCATACCCTGATCATCCTCTTGCAGCAAAACAGCCCCAGCTCCTGTATCACTTGCATCAACAGCCATTTTAAAAGAATTAGCAAAATTTGGAGTAGCGAGCACTGGCTGACTTAATAGGATAGCTTTAAGTTTGCTGAAAGAGGATTCACAGTTATCGATCCAGACAAATTTAACTCCCTTTTTCAGTAGGTCTGTAAGTGGCGATACAAGAATTGAAAAGTTAAGAACAAATCTCCTGTAATAACCTACCATTCCCAAAAATCTTTGTCGCTCTCTCCTACTTTTAGGTCTGGGAAGATCACTTATAAACTGAACCTTAGCTCCTGGTGGTGCAACATGTCCATCACCAATTACGTACCCAAGGTACTGAACTTTAGCTTGGCCAAACTCACACTTTGATAAATTAGCTACAAGATTAGCCTGAACCAAACGCTCAAGAAATTTACTGACATGGCATAGGTGATCTTTCCTGTTGTCACTGAAGATTAATACATCATCAATATAAACAACACACCCTGCCAAACCCTCTGTTACAACATTCATGAGCTTCTGAAAAGTGGCTGGTGCATTCTTCATACCATATGGCATTACAGAACATGCAAAAGTCTTTCCTAGTGTTACAAAACATGAGATCTCCCTAGCACGTTCAGTCATAGGTACTTGCCAGTATCCCTTTAACAAATCAAACTTACTTATGTACCTAGCCTTTCCGATCTTGTCTATGCAATCTTCCACGAGAGGGAAAGGGTAAGTGTCTGTTTCGGTTATCTGATTAACACGTCTGTAGTCGATGCAAAGCCGCTGTGACCCACCTGTCTTAGGGATAGAGTGACAGGAGAACTCCACTCGCTCTGACAGGGCTTAATCATCTTGTGGTCCAACAGGTAGCCAAGCTTCTTCTAAATGAGTGGAACTTTCACTGGGTTCACTCGGTAAGGAGGCAGTTTAATTGGCTTTGCGTCTCCAACATCAACATCATGCATCAACACAGTGGTTCTTCCTGGAGTGGCACGGAACACTTGCGGGTACTCCTACAGTAATGCCGAAAACTCCTGCCTTTCCTCGGGAGCTAGATGAGAAAGCTTAGTCTGGAGATCATTCATGATATCAGGATTCTTCCCCAAACTATCACTCAGGCTCATACTGCATGGGAGAGCTTCACTTGCAGACTCACGTAGAACAGCTACAGTGCAGACTGGGTTATTTTCGTCCCGCCTGTGATATAACTTTAGCATGTTGATGTGACAAAGTTGCTTGTTCTTTCTACGATCTGGTGTGGCGATGACATAGTTGACATCACTGAGTTTCTTCTCCACGAAATAAGGACCACTAAACTTGGCTTGAAAAGGCATGCCCATGCACTGGTAGCAGAATCAAAACCTGATCTCCTGGCTGAAAGTGGCGTAACCTGGACTTCTTATCATACCAAGTCTTCATCTTCTCCTGAGCAGCTCCTAAATTCTCTCTCGCCAGCTATAAAGCAGTGGACAGCCGTTCTTTGAACTTCATCACATACTTCAGCAGGTTGACGTCATATTCCTTCGACAACCAGCATTCCTTGAGTAGCTTAAGGGGTCCTCTTACTTCATGGCCAAACAGTAGTTCAAAGGGTGAGAAGCCCAGTGATTCATTTGGAGATTCTCTTGCGGCAAATACAACGAATGGAAGACCTTTATCCCAATCTTTCTGATGTTCCAAACAGTATTTCCTGACCATCGATTTGAGTGTTTGATGATATCTCTCCAACGCTCCTTGGGTCTGGGGATGGTAAGCTGAAGACTTGATCTGGGTGATGCCCAACTCTTTCAGAGACTGCTTGAAAACATTTGACATGAAATTACTTCCCCGGTCTGACTGTACCTCCTTGGGCAGACCAAACTTTGTGAAGAACCCTAGCATTTCCTTAACCACGTTCTTTGCTGAGATATTTCTAAGTGGAATGGCTTCAGGATAACGAGTAGCCATATCAATCAGGGTCAACACATAAGAAAATCCTGAAGAAGTCTTAGAAAGAGGGTCCACAATATCCACGAACACACGGGTGAATGGCGCCTCAAAAGGAGGAATGGGAACTAGAAGTGCAACCTTTTCGGTCTGACCCCACAACTTGACAGGTGACAAGACTTACAATACCAGGAAACATCTCTGAAGATACCTGGCCAGTAGAAGTGTTTCAAAATGCGAGCCACAGTCTTCCTCACTCCAAGGTGTCCTGCCAAACTGGAATCATGAGCCACTCTAATGATATTCTGCCTACAAACACGACGGATGACAACTTGATGTATAACCTCCCATTCACAGTCGGTTGATGCTGTTGGGGGTCTCCACTTCCTCATAAGTACTCCTGACTTTATATAATAACAAGTAGAAGCACCAGCTGACTCTTCCTTACTGCAAGCAGAGTTAGCTAGATCTTTCAACTCAGGGTCAGCAACCTGCAACTCAACCAACTCTTGAAGAGACATATTATCAACACTACGGGGTACTGCCTCATCTGGTGAGTGGTCCAAATTAGCAAGAAAAGTGTCAGCTAGGATAACATCATCATCATCATTATCCTCTAAGTCACCAGTAACTTTAGACTTAGCCCTAGTGACAGCACATGCAGAGAACACATCAGGGATATCACAATCCTGAGTCGCAGCCATTGGTTCACTAGACAACTGAGGAGCTGGACACACTTGACTTCCACCAATATCATTTCCAAGTAAGAAAGTTACACTTGACATTGGGAGTGTCTCAACCAACCCAACCATAACGGAACCATTAACAAAACCAGACTCTAAATTCACTCTGCACAGAGGGACAGAGAAGTAATTATTCCCTACACCTTGTAAGATTACAGTTTCATCAGAGGAATTAACATTAGAGCCTAGAACACTGGTCAGCATAAGAGATTGGCAAGCACCTGTATCACGATATATTTTAACTGATTTCCTGGCATTACTGTCCAGAGGACTGACAAAACCATCAGACAGGAAATTAGCACATGAACTCTTGAGAGTGTCACCCACGTTACTGCTCAAATGAGGAGCTTCATCATGAGAATTTAATTTACCCCTCAAAGCAGGTTCGGTTAACTCGGTTAAAGAATTCTGGGAACTCTCAAGAGTGGACACTAGACCAATTGACTGAATATTTAAAGACTCCTTTTTGTTCACATCACGCTGTCTCCTGAAGCATTTCTCCGTAGTATGACCAAGCTTACTACAATAAGTACATTTACTTTTCTGAAATCTAGAGGTGGAGCTTGTATTTACTTCCTGAGAAACGTCTTCTTTATTCTCTTTCCTGTTACCTGTACTCTGAGTAGAGGCAACGTACTTACTCTCAGCTTTCCTTTTTTCTTTAAAATATCTCTTGTGAGTGAGAACATATTCATCAGCTAAAACTGCAGCATCAGACAAATTATCTATTCTTTTCTCATCAAGATATAGGCTTACATCTTTATTAATACACCTTTTGAAGTCCTCCAGCAAAATCATCCGCTTAAATTTATCAAAATCAGAATTTACATTCTTAGAATTTAACCACTGCTCTAACAGATCTTCTTTCATTTTTGCATACTCAACATGGGATTGCTGATATTGCTTATACGTTGTCCTAAATTTTACCCTATAGGCTTCAGGAACAAGCTCATAGGCCTTAAGAATCAAGCTCTTAACTACATCATAATTATCAGATTGATCCTGAGGCAAAGATGTATAAGTTACTTGAGCTTTACCGGTGAGAACAGTTTGAAGGAGTACTGGCCAATACTTTTTGGGCCAATTAAAACCTGTAGCTACCCTCTCAAACAACTGAAAATACTTTGTTAAATCAGATTCATTAAAAGGAGGGACAAGTTTAACATTTTTAGCCACATCAAAATCATCAGAGCTAGATGATCCAGTTCCACCTTGTTTCATGCGATACTCATGGTCTGCATGAATCCTAGCAAGTTCAATTTGTGCCTGAGCCTGTGCCTGTGCCTCCTGAATACGAGCCTGAGACTCAGCCTCCTTAGCAGGTGCCTGAAACTCAGCCTCCTTAGCACGAGCCTCCTGCAGGGCTAGCTGAAACTTAGCTATTTCAATCTGCGTTTGCTCATCTGGAGGAGTGACATTAAACAAGCTTTTATTAATCATGTCTACAATTTGATCTTTAGAATGATGAGAGCGAACAGCAATTCCCAATTGTTGAGGAACAAGCCTAAATTTTTTGTTCTGTTTTCTACATCACACACTGCACATTTGACAAAAAATCTTTGGCTTCATCAAGAGTAGTAATAGTAGACATCATGAATAAATCACAGTCACAAAATATCAAGCAATATCCTTATGATAATATCCTGAATATCCTGATAAGAGGTCTCCAAATTAATGTTACGGAACAGAGTGAGATAAGGAACACTTCAAGTGAGAATACTAAAATCACTACTGTCCCGCAAAGTTCCAGGTTCAAAACAAAAGACTTAGGTAAAATTACAAGTTAAAGTTTAATGCTCAAACTAACAACTAAACATTCAGGACTCATAAGGATAATGTAATGGCAAAACAGGTTACATATATGGTTAACTGCAATAGCCTCTATTAACACGAATTTAGCAAGAGCAAATTTATCTAAGTCAGCCCTGATAAAATGCAAAAATCAAAGATCTGTTAGAGCAGTGGTTAAATTCTAAGAATGTAAATTCTGATTTTGATAAATTTAAGCAGATGATTTTGCTGGAGGACTTCAAAAGGTGTATTAATAATGATGTAAGCCTATATCTTGATGAGAAAAGAATAGATAATTTGTCTGATGCTGCAGTTTTAGCTGATGAATATGTTCTCACTCACAAGAGATATTTTAAAGAAAAAAGGAAAGCTGAGAGTAAGTACGTTGCCTCGACTCAGAGTACAGGTAACAGGAAAGAGAATAAAGAAGATGTTTCTCAGGAAATAAATACAAGCTCCACCTCTAGATTTCAGAAAAGTAAATGTACTTATTGTAGTAAGCTTGGTCATACTACGGAGAAATGTTTCAGGAGACAGCGTGATGTGAACAAAAAGGAGTCTTTAAATTCAGTCAATTGGTCTAGTGTCCACCCTTGAGAGTTCCCAGAATTCTTTAACCGAGTTAACTGAACCTGCTTTGAGGGGTAAATTAAATTCTCATGATGAAGCTCCTCTTTTGAGCAGTAACGTGGGTGACACTCTCAAGAGTTCATGTGCTAATTTCCTGTCTGATGGTTTTGTCAGTCCTCTGGACAGTAATGACAGGAAATCGGTTAAAATATATCGTGATACAGGTGCTTGCCAATCCCTTATGCTGACCAGTGTTCTAGGCTCTAATGTTAATTCCTCTGATGAAACTGTAATCTTAGAAGGTGTAGGGAATAATTACTTCTCTGTCCCTCTGTGCAGAGTGAATTTAGAGTCTGGTTTTGTTAATGGTTCCGTTATGGTTGGGTTGGTTGAGACACTTCCAATGTCAGGTGTAACTTTCTTACTTGGAAATGATATTGGTGGAAGTCAAGTGTGTCCAGCTCCTCAGTTGTCTAGTGAACCAATGGCTGCGACTCAGGATTGTGATATCCCTGATGTGTTCTCTGCATGTGCTGTCACTAGGGCTAAGTCTAAAGTTACTGGTGACTTAGAGGATAATGATGATGATGTTATCCTAGCTGACACTTTTCTTGCTAATTTGGACCACTCACCAGATGAGGCAGTACCCCGTAGTATTGATAATTTGTCTCGTCAAGAGTTGGTTGAGTTGCAGGTTGCTGACCCTGAGTTGAAAGGTCTAGCTAACTCTGCTTGCAGTGAGGAAGAGTCAGCTAGTGCTTCTACTTGTTATTATATAAAGTCAGGAGTACTTATGAGGAAGTGGAGACCCCCAACAGCATCACCCGACTGTGAATGGGAGGTTGTACATTAAGTTGTCATCCCTCGTGTTTGTAGGCAGAATATCATTAAAGTGGCTCATGATTCCAGTTTGGCAGGACATCTTGGAGTGAGGAAGACTGTGGCACGAATTTTGAAACACTTCTACTGGCCAGGTATCTTCAGAGATGTTTCCTGGTATTGTAAGTCTTATGACACCTGTCAAGTTGTGGGGAAGTGTAATCAGACCGAAAAGGTTGGACCTCTAGTTCCCATTCCTCCTTTTGAGGCGCCTTTTACCCGTGTGTTGGTGGATATTTGTGGGCCCTCTTCCTAAGACTTCTTCAGGATTTTCTTATGTGTTGACCCTGATTGAAATGGCTACTTGTTATCCTGAAGCCATTCCACTTAGAAATATCTCAGCAAAGAACGTGGTTAAGGAAATGCTAGGGTTCTTCACAAAGTTTGGTCTGCCCAAGGAGGTACAGTCAGACCGGGGAAGTAATTTCATGTCAAATGTTTTCAAGCAGTCTCTGAAAGAGTTGGGCATCACCCAGATGACGTCTTCAGCTTACCATCCCCAGACCCAAGGAGCGTTGGAGAGATATCAATAAACACTCAAATCGATGCTCAGGAAATACTGTTTGGAACATCAGAAAGACTGGGATAAAGGTCTTCCATTCGTTGTATTTGCCGCAAGAGAATCTCCAAATGAATCACTTGGCTTCTCACCCTTTGAACTACTGTTTGGCCATGAAGTAAGAGGACCCCTTAAGCTACTCAGGGAATGCTGGCTGTCGGAGGAAGATGACGTCAACCTGCTGAAGTATGTTATGAAGTTCAAAGAACGGCTGTCCACTGCTTTATAGCTGGCGAGAGAGAATTTAGGAGCTGCTCAGGAGAAGATGAAGACTTGGTATGATAAGAAGTCCAGGTTACGCCACTTTCAGCCAGGAGATCAAGTTTTGATTCTGCTACCGGTGCATGGGCAACCTCTTCAAGCCAAGTTTAGTGGTCCTTATTTCGTGGAGAAGAAACTTAGTGATGTCAACTATGTCCTCGCCACACCAGATCGTAGAAAGAACAAGCAACTTTGTCACATCAACATGCTAAAGTTATATCACAGGCGGGACGAAAATAACCCAGTCTGCACTGTAGCTGTTCCACCCGAGTCTGCAAGTGAAGTTCTCCCATGCAGTATGAGCCTGAGTGATAGTTTGGGGAAGAATCCTGATATCATGAATGGTCTCCAGACTAAGCTTTCTCATCTAGCTCCCGAGGAAAGGCAGGAGTTTTCGGCATTACTGCAGGAGTACCTGCAAGTGTTCCGTGCCACTCCAGGAAGAACCACTGTGTTGATGCATGATGTCGATGTTGGAGACGGGAAGCCAATTAAACTGTCTCCTTACCGTATGAACCCAGTGAAAGTTCCTCTCATCCAGAAGGAGCTTGGCTACTTGTTGGACCACAAGATGATTGAGCCCTGTCAGAGCGAGTGGAGTTCTCCTGTCACTCTAGTCCCTAAGACAGGTGGGTCACAGCGGCTTTGCATCGGCTACAGACGTGTTAATCAGATAACCAAAACAGACACTTACCCTCTCCCTCGCGTGGAAGATTGCACAGACAAGATCGGAAAGGCTAGGTACATAAGTAAGTTTGATTTGTTAAAGGGATACTGGCAAGTACCTATGACTGAACGTGCTAGGGAGATCTCATGTTTTCTAACACTAGGAAAGACTTTTGCATGTTCTGTAATGCCATATGGTATGAAGAATGCACCAGCCACTTTTTAGAAGCTCATGAATGTTGTAACAGAGGGTTTGGCAGGGTGTGTTGTTTATATTGATGATGTATTAATCTTCACTGAAAACTGGAAAGATCACCTATGCCATGTCAGTAAATTTCTTGAGCGTTTGGTTCAGGCTAATCTTGTAGCTAATTTATCAAAGTGTGAGTTTGGTCAAGCTAAAGTTCAGTACCTTGGGTACGTAATTGGTGATGGACATGTTGCACCACCAGGAGCTAAGGTTCAGGTTATAAGTGATCTTCCCAGACCTAAAAGTAGGAAAGAGCTACAAAGATTTTTGGGAATGGTAGGTTATTACAGGAGATTTGTTCTTAACTTTTCAATTTTTGTATCACCACTTACAGACCTACTGAAAAAGGGAGTTAAATTTGTCTGGACCGATAACTGTGAATCCTCTTTCAGTAAACTTAAAGCTATCCTATTAAGTCAGCCAGTGCTCGCTACTCCAAATTTTGCCAAGCCTTTTATGATGGCTGTTGACGCAAGTGATACAGGAGCTTGGGCTGTTTTGCTGCAAGAGGATGATCAAGGTATTGAACACCCTGTATCTTATTACAGTAAGAAGTTCACTCCACCTCAAAAGAACTACTCAACTATTGAGAAAGAGCTTTTGGCCTTGATTTTGGGTTTACAGCATTTTTCATTTTATTTGTGTTCTGGTTTTGACCCCATAATCAGTTATACCGATCATAACCCACTGAAATTCCTTAGTAAGTTTAAAGATAAAAATCAGAGATTGACAAGATGGAGTCTACTTCTTCAGGAGTATTCATTAGACATACAACATGTCAAGGGGAAAGAAAATGTTATTGCAGATTGCTTATCTAGACTTTAGACAGATTGTTTTAGAGTAATAAGAAATTTCCTTTGTAAATTTCTTTTTCTTTGTGGGAAGGTGTTACATTGCCTATGATTTCATCATCCTTTGTATAATTCTAACGTACAATATGCTGCATGTTTGATCACGATTCACCTCGTGGCTTCCATAGTGACTAGGCTTGCGTGTTCTACCTCACTTTCCCCTTCTCCCCCTTATAGTAGAGTAAGTCGTTCTTTCTGTTGTTCAGAGCAGGAGTGTCAACTCTTCGTCCTCTGTGCCCTGATTTACGCGTCCTTCTTGCAAGTTGAATCAAGCTCTGCCGGCCCCCTATATAATGAGCTCAGTCTCTGTATTAGTTGCCACTTAGATCTACTCCTCATTTTGTTCACATCTCTGTCCTCCCCTGTATAGTTTATTATTATTGTGAGTGCTCAGGAAGTCTCCAGCCATTTAGCTGCTGTATAATTTGAGTATAAGTGTTATTACCATTTTTTTTGTACTGGATAGCCTGAGGCGTTAATTCGCAGGCCTGGTAGGGTTTTTGTGATTCATGTAAAGTTTTTAATGTCAGCCAGTGTGAGTAGTGTTTTGTTGTTGTTGTTGTTGATTCTCTCCTCATTAGAGGAGACCGGGTCTTCCTGTAGCCCGGTTGGTGGTGGTTGGCTTGAGTGGAGGGAAGACAGGGCCTGGGGAATGCCCAGCACACACGCCCTGTCTCCTGGCTGAGTTTGTGGTGTGTGTAGTGTTTTGTTTGTTGTTGTTGTTGATTCTCTCCTCATTAGAGGAGACCGGGCCTTCCTGTAACCCGGTTGGTGGTGGTTGGCTTGAGAGGGGTAAGAGGGAAGACAGGGCCTGGGGAATGCCCAGCACACACGCCCTGTCTCCTGGCTGAGTTTGTGGTGTGTGTTAGTGTTTTGTATCTGTGATAATATTATATCTTACTTTAACTGAGCATTATCCGGTTTTCTCATATTATCAGGGCTGACTGTTTAGTTGTTAGTTTGAGCATTAAACTTTAACTTGTAATTTTACCTAAGACTTTTGTTTTGAACCTAGAACGTTGCGGGACAGTAGTGATTATAGTATTCTCACTTGAAGTGTTCATTATCTCTCTCTGTTCCGTAACAATATATATATATATATATATATATATATATATATATATATATATATATATATATATATATATATATATATATATATATATACAGTAGATAGATAGATAGATAGATAGATAATTATGGTTATAACATTATTACAGTCTTATGTTCCTGTACCTCAAGTCGATGAACTTTTACTTAAATCCATCCATCCATCATCCAGTCCTACGTTGCCCCATGAGGAGCGTAGGAGCCCGGGGCTATGCAGTTGGTCCTGACATTTTAGATGAGAGTGACCAGCCTCACTCATCCCTGAGTGGCATTACGTGAGCAATGAACCCCAACCACCCCTTGGATATAAACCTTCACCGGCTCAATCCGATTGGAGCACAATAATTACCCACTAAACCACCAGGTGCCAAAATTTGGTTATATGGTTACCACCCAGCGTAGTAAATGGTTTCCTAGTGTACAGGAAACCATTTGGCTTGTCACTCAGTGTAGAATCACCCACGGGCAGAAGGAAGAGGAAAGAATGAAGGAATGAAAGACAGAAGAGGGAGTGTACAGTCACCCGCAGGCAGAAAGACGAGGAAAGAATGAAGGAAAGACAGAAGAAAATGGAAGGAAAGAAGGATGGAGGAGAGGACAGGGCAGACACCCGAGAGTAGCACTACATTAGGTGAGTGGATGGTGAGCGCCCCCACCTACCACACTTTTGCTTAAAAACAAAGAAAAAAGCCCTTATTCCTCTGTTATAATAAAAGGTCACCCCGAAGTAAAAAATTCGATATTCGGAAGTGTATATAATTTTACATCTATAATAATAATATTAAAAAAAGATCTTATACAAATGCAATAATACTTAAAATCACTGTTTATTACCTAGAATAAATCTAAGTTGCATTTTGGCTTTGTTTCTGCAGGCAGCATAAAGTTCTTGCATCACTTTGATTGCACATTCTGTACACTGATTAATTTTTGATATCTTGAGTAAGGATGGCTCCTGCTTACAGTGATTCTGCAATGAGTTTAGTGCTTTTTTGTAAAGTTTCAATATTTCTGACAAGTTCTTGAAGTTATTTCCATTGTACACCTGATCAGTAAACCAGTACTCGGCCCAGTCGTACGAAATGAATCTGCATATCTTCTCCAAAGTCTTCCTTGTTGTAGGTATAAGAATTAATGCAAGGGTAGCGGAAATTGCTCTTGAATTCCATCTTGCATTACTGATATTTGGAATTTTGTGAAAGTTAATCAAAGGAAAATACCCTTTTTCTTCAAAGAATCTAAACACTCGTGTTAAATGGTACAAAAACTTCATTTCATCTCTTCATCCTGACTTATCGAGTATCTCCTCTGTTCCATTAACAAACTGTGATTTTAGTTTTTCATAATTCTTTATTAGTTTAGACACAAATGGATATTCCATGTCTGGAGGCAGTTTTCGTCTTTTTTGGGTGAATGGTTTCTTTACTTGCAAATTGACTTGTTGAGTACCCCATTTCTCCTTTGCATTGTCCTTGTAGGTAGTAGAGTTGTTAATCTTCTGTGGATAACAATTGGCCATTTACTTTTGTAATATCAAAATGTTTACTTCGAGCATCATATTTACCCCTCTTGATTCATTCACCATAAGATTTTAGCACCTTGTCAAGCTTTGCCTGTATTGCTTAATCTGACACATGTGGAAAGTTCAATTTATTCTCCCATATTTTGTAACTTCTCTGGAAATTTTCACTATTCGTTCTTTTCTTAATTTGATTTTTGCTCCAAGAAACTGGTAACGTCCAACAACTTGCATTTGGTTTGGCATACTTCATTTTTCTTCTAGTGAAGATTCTTCTAAAGGCACAATTCCTCTTTATCTATGTGACTGCTGGAACTGCACCAAATTATTGGTCCAAACATCCTTGTTTTGTACAACAGTATAGCTTCTTTTGTGCAACATCATGCTTAAATGAATATATATATATATATATATATATATATATATATATATATATATATAGATGGATAGATAGATAGATAAATAGGTAGACAGATAGATAAATATAGATAGATAGACAGATAGATATAGATAACAGTAACAAAGTAAGCAATTATTTTGCTGACTGTTCACCTGCAAACTGCGAAGATAAGTGTTAGATGATGAAAACTGCGTCCCATTTTATAAGATTTCGATTATTCTAGAATATTCTAGAGAATGTAAAACCACATTAGAAAGTTACAAACTGTTCTAGAAAGTTCTAAACAGTTTTAAAATCTTCCACGCAAGTCTATAAAGTTATTAAAAAATCTATATAAAGAGTAAGAAAGTGATAACACTTGCGTGTGGTAACGTTAATTATATGGTAATCCATTTTTTTATTTGGGGGCGACCTTTTCTTAAAACTGAGAGGAATAAGGGCTTTTATCTTTGTGTTTATACAAATGTTCATCAATTTATGATACAGGCTACCTTTTATTTGAAAAAAAGTTATAACCCCTCTATATATATATATATATATATATATATATATATATATATATATATATATATATATAACCTTGCTTTAATTAAGCATGTTCTAATGCTGTCCACAGCAAGGAGGAGGCCTACAAATGGTACCTGAGCCAACCCACCCCTGAATCTCATCTTTTTTTGTTTCTACCCAGAATCGTGCTAAATCTGTTCTTCGATCTTCTACAAATACTGTAATATCATCCGTACCAAGTGTTCTGAACTCTCCAACTCGAATTCTTCCCATTCCTTCTGACACTTTGCCAATATCTTTCTAACAACGTTACCTCATCATCCCTCCCTCCAGTTTTCATTGTGATAGCTCTGTAGCTATTTCTTTTACTGATAAAGCAGATATCATCGCTCAGACTTTCTCCTCCGATTCCAACTTAAGTGATTCCGGTGCTGTTCCTCCATCACTTTTTACCCCTCTGACTTCCTCATGCCTGACATTAAAGTTTCTTCGACTGATGTATTTTCTGCCGTTGCTGGCCTCAATACTGGCAAGGCATGTTTTTTAAACATGTATTTCTCTACTTACTACTGTAATCCTTTATAGTTAGAGCATCTCCCATTTTTTTTTTTTTTATTGCTCCCAAAGGGTGACATACCTAGTAACAGGACCATGAAGCCAACAATTACGTACAGGGGAACTCATTTCTCGCAGGGCACACTGTTTTGTTACGTAGATATATTGAAGTTTACAATACAGGATGATGTCTCACGAGAATGATATCTGAAAGACTGTCTGCGAGTAGGTAATTAAATAATCTCAGGGACTGTCCCTGAGGCAGTAGGTCCCTGACTGAGGGACACTCAAGGCAATAATGCTGAAGATTGTTGGCATTAGGACCGTCATGTAGTTTGCAGAAGTGAGGCCCTTCCCCTGCCTCAGAGACTTGCCAGGCAGGGTGATATCCTAGCCGACGTTGAGCAGACACAACATAGTGCCTGTGAACCACAAGGCCATGTCGACGATACTTTGGAGGAAATAGACGAAAGGGGTCATAGCGTTGGATGGACACACACTTAACTCTGTTCAGTGTTTTTGCGATGGAGTGTATGGAGAAGAGCAGCTGAATGTATCTTCTTATTGCAGCAGAGGAGGGAGGATGTAGCATCATCAGGTAAAAGCAATCCACAGGCATTTTTCACGAGGTGGTCAACCTTGTCACTAGCTGCAGTTCAAACATGCAAAGGAATTCACAAAAAACTGTATGGTAAGAGAATTTTCCTGAGTTGAAACTGACATAAAATTTGTTGAACTACGTGGTGGCATGTGGGTTTTGGAGATGAGATGGCTTGAAGGGCAGACTGAGAGTCACAGATTACTACACCATTCAGTTTTCGTTAAGAGAGCAGATTAACTGCATGCACGAGTCCCTGTAGCTGACAGTAGGTAGAGGTATACGAGTTCAGTGGTCTGCAGCCAACCCAGCCTTCCTTCGGTGGGCCCAAATCGGGCAAGTAGATGGGGTATCCAGCACTTCCACCTCCTTGCAGGGAACTGTCAGTGTAGAGATGGTGTGGAGCAGGAACTGAGCATGACACTTGTGATAGTCTCCAGAGTTGGTTCTTCCTAGAGAAGTAGTATGTCTGCCTTGAAGGTAGGAGTAAAGCAGACTTCAAGTTGAGGAATCTTCTAGGGAGGTGAACCATGATCCACTTCTGACACACGAACATTAACCCGTGGAGAGCGACGATCATTCCGTAGGTACATACTGGAAAGCGACGACTAGGCCGAAATTTCGAGTCTTACAGAATTGAATGAAACACACATCATCGTCGTGGAAATGTTCGCGCGCATCCGGCAATATATATATATATATATATATATATATATATATATATATATATATATATATATATATATATATATATAAGACCACATAAAGTCATTTGGTGGTGAGATAAAGTGGCTAAAAGATAAACAGCTGGTTGCGCGAGCAACCCACCACCTGCGGTGAGTGAGGTAAGGAATTAGGCATTATCTGGGAAAAACAGCCTATATTTACCATGGCCTTGGGAAATGATCACGTGTTTCCTGTATCATCAACCCTCTCTCTCTCTCTCTCTCTCTCTCAAACTACGATAAATTACCTTACGCACTGACAACAAAACATACATTATTAAACACTTTACCCATAACTCTCTCTCTCTCTCTCTCTCTCCGAGAGAGGGTGGGAATGGAGAATGAAAGACAAGAGGGACGTCATTCATTCATTCCAAGGGACGAAGGGACGCTGTGCCATTCCTCTGTTTTATTCTCTCTCTCTCTCTCTCTCTCTCTCCGACAGAGGAGGGAGGGAATGGACAATGACGCCTATCTCCTCATTCGCACAAGGGACGCATTATCTGGAATTACTATATTTACTCTCTCTCTCTCTCTCTCTCTCTCTCTCTCTCTCTCTCTCTCTCAAACTACGATAAATTACCTTACGCACTGACAACAAAGCATACATTATTATACAATTTACCCATAAAACTCTCTCTCCCTCTCTCTCTCTCTCTCTCTCTCTCTCTCTCTCTCTCGTGTGTGTGTGTGTGTGTGTGTGTACGTGTGTGTGTGCGTGCGCAGATCCCTTAGCGCCTGGTGTGGGGTTGGTGGCGTCTCGGTAAAACCATATATGGAAAGACGCTTCCCACCGCACTGTGACATCTGTAATGCGGTGTTATCTATTAGTCATATCATCCTGCGCTGTCGGCGATTTATTCGTGAACGTGCTTCACTTATAAATTACTGCGGCGCAGTAGACGTCCCCTTCACCCTTTCCACCATCCTGGGTGATGGGGACATTGTTATGACTGATAAATTGATGGCTTTCTTGAGAGAGACCGGACTGATCAGAGTGATGTGACTTTTTTACTGCGTGGTTATGGTTTTTATGAACAGTAAATATGTATATATTGTAATATTAATTAGGGTTGACAGTTGACATATTTTAAATAGTTCCTCCTCCCACCGATCTATTTCTAATATAGATGTCCCCTACATTAAGCCAAGTTCCTCGCCTGACAGTCACCAGATGATGAGTGCAAGTGTGCAATATAGGAAGGTATTGGGCACTTGCAGTCGATGGTGGTCTGCTGGGCGAGGTTCTTCACTTTTTGTACAAATTTTGTAAATACATTATATTATCTTGCTTAAGTTATTCTAATTAGGGCCGACAGCTGACGTATATGGAAATGTTCCTGACTCGTCTGGTTCCCTTTCATATATTGATGTCCCCTATATTAGGTTGTGCCTCGACTGACAGTCACCAGGTGATGAGTGCAGGTATGTAATGTAGAAAGGCATTACATATCTGCAGTCGATGATGTTCTGTTAGTCGAGGTATTTTGTCTCTGTATAATTTAGTATAGGTTAGCGATTTGTCTGTTAGGTGATTAGTTTTAGGGTCTTTAGATTAGTTTTCCTTTATAATATAAGGTATAAAAAATAAAAAACCAAGAAAAAATTAAAAAAAATAAAAATACCAAAAAAAAAAAATAATAAATAAGATTAAAATTATTATATATATATGTACGTTTGCATGAAAGTGTGTCTGTATGTATGCATGGAAGTGTGTGTGTGTGTGTGTATGTATGTATATATATATATGTTTGTATATATATGTATATATGTTTAAATGTATATACATATATATATATACACGGCCTTAATAACCAGGGGCTTCGGCCCCAATGGTTGATAGGCCGGGGAAAAAAAAAAAAAATAAAAAAAAATAAGGCGTCTCGGGAGGAAAATGAGGAAAATTTACGTGCGTGCTCCATGGTGCGCGCGCGCGCATATTCTGAGCGTACAGTATATGGGGCAGTGTGGGGCAGTGCGTGGGTGGTATCGAGAGTTGCCACCTGCCCCTATTTCCCATACAAATTTCAGCCACCTATTCCTCGTGGAGCGTTTTTGGTACGCCTTTGAAAATCGCGCTCATTTGAGGCCTATCGCTTTCTACTCTGATAAGTCCCAAATGAGGCCTATCGCTCTCAACGGATTAATATCAAGTCGCTGTAGGATGGATCAAACCGTATTAACAAGGGTGCGAAAGCTGGATGGAAGCGGAGGTCGAAGTGCAATAGGGCCAAGTGAGGTTTTGATGACACGAGAATACTGAAGGGCAAGATGGGGAGAACGAAGGAATTTGATGCTGAAGTAAGAGACATTGGGGTATATTCTCTCAACAAGGGGGAGGGGGGAGGGAAGATTGCGTTCAGTTTGCATGTTGACTATTCTGGTGGAAATATGACAGCCAAGGATGTCTCATTACTTTGTTCTGAAACTTTCTGGTTCAAAGGATGTCTTCGGGAGAGCAGGGAAGAGGTAATCGACATTGAACACTGCTGCAGCCAATCTAGGAGGTACTGGACAATGAGATGAACATGTTATCTTTAAGGTATAGTTGGGGTAATCCATACAGGTGCACCCAGGTAGAGCTACTGCCTGCACAGGGGGATGACACTGTTTCCTACAGTGAATTCTGGAAGCATTCCTGGGTTGTGAGGAGGGAAGATTCTACTTTTTTTCTCTGGAGAGGATGAGGCCACAGGTGGAAGACAACTGACAGAATGACTGAAGGCAGCACTGAATATCATCTGAAGAGCTGGATCATCAGTGTAACAGGCAACACTGGTTCCGGGAATGTTGGGAAGAAGAGAGTAACCAGCGCATAAGGACATTAATTCTTTATAAGTGAGCGACATCAATTATACGACCGTGTGGGGTGCCTTATTTTCGGACAAATAAAGTATCAAAGAATAAGCCTAAACATGCATAAATGGATGAAAGTGGATGAAAAACGAAGGTATGAGGTGTTACGTGGTAATTCGTCTCTGCTGGATGTGGGAGGAAGAGGGGAGGAGAGCGGGAGGAGTGCAAGCAGGCACCCTGTCACCAGGCGCACCTGGGGCGAGGCTAGCGAACTCTTCACTCATTTTCTTTTTCTTCAACACTGAACACTAAATTTACCATTTATGGATTCTTTACACTGTTCAGTGTCATCAAAATCTTATGTGTGAGTTTTCTATTTTGCTTGAACTCTTATAACAACAAAACTTACGTACACACGGCAAGATTTCTGACTGGACCACCTGGTTGCAGGATTTGGCTAATGTGGCAACAGCGCGCGCCTGTGTGTGTCTGTGTGTGTGTGTGTGTGCCCGACAATTTTCGAACTGCTAAGTTTCATCCTCCGAATTATATTATGTGGCCATTGTATTATGCTGTGATATAAGCTAATAAATATTATGTGATTGGGATAATGGGCTGTGCACTACAGTGCAGTATACTATTTATAGTCTGAGTTAAATAATTCTCTTGCCTTGTAGCGTGAACCACAATACAGGTTGAGTTGTGGTTCAGAAACAGGGGGCAAATTCACCCAGAAATGGTGCGATGTAGGGGGAAGAGGGGAGTATGGGAGTGAGTGACCAACAGTTATATATTCTTAGTCATTACAGTGTAGTTTTTAAGATGTCAATGATATCCTGTATCCTAAATAATAATAAGTCTATTTATTTTTAATATCTTTATATAGACCCGATTACGCACTAGGATACCTCCTCCGTTGTTAATGGAAAACATGCAGCCTGCTCCACTGCCTCGACCCTCTCTCTCTAAAACTCCTCAGCTGGCTATCAGTAGACACACACACACACACACACACACACACACACACACACACACATTATCAGTTTGTGCTAACATGTAATGACGTTGCATTAATATGTTTATCTAAAATTTAATACTGTGTCAAAATACAAGTTCTTTTTTATGCAAGGAAGAAGGAATCAAAGGCCGCGAGCCCGCAATTGTTGTTCCTTCCAAGAGAAAAACAAAATACAAGAAAGACCCAAATTCAGGATCCGATCATTTCGAAATGCCTGGACACACTGCGTTTGAAAGACTGGAGATGATAGGAAGCAGGAAATACAGACAGAGACAGTTCCAGAGTTGACCTGTTGCATAAATGAAGGACTGGGAGTAACAGTTAACTCTTGCATTAGAGAGTTGGACAGAAAAGGGATGAGAGTTTGTTGCTAGACGGGTGCTACGCGCCAGTCGTAGAGGTGAAGGAATGCATGCAGACAATTCGCAGGAACAGTGACCATTGAAGTACCTATAGAAAAGAGATAACGATGCAACAGTGTGACGAAGAGACAGAGGTTGAAGGGAGTCGGTAAGAGGGGGAGAGTTAATGAGACGAAAAGCCTTTGACTCCACCCTATTGAGAAGAGCTGTATGTGGGGAGCCTCCCCACACAGAGTTGTACTCCATGCAGGGGCAGATAAAACCCCTGTATAGAATCAACAATTGTGCAGGGGTAAAGAAGGAATGGAGTCGGCTTAGCACACCTAATCTCTTGGAAGCAGATATTACAAGAGATGTAATATGATATTTCCAAGACAAGTCCCGAGTAAATGAAACCCCAAGCATGTTCAAGGATGATGTAGGATTAAGCTGAATATTATTAAACGTTAGTGGGTATACCTGTGGAAGATTTTGTCAGGCTGATATGTGTAAAAACTGAGTCTTTAATGCATTAAAAACAACAAGATTATTTTCATCCCAGTCAGAGATACGAGCCAAGTCAGACATTAGGTGTGCCATAGCCTCATCCCTTGTTTGTTGAAGTAACTGCTGAGATGGACGTTGCAGGAACCGAATGGAAAGGTGAAGGTTGGAGTCATCAGCATAAGAGTGGATATGGTTAGATATACAGCTTAGAAGGTCATTAATGAATAAAAGGAAGAGAGTTGGTGATAGGACAGAGCCCTGAGGAACACCACTGTTGATAGATCTAGGAGAAGAACGATGGCCTTCTACAACAGCGGCTATAGAACGACCAGAAAGGAAGCTAAAGATGAAGGCACAATAGAAGGACAGAAACCGTAAGAGGGCAGTTTGGAAATCAAAGATTTATGCCAGACTCGATCGAAAGCTTTAGAGATGTCAAGTGCAACGGCAAAGCTTTCGCCAAAGTCCCGAAAGGAGGATGGCCAGGAGTCTGGAAGGTAGGTGAGAAGATCGCCAGTGGAGCGTCCCTGACGGAAGCCATACCGAGGGTCAGAATGAAGGTTGTGACAGGAAAGATGCCTTAAAATTTTCTATTAAGAACTGACTCGAAAACTTTTGAGATACAGGATGTTAAAGCAATTGGACAATAGTTAGAGGGTTGGGAATGGTCACCCTTCTTTGGGACTGGCTGAATGAGAGCAAACTTCCAGCAAGAAGGAAACATAGAAGTTGACAGACAAAGGCAAAAGAGTTTGCCTAGGCAGGGTGTAAGCATAGAAGCACAGTTCTTGAGAACAACAGGAGGGACTCCATCAGGCCTATTTGCCTTATTAGTATTGAGGCCAGCAACGGCAGAAAATACATTAGCTGAAGAAATTTTAATGTCAGCCATGGGGAAGTCAGAGAGGGGAAGTGATGGAGGAACATCACCGGAATTGTCTAAAGTGGAATTGGAGATGTCTGAAAGAAGAGATCTGCTTTATCAGTAGAAGAAATAGCTACAGAGCCATCAGAGTAGAAAAGAGGAGGGAAGGATGATGAGGTAAAATTGTTAGAAAGGATTTTGACAAGGTGCCAGAAGGAGTGGGAAGAATTCGAGTTGGAGAGTTGAGAGCATTTAGTACAGATAAAATTATTTTTAGCAGAGCAAAAACAGACTTAGCACGATTCCGTGCAGAAACGTATAAAGGATATGATTCAGGGGTGGGTTGGCTGCGGTACCTTTTATAGGTCCTCTCCTTGTTGCGGACAGCATTAGAACATGCGTGATTAAACCAAGGCTTTCTTGCATTAGTCAGAGGATATGAGAAAGGAATGTATGCTTCCATGCCCAAGAGAATAACCTACGTAATGCGCAAGGCACACTCAGATGGCTCCCGGCCACGGATGCAATAATCTTTCCAGGGATAATCAAAGAAGTACTGCCTGAGGGCCACCCGATTTGCAGTTCCAAAGTGCCACAGACGACTTTTCTTTGGAGGGTCCACAGGCCGTACCGGAGCAATAAGACAGGTTAAGGTGATAAGGTTGTGATCGGAGGAGCCCAACGGAGAGAAAAGATTAACAGTGTAAGCAGAAGGATTAGTCGTAAGGAAGAGGTCAAGTATGTTGGAGCTCTCTCCAAGGCGGTCAGGGATACGGGTAGGGTGCTGTACAAGCTGCTCTAGGTCATTAGGGATAGAAAAGGTGTAGGCTAGTTCACCAGGTGGATCAGTGAAAGGAGAGGAGAGCCAAATGTGGTGGTGAAAATTTAAATATCCTAGAATGGAGTGCAATACATAACCACCTCACATTGTGGATTACGTTAATCATTAATCAATACTTATTTGCATAGTTTATGTTTCAGTAATAGTAATGGGGTAGCCATACCTACAGTGATATTTTCGTTAATGCTAAAGGTCATCATGTGTTCAGTGGCGGATACCAGTTAGAGGGGAGGTGGCCGCTGACACCTCCAATCCTCATAGCTATGATGGTGAATTGTAGCGTCACTGCAGAGGTTCCTGTTCCTCCAGTTATGTCAATAATTAAAGTTAACATACTGATGAACAGCCCCTTCTTATGCGAAAAACAAACAGCATGTATGGAACTCTGAAAATACATTTATGAAGCATATTGTGGAAGCTTCCCAGCTCTCACGCACCAGTCACAGTCTTGGTCCTTTGTTTCAGTATTACCAGGCTGACAGTGTGCAATGTTAATGAACATGCTATTAATGTTAGTTCTATATGCTCATTTACATTTGGAATAACACAATTCAAAGCAGGATTTCATTCAGTACACAGAATGCCAAATACAGTATGTGTGTGTGTGTGGGTGTGGGACAATACGTGTGGTGGGGGTGAAGGGAGTATAATGAGTATGAAATGTGTGTCATAATGGTATTATGGATGTGTGCATACGTGGCTAAGGACTTCCAAGACTGATATGAAATCTTTGCCTTTGACACTTGATGACACACACCTCCATATTTATTGAGGTTCTATTCATAAGTTTGTAGCATGTTACATAATTATATTATTATGATTAAGTTTTCGGGTGAAACCTGAAACACCACATAATGATAAACACTGAAGCGTTATAATACCGTAATATGGAATCAATATTACATACAAAACTATTTCTCCCAGGAGAAAATAATGCTATTTTAATGTTCATTACAAAATTACACTGTAGGAGCATCTGTTTTTAAGGGTAGCTTACCGGATTCCCAGCGATCAGTTTATTAAGTTATACTATAACATAGATTTATGCATTATATCCGTTATATAATGTATTAACTATGTATGTCATGAAGGCTCACACAGTGGACGTTCACGTAAACTACTTCGATAAGGCAACAAGTTCAGTGTTTAATAGTTTGCGAAGTTCACGTATTTATTGGTGTGGTTATTAATCCAACGTCCTTTACTGGCCAATTTAATTCATTATAAAATGAGAGTGGTCAAGTGTAAAACCAATACTCTATGTCGCATAGTAGTTTCAAAATGATCACTGGTAATAATATATGATCACAGTACTGCATGACCCTCACGAATGACCACACCCGGAATCTTTGTTTTACTTATTTTAATGTTGGGTCACTTGGAACAGATATGAGTAAATGACACGATAGCCCACGTGGATTTGTTGAATATAACCTAGCCAGTATAAAGCTTCTTGATTAATACCATGTGTGGGTGTATGGTTATTAGGTAAAAGTGAGATCCTACACACACACACACACACACACACACACACACAGAATATATATATATATATATATATATATATATATATATATATATATATATATATATATATCAATCAATCATTTCCTGTGGCACCCTCGGGGATGCATAGGGCCTCGATGAACTCACACCACCACATCCTATCTTGTGCTAACTCCTCAAGATCTCCCCAACACTCATCTCCAGCTTCCCGTCTCATTGTCCTCACCCACGTCTCTTTTGGCCTTCCTCTACCTCTCCTACCAGGTGCCACCCACCCTGGTGTACCTCGTACTATTCCCTGTCTCCTATACACATGTCCTAGCCACTTCCATCGTGAGAATCTAACATATTCATCGATCGGCTGCACTCCCGTTATTTCTCTAATTCTACTATTTGGTATCCTTTCCCACCACTTAACTCCTAATATTCTTCTAAGTGCTTTATTTTCAAACACCAAGAATTTATTTTCCATAGTCACTGTGCTGTACCAAGACTCGTGTCCATAAATTAAGATACTCCTAACCATTACTTTATAAAGTTTGATTTTTGTATGCACAGAGATATTGTTATTATTCCAAATATTTTTAAGCATTCCCATTGCCTGATTAGCCTTCTTTAACCTTTCCTCGAATTCAAAGTTCAAAGAACCATCCTTGGCTAAATAAGTACCTAAATACTTAAACCTATCAACTTGCTTTACAACCATACCTCCAATTACACATTCCTGCGCATTTTCCATATTCATATTGATTATTTCGGTTTTTCCACAATTAATAACCAAACCCACCTTGCGACCTTCACTCACCAAACAGTCCAACACTCTCTGCATCTCTTCTGGCCCATCACAAATCAAAACTATATCATCTGCATAATCTAAATCCAAAAGTTTCCTGTTCTCTCCCCAAAGTATACCTGCACCGGTTTCTGTTCCAACACGTTTCATAATGTAATCAATGACCAATATAAATAGTAAAGGCGATAGAACACCACCTTGAATTACTCTGGACTTCAAACGAATCACTCAGACAACCATCAACCATCACTTTACAAAATGTGTCCTCATGCATGTTCATAATGACCCTCACAAACTCCTCTGGTATTCCATAATGTCTCATGATCTTCCCCATAGACTCTCTCGAAACACTATCAAAAGCCTCAGAATACCCTCAACCACCGGCTCCAACCTATTTAACAACACTCTACTGAAAACTTTCAAAGCTATCGGTGACAAAGAGATTCCCCTCCAATTACCACATTCACTCAGGTCTCCCTTCTTCGGAACTTTAACAATTACACCATTCTTCCAAACTGATGGTAGTAACCCCGTCACCCATATCTTATTGAATAGCTTGGTCAAGATCAATATTAATCTATCCCCCTCCACTTTAAACATTTCCGGAAATAAACCATCCTCCCCTGGTGCCTTATTATTCTTTAACTGTTTTACTGCTTTATCCACTTCTGCAAGCCTCAACTCTCCTGTTTCTATATTTAAATCTTCCTGAGCAGACGGTATATCCTCTTCTGGTGGTATTGGTCTATTAAGAACTGTCTCAAAATGCTCTTTCCATCTATTTTTAATATCTCCATCTTTGGTCAATAAATTTCCTTCCCTGTCCCTAATTGGTATTTCCTTGCGTTTACCTGCATTACCACTCAGTTCTCTAATCGATTCATATGCTATTCTTTGACTCTGTCCATCATTTTTGTTTATTAGGATTTCAGTCTCTGCAACCTTTTCATCCACACATCTTCTTTTATCTCTCCTAGCTAACCTTCTTACTTCTGAATTCAAACTCCAGTACGCAGCTCTTGCTAATTCAATCTCTCGTTCATCAACGCATTGCATCTCACTCCTCAGTTTAGCCTCACCTTTCTTTTTTATCATATCCCACGTTTCCTCTGATATCCATTTCTTTCTCCTGAATCTATGTCTCCTTCCAATCGTACATTCAGCAGTCTCATGCAAAACTTTGTTCACATCCTCCCACATCTCATCTACACTTCTCTCCACCTCTTCCAACGTTTCCAACACCAAAAACCTATTTCTGCATTCTAATCTGAATTCCTCCTTTTCTTCTCCTTCCCTTCTAAGCTTAACAATATCGTATCTACCAACACCAGATTTTTCCTTCTTCTGATTTTTAAGTTTAAACCTTATTTTTGCAATGCTGAGTTGATGGTCACCACCAATATCCGCTCCCCGTTTAACATGAACATCTAGCAGAGAACTTCTGTGCCTCCTACTGATAGCGATGTGATCAATCTGATTTTTATATTTTCCACACGGCGACACCCAAGTTGTCTTGTGTATATTGCAATGCTGAAAGAGTGTGCCCCCGATGACTAAGTCATTTGCTAGACAGAAGCTTCCAAACGTCACTCCGTTTTCACTCATCCTACTACCAACTCCCATCTTACCCATACATGCCTCAAATCCCTCATTTGAACAGCCCATTACTGCATTAAAGTCTCCAACGCAGATCAAAACATCATGTCTAGGTACCCTTCCTACTCCTTCTTGCAACTTTTCATAAAATGTGTCTTTCCTTTCATCAAGTGCATCATTAGTAGGTGCATAACACACAAACAGACTGATGTTGCCATGATTTGATTTAAACCGTGCGTATAGCAATCGCTCATCTATAGGATCCCACTCACATAAAGCCTTATTTGCTTTACAACCCAGCAACAATCCTACTCCCTGATAATGCATTCCGTCCTGTCGACCAGATATCAACAAACGTATACCATCCTCCAAATCCAACTTATCGACTCCAGTTAATCTAGTTTCTGTCAGAGCACAAATATCAAGTCCGTAATTTTGAAAAACCTTCACTAACTCATCGATTTTACCGTCATGATTTAGCGTTCTCACATTCCAGTTACCAATTTTAATTGTATTTTTTGCATTGACAAAGGAATTAGATTGTAATTGAGGCAACCGTGAGATTCTTAGCACCCCCTGCCCATTTAAGGGCTGCACGGGACTAGGGGCCATTATTGTTCTTTCAGAGTCCATCAAGGTTTCTTTGGCTAACTTCCTGAACACCTCGCCATTGTGTTGCAGTCGCAGTAGGCAGCTAACTTGCCTGATTGCCCACACCCGAAAGACCCAGCTATGCTGTAGCCAGTCATGTGCCGGCATGCTTCCCAGCCATTTCACTCTCAAGGAGTTCCTCTGCCTGAGAAAGCAACCACCCCCCTGCTCCCGAGGGCTTTTGATCTGTGTAGGTAGAGGGCGATCACTCCCTCACTAGCCATATACAGTGTATATACAGTGTATAGGCTACCCTCACCATATATAGGCTACACTCACCATATATATATATATATATATATATATATATATATATATATATATATATATATATATATATATATATATATATATATTGGTGAATTGTAAGAATTATGGTAAACGGACAGGTTGAGCAAAAACTCATTGGAGAGTGTGGAATAGCAGTAGGTAGATAAAGACCAAAGTATAGGGATGTGTTGCTCGTATGCCTGACACTTCTCCATATGACTGTTACCAGGTATTTCGTATTCATAAATTTAATGATAAAGAAAAGATTTCTGGAGGCGACAGTACTCTAATGCATATGTATAAATTTACTGACGATATGTATAACAAACATATTTTTATACTGTATCACTAAACAGTTTTAATATTATTTTAAAAAACATTTAGGGATCAATTGATATAATATTAATACGTCTAGATGAACGCATATTACCAACACTTGTACCGCTGTTTATTAAGCCTTGCAATCCCCATAAAATATACCAAACAAATAGTGGATAATGAACCATAACATGAAAAACAGTGGCTTTTCCCGAAGCGTCAAAGATATTAGAAATGAAACTACATGAGCGATGTGTAAATATTCTATTCACGTACAGTTACGACAATAGGAACATCTACGAGGAACCCAGAAGTGAAGACATCAACGTCAATGTTTGGGGGTAGGTGTGCATCCACGGTATGGGTGACGTCCGAGGATAGAAGGGGGTTTCACCACTAAAAAATACATTGAAATTTTGCAGGATTTTTTCCTCCCATCAGTTCAGGAGCGGAACTGTCCGTTTCCTCCCGGCTCTATAATTTTTGTTCAGGACCGCTGCCCCATCCACACGGCGAGAAGAGTCTTGGAATGATTTGGAGGTCGAGAGGACTTGCAGCTGCTCGACTTGCTCATTAAGGAAGCAGACATGAACCCCATCGAATATGTATGAGGGGAATATGATTAACTGTTGGGAGCCTGAGAGTGAACGGACGCCAGATGAACTACTGGCCCACACCTATGCCTAGTGAGAACAGTTCAGAAGCCAGCAACAGCTCATATGGAACCATGTCTCCTCTATGCAAACAGACCGCGAGAGGTGATAGAGAAGGAGGGTGGGTTGGCTTCCTACTAATGAATGAGTTCCATACAATTCTTTTTTTTTTATTATTATCCTCTGATTATAATGGATATTATTCCATGCAGTATAACAATGTAACAGTATCTTTAATAACTTACTATAACTTACCTTACAATATAATTGATACGACACTACCTTATATATTTTGCTCGCTGACATGATTTTTATTACGGGGCACTTTTACAGGAATTAGTGACGTTTATATGCATTTCTTAACGCAACTTTCCTGTTACAATAGCAATTTTTTCCATTAAAATATGAAGCTTTCTTGATTGGCACAATCACAACTCTCTAGACATTTCGCCAACTCGCTAGACATCTTGCCACCTGTTGACATGCCTAAGGTGCTGTTTTCCAGTCGCGATAAAGATTTTAAAAAATTACTCGGGAATAAGTTGGTCAGTGTGCTATCAGTAACAAGTATCGGTAAACTACTAACAACTGCTGTCTGTTCGACGCAGTTTTAAGGGAACGTCCACCATGACATTACTTATAATACAAAATAAAACATATTAACTCAAAGCTACAGTATAACGTAACATACTGATCAAAGGAAATCCGATAATCTAAGCTTAAGAAACCATGCACTTACATCGTATTTAAATAGATGTTATAATACGGTAATATTTCTTCCTGAAATATTGTTATTCATGTATTTTGCTACATATAATGCTTTTTTTTTTTTTTATTTCAGTGTTTGTCTTTATATGGTGTTTCAGGTTTCACCCCCAAAACATCTATCTATCTATCTATAGCCCGACGCCCTAATCCCGCAAAGGGTGGCCGCAGACAAAACGCCTCCAAGTCGCTCTGTCACCCACCATTTGACTACTCTTCCCCCAACTCACCCCCCCTACCTCATATACCTCTCAACTCCGTCCCTCCACCTCATCCTCGGTCTACCTCTCCCTCTCCCTCCCTCCACCTCACCTACATATACCCTCTTAGTCAGTCTTTCATTCTCCATTCTCTTCACATGTCCAGACCACCTCAGTGTATTTCTCCTAATCTTCTCAGCCACATCCATATCCACCCCACAACGTTCCTTCACTTCTTCATTCGTCAACCTGTACCTCCATGTCACTCCACATGCTCCTCTCAAGTAACTCATTTCCACTGCTCTCACTCTTGACTTATTCCCCTCTTGCAGGGTCTACGCCTCGCTTCCATACGTCATGGTAGGGATCACAATACTATCATGCAGTGACTTCTTAACTTCCATACTCACCTCCCTATTTGTCATCACTGCTTTCAGTGAACCAACAACCTTCCTTCCCTGCTGTACCCTTTCACGCACTTCATCCCTCAAAGTTCCATCCTTACTCATCACACTACCCAAGTACTTGAATGCACTCACATTCTCCATATCCTCACCACCCAACCTCACTGTACATTCTGTGACTTCATAATCATAATAATATAATAATATAACATGCTACAAACTTATGAATAGAACCTAAATAAATACTGAGGTGTGTGTCATCAAGTGTTAAAGGCAAAGATTTCATATTAGTCATGGACGTCCTTAGTCACGTATGCATACATTAGTCTAGTACGATTTCTTGAAACTGTGGCTGAATGAGGCATTTTTTTTGGAAAAACAAGCATGTTACTTTTTCTTATGGATTGATGCTGCATACAACCAGGGGTATTGCTAAGTGATACTTTGGCATTTAAGGGGTCAAATTAAAGGTCAAGTGTTATTTGGTGAATTGTTGGGTTTCCCGTTATATTTGAGATAAGGCATTGCTAAAATCAACATAACTCCATCAATAATGCAGGTAGATAAGTCAGCTGGGTCTCATATTGTAGCTAAGGAAATTCTGTATTAGATGACATTATCATTTTATGATTTTTTCCCCAATGATATTGGTAATTTAGGTAAAAACTTGAGTCAACTCCTCGAACCTTAAATTTAGTCCCTATTTTATTTTGATATCCACTAACTAGAAAAATTGTCAATATAATGTCTTTCTCCTGGATTCATTTGAAAGACTAAAGTTTTGGGTAGTTTTTGCAAAAAAGGAATTGATGATCTCTCATATAGGGTCTGGGATACGGAGAGCCATAATTGGACCGTTTTCTGTACTTTAAAAAAATGACAGCATTTTTCTTTTTATCTTTATGTTATCCTCTGGTTATCATTCTTGGAGAGAGTGGAGCAAAGAAGGCTGTTTTCCAAAAGGTTCTTGGGTCCATGAAACAAATCTATCTATTTATGTACCTAGGCTGCTTCCCCCAAGGAAAGGGAGGTAGCCGAGACAGGACGAAACACTCCCCATTTACTCATCCATTCAAACACATTCATTCGCATCTTAGCCCCAAAAGGGAGAACAGACATCCTCACCGCACCACACCGCACAATGGTCAACTGTGCAATGCAATCAGTGACATCCGCAGCAGGGCCCGACAGCAGAACTGGTTTACCCCTGCCACATCATAACAGACCCATCCCCTTACCCGCACCTGACTTGACTAGCTGATCAGACCAAATGAGGGAGAATATCCCCTCAGGGCTGCGTCATCACTTATTCATTCACAATTTCTCTCCATTTATTTCTGTCACGCACAGCCATTTTTCCTTGCTCAACAGACATCCCTCTCGCATCCAGCGCTCTCTTCATACTGTCCATCCATTCTATTTATGGTCTTCCTCTCAGCCTTACACCTCTCACATCAGATCTAGTTATCTTTTTCACCAATCGCTCATTATCCATTCTCTCCATATACCCAAACCATCGCAACACCCTCTGCTCAACTCTACCAGCCATCTCCCGAACAACTCCAGTTCTCCTTCGCACTTCATCATTTCGCACTCGATCCATATGCGTCACTCCACACATACTCCTCAGACACCTCATCTCCATTACATTCAAACTTTTCCTCTCTGCTACACCCATATTCCATGTTTAAGCCCCATATAACGCAGTCGGTACCACAACACCCTCATACAGCCTTCTCTTTACATCCATTCTAAGCAAACGACATCTAAACACTTTTTTCATTCCTCCCAGCACCTTTCCTACTTCATTTATTCTAAACTTCACTTCTGCATCTATTCTTCCATCCACAGCAACATGTGACCCTACATATTTAAAACACTCTACCTCCTCAAGCAACTCACCATTCAAAACTATATTCATCCCCCTACCATCTACCAACCTCGTGCACTTTATCACTTTACTCTTATTCTCATTTACTTTCAATTTCCTCCTTTCACACACCCTTCCAAACTCCTCTACCAACTGTCTCAATCTCTCCTCTGATACAGCAGCTACTTCAGATTCCACTCTCCACCATCAACATTCACCAGACTCAGACCTCCACCTAAAACTCTTGCATTCACCTCCCTTATGACACCAACCATGTAAATATTAAACAACCAAGGCTACATCACACATCCCTATCGCAGCCCCACTCTCACGGGAAACCAATCACTCACAGCATTTCCCGCTCTTACACACGCTCTACTATTTACATAAAAACTTTTCACCCCTTATAGTAACCTACCATCAAGTCCATACAATCTTAAAACAGTCCACAAAGTCTCTCTATCAATTCTATCATACGCTTTCTCTAAATCTATGAATGCCCAAAACACATCCTTGCCTTTCGTTAAATACTTTTCACACACTTGTCTCACAGCAAACACCTGATCCACGCAACCCCTCCCTCTCCTAAAGCCACACTGCTCATCACCAATCACTCCCTCTGTACCCTCTCTAACTCTCATAATTAACACTCCACCATAAACCTTACCTACAACACTCAAAAGACTTATACCCCTAAAGCTAGTAGATTCATACTTATCACCCTTGCCTTTATACAACGGGACCACACAAGCACTTGCCCAGTCAATTGGCACCATACCTTTCACAAAGCACACATTCAACAATCTTACTAACCAGTCAACAATAGTCACTCCACCACCCTTCAGGCATTCCACAGCACACCCATTCATACCTGCAGCTTTCCCTGTTTTCATCTCCTTTACCGCCTTCTCCACTTCCTCTTTCGTGATCAAAGAATCATTCAACTCTCCCAACACATTTATTCCTTGCACCCTTCCATCCACCACAATCTCAGCCACCCTTTCCTCCTCAACATTTAACAATCTTTCAAAATACTCTGCCCATCTCTTCCTTACTACATCCATCTCAGTTAACATCCTTCCATCCTCTGCTTTTACTCGTTCTTTCTTCCTAGACTCTCCCTTCCGCACCCTTTTCACCTCCTTCCAAAACATTTTCTTATTCTGTTGAAAATTCTCTGTCAGCCGCCTACCCCACCTCTCATCTGCTGCCACTTTAGCATCACGCACAGCCCTTCTCGCCCTATTCCTCTTTTCCTTATATCTTTCATATGACATCTCATCCTTCCTCTGCAGCCACACTTCATATACATGTCTCTTCTCAGCCACAGCCATACTTACTTCCTCGCACCACCATTCACTTCCTTTTCTTACACCACCACCCACACGTCTCACACCACACACCTCTTCTGCATGCCCCACCACAGCATTCTTAAACAACTGCCATTCCTCCTCCACACTGCCATTTTCCTGATCTTTCACTGCGTTTCACTCATCTTTCAATTTCTCCTGATACTCTATCTTTTTCTCTCTTTTATCCAACTCACTCACTTTCAAAACCTCCTTGCCACACCTAACCCTCCTAGCTCTCACCCATCTCTTACCTACTCTTAACTTTCCCTCCACCAGGTAGTGGTCAGACATACCTCCACCCTCCCCTCTCAGAACTCTCACATCCAACAATCTTCCTATTACATTCCTAGACACAACCACATAGTCCATCAAAGCTCTATCAACAACCCTTCCACCCTCCTGTCTCACCCATGTATACTTATAAATATCCTTCTTCTCAAACAGCGTATTTCCAATCACCATCTCTCGCTCAACACACATCGCTAACATCCGTTCCCCATTTTCATTTCTTCCAGAGACACCATGCATACCAACTACACCTTCAACTGCTACATTTCCCACTGTAGCATTCAGATCTCCCATCATTACCACATTCACATTCGCCCCAAAACTCTGCAGACACTCATCAACATCATTCCAGAAAGACTCCTTCTCTTCTTCAGCCCTTTCACTACCAGGCCCATATGCACTCACAAACACCCACAACTCACTTTCAAATTTCGCTTTCACCCACATCAGTCTCGATGACACCTCCTTCCATTCAATCACACACTACTGTACTTCCGGACTCACTAACATGGCCACACCTTCTCTTGCTCTTCCTCTATCAACACCTGACAATCTTCCATTCACACTTCCAAACATAGACTCACCCTTCCCTTTCATCTTCGTTTCACTCAAAGCTAACACATCCAACTTTCTTCTCAAAAACATTCTCCCAATCTCCTCCCTTTTAGCCTCAATCGTACTACATCCATGCACATTCATAGACCCAATCTTCAGGGTACGGGCATAATTCCATCCCTCATCCCTTTCTCTGGCCTGTCTCTTTTTAGGAACTAAAAAACAGAGGAGGGGGTCCCTAGTCCCCTCACCCCGCCCCATTTAGTCGCCTTTTACGACACGCAGGGAATACAAATAAGGAGCTAAATTATCAAATTACATTTGGTTCTTGACCTCTGCCCAAACTTCTCCCTTTTACCCCACCCTCACCCACACCCGGTTGACATCTCAAACCCCACTTTCGCTTGCTAGGCCCAAACTCTGCAGAGGTGATGGATGGGAAATCATATGCCAAGGGTATCCGAGCTCACAAACTGACTTGGCATGGTCTTTGGAGGATCTTGATTCCACAGTCTGAAGGTTTCTTGGAAGAAAAAGATTACACAATGAGGCAACGATTGTCAGAATCAGCCAAGGACAATTACGAGGAAATGATGAGCATTCTTAGTTCAGAGAAGTTTCTTTGTCATTTCACGCCTTTCTTGGAATCACGAGATAAGGAGCCGAATTTTCAGTTTTGGATGCAGTATCTCAGCATGGTATCTTTCCTGCTCCAGTTTACCTGTGCCCTGCATGAAGGGTCATGGGAAGGCCATTTAGAAGCATTCCGAGCCATGCCGCTTTTCTTTTTTCAGGTACAACCACACCAACTATGCACACTGGGGCACAGTTTACCTTTCAGAAATTAATCAAATTCCCCACGAAGTGAAACATGAATTTCAGCAAGGAAACTTTGTTGTGAAGGGTTCTGACAAACTCTTCAATCAGGTGGATGCCGACCACAGTCTCGAATGGCTGAATGGAGTTGGCAAGAAGGCAGGTGGCATCAATGGGATAACAAAGACTACCTCTGCTCCCAATCGATGGGGTCTATCTTACAATCTATGAGCATGCATTGCAGCACAGACTAGAGAAATGTTCAGTATTGGCATTGATGAAATAACTCCAAATGAAGGTACTCCAGGAAGGGTGAAGCGTGATAACCTAGATGAGAACAACATCCTGGAAGTTCTAGTTAGATTCAATGTTTTCGAAAGTGTAGCATCATCGACTCAGCTTATGAACATTGCCTCCAAAGGCACTGCGACACCAGAAATTCAGGAATCGCTCTTAAAAGCAGTGGATTTCGGACAGGCACTATTAGATGACTTTGTTAAGAAACGACTTGTCAGCAAGGAAGCGAGCCTAAGAGATAGATTACAAAAAACAAAAGTATTAACTCTTGGGTAATTGTACGAAGTCAGAACCGAGAGAGGACAGGGGAAGACAACTGTGATCAAAGCAGATAGGCAGATTTTCCAGCGATTGATTATGGCATACCAGGCAAGGAGACCGGTTGATATGGATAACATTGTAAGCCATGAAGCGACGGAAGTTCCCATCAGTATTGCTGAAGCTGATGGTTCACTGAGATCTGGGACGAAGTCAGTACTTGTAGATGTTCTTACTCATGATGTGATATGCCCTCCTAATCTTGAACTACCGGATAGTGAGAGCTCATGTCTTGTCATAGACGGCCAGGCAACTGTTGTCTCCTTTGGTATACCTAGCGGGGCAAAGACATTTGCAGATTATGCTGATAGGTTTGTTGGCCACATTTTGAAACTTGGCAAACAGTTTGACTGCACTGATGTTGCATTTGACCAGTACAGGGACACTGGCACATCAATAAAAGAGGGAACTACTTTACATCCTATTCGACGTTTGATAAAAAACGAGAGGTTCCATTACCATCCAAGCGGACTGATTTCCTGGCATTGTCCAACAACAAGAAGGATCTGTCTGCCTTTTTGTTAGATGAGCTAATTTCGTCAGCTCCACCAGAGAGGCTCATGGTTGTTGCTGGTGGATTGGGGTTAGTGGTGAAAACAAATGACCCTCACATGGATACAGCTAATTTGATATCTGACCATGAGGAGACAGATACGCGTGTGCTTTTAATATTACCAATTCTTTTTGGTTCTCTTTTACTAATCGGTGAGGGCTCTGATGGTATTTCCTCTATGAATTCATTGTCAAAGTCTATTCCATTCATTTGTGGGAGTATAGTTATGTTCTCTGCTCTCATGCATCTTAAGCCCAGTAACATATGAGCTTTAATTGCTAAGTTTTCAACGATATAGAAAAATGCAGAGAATGGTCTTGTAGTCTGTGAAACTGATATTTAACCTTATCATACCTTTTACTGTAATTTTTTTTCCATCTACCGTATATAAATCTAAATCAGCTTCTTCCAGAAAAGTTACTTTCTTCTTATTTTTAAGAATTCTGTTTATTTCTTCATGTGTTATTAAGTTCACTGGAGAGCCTGTGTCTAAAAATAAGGAAACGTTTTGATCCTCACATACAGCTGGTATCAAGATACACTCATTTCCCAACATGCGTCCTATGTGAATTTTAGACTTGCTTTTCTTTACGTTTGTTCGTTTTTTGTCATGACTTGGTCTTCCCCCGATTTGAACATAGACACAATTTTTTCTACTGTTTTGCAGTTACTGGTCCAGTGCCCTTGGCATCTATGATGCCTACGGTAAGGCCCAAATCCTTGTGTCTTTTGTCTATCCTCTTTTGTTTTGATAAAGCATTCATACCTTGTGTGTCCTGGTTTTGCACAATAATGACATAGAATGGACCTATCTCTTGACTGTGACCTACGAGGTGACTTCCCATATGTAGTGTTGTTTGTGGCGCAAGATCTGCTCGGGCTGTGCGTAAACTTATGAAACTGTCTGTACCCTGATGTTTGTGATTGAACCCTCGTTGCATTTAGTTGTTTTCTCTGCCTGCTTTCGGGTCGCAATTGATTTTGTTCTCTGTTTGGGTCGGTGTAGATGTTTTCACCAATGATACTGTCTCAGGTACTCTCATTCTACTAGAATGTGCGGGTGTGTCAACCATACCTGCTTTACTGCAGTGCATCTCTACCTCGTTCATTAAGTCTAGTAAGCACATGCCTGGGGTGTACGCGATCGTCTTGGCAATCTTAAGGGTCCTATCAGGTAATTTACACAAGGCAGCTACATAACCAATGATGTCCACGACGAGGTTTGGGGACATCTTTCCATCATCTGTTATCCAATTTGAGTTTTCCAAAGTAACTAACAATGTTCTTTTGATTGTGGAGACATCAGCAGTTATTTCACTGAACACATGGTTTGTGGTGTGCTCCCTTACAAGATCTACAATCTTATGTAATTCTGGAATTATACCTGGCAAGAAGTTCATACCTCCAGAAAATTTCTTCAAAAATTCAGTTTTAAATTCATCATATGCCCTAGCCTTGAGGAGCTTATCTGATCTCAATAAATTGCTTGCTGGACATCTTTCCTGGCTTATGGAAAATGAAAAAATGGCAATTTTCTCTTGTTCATCAAGGATGTGGCACTTGATGAACATTTGTTCGCACTGACTGACCAATGAAATGACGTCAATACGATCTTTTTCTGTGCCAGAGAATTTTGAGGCAGTTTTATCTTCATGGTAAACATAAACATGAGGTGGGGAAGTTTGATCCGCGGTATTTGTTTCGTTATTCATTTTCACTGTTTGCTCTGTTAATTTAACTTGGACTTGTTTATCGTTGTGTGAGGGAATGGCGGAATATGATTCGCCTGCATGTTGCACTATATCAAGTATGCAAGGCAGGAACTAAGTCCTCACTTGCTACGTCAGGGGTGTTTCCCACTCATCACCATATGGAACTGACGTATTTGTTTCTTGATCTTTAGTTTGTGTTGAGTTTTGTACAGTGGGTGTGTTGCCTTGGTGCTCTTCTAATTGTGAATCTGTTGTTGGAGTTAATTGTTTTTCATCTGGTATTAACGTAGGTGGTGGAGAAAATATCCCTGTCATTAAGGTCTGGTGTTATGAAATATGCCTTTTGTTTATGTCTTAACTAAGTAGATGAGTAAATGAGGTGTAACAAATGATAGATAGTAAGACGTATAAGTGTATATACAGGGTGATTCAGACTTGCCTACATTAAATTTGAGAACGGCCTCCTTGCATAATTCTAAACAACAATTACCCTGTAGCATAATATCGAAATAGACATAGTTTGGTTGTTACAACACAATTACGGTGCTGTACTAATGAAGGTGAAACACGCAGGGGAAACCCACGTAGAGTTCTTTACAAGTTTATTTACAGTCCGTTCCCAAGTGTATTCACACCTTAATCATGGCTTAAGTATCTTTTAGTGACACGTTATTCACAACTTTAATCGCAGTTCACGCCTCTCTTTGCTACAGGCTAGACTTGCCTACATAAAATTTGACCATGACCTCTTTGAACAATTCTAAACAACATTTACTCTACTGTATAGCAAAATCTTGAATTATACATAGTTTGGTTGTTGCAGTACTTTTCGATGTTACGTGGACTGTGTACTACCAAGTGAGGTCAATCCTCATTCGGTTATTCATGTTGTCTGGGGTTCAGCAGTGTTCGAATGAGGTAAACGTGGTGGGGAAGGAGATTTAACGTGGAGTGGTTAGTGTGAATCCCACATCACTCCCAGCGAAGCCGCAATGCAGGCCAGACATATCTCTACCTTGCTGGAGATATGGTGTAATACAGGTATTTACTAAATCCATTGACGGATGTGTGATGTATACATTTTACATAAGTGACTGTTGTACACTTGTTACTTAGGACTCTGCTTATACTGTACAGTGTGATAACAATGCAGTATTGCTTCAAATCATTTCTTCCAAAGTTTGTTCTCTTACATCTCTAGGTCTCGTGTGGGTACTGGATCAGGGTGCTCATCACCATGAATGTCTACACAGATGTGGAGTATGCAGATATGCACCTCATGTTAGGGGCAGCAGGTGGGAATTCTGCACAGGCTGCACGTCTTTATGCAGAACAGTATCCAAACCGACGGCACCCAAACCCACGAACATTTACAGACGTTGATCGTAGGTTGAGGGAAAGGGAATCTGTCCGTCGATTTGCAGAAGGCACTGGAAGATATCAACACAGGGCCCAGACAGATAAGGAAATCCTCAACCTGGTAGAGGCACATCCACACACCAGTACACGAGCAGTTGCAGCTGCATTGCATGTGTCTCAGTCACATGTGTGGAGATCACTGGACAGAAACCACCTGTACTCATATCATCACCAGAGGGTGCAAGGGTTGGAGCCGGCGGATTATCCAGAAAGGATTGCATTCTGTCAGTGGTGTTTATGACAGCATGCTGCTGATCCTAAGTACACCAGCATTGTTCTGTTCACTGATGAGGCTACATTCACACGTGATGGTATCTTCAGTACACACAACGCACATACATGGGCAGGTGCAAATCCTCGCACAACAACACGCAGAGCACACCAGGTGAGGTTTTCCATAAATGTATGGGCTGGCATTCTTGACGACCACATTATCGGACCTTATCTGTTAACGCAGCGGCTGACAGGTGACGTGTACAGGCAGTTCCTGGAAGAGACACTGCCGGTGCTACTTGAAGATGTGCCACTGGGAGTACGACGTCGCATGTGGTTCTTGCATGACGGTGCACCTGCCCATTTTTCCCGGACATCAAGGGATTATCTAAATACTGCTTATCCCAATCGGTGGATAGGACGTGCTGGTCCTGTTCCCTGGCCACCCCGCTCTCCAGAGCTGAACCCTCTAGACTTCTATCTGTGGGGTCATCTAAAGACGTTGGTGTATGACACAGCAGTTCAAACAAGAGAGGACTTAGGACGTCGAGTCTGTGACGGGTGTGAGTACATTCGACACAACCCAGGCATCCTGGAACGCGTCAGGCAGTCAATGGTACGACGTGCACAAGCATAAGCGGCACGTGGGGGACATTTTGAACATTTTCTCTAGCCTGTAGCAATGAGAGGCGTGAACTATGATTAAAGTTGTGAATAACGTGTCACTAAAAGATGCTTAAGCCATGATTAAGTTGTGCATACACTTGGGAACGGACTGTAAATAAACTTATAAAAAACTCTACGTGGGTTTCCCCTGCATGTTTCACCTTCATTAGTACAGCACCGTAATTGTGTTGTAACAACCAAACTATGTCTATTTCGATATTATGCTACAGAGTAATTGTTGTTTAGAATTATGCAAGGAGGCCGTTCTCAAATTTAATGTAGGCAAGTCTGAATCACCCTGTATATAGAAATAAGTAAAGGAGTTGAATATACCTAATTTTAGCATTGAGAAGAAATGAGTAAGTATAATTTTACCTACTTGATACAGATCGGAGAGGCGTGTCGATGCAACTGTCGATTTCGGAAGAAAAATGCAGGGTTGATTGAAGATCTCTTGATAATTCTAGTGCTGTGTTGATGGAAGATATTACTCAGGAAATTCCATGGCCTGGTGCTTGTGGTGGTTAACAGCTGTCCCAGGCAAACCTCAGCATAGAACGTCGAATTTCCAACTCAATACTGTGGAAATAAATGAGTATGAGTAGGAACTATGTGAATAATGAGTAATGAGTAGTGGGTGAGAAGTGCCTGGTGTCAGTGACACGTTGCTTGGCATGGCCTTTTGTCAGCAAACTCGCTTGGTGATGTCATCTCAGCACATGGTGACGTCGGCTTCCCATGTTAGGACTCCATATTATATTTACAAATCATAATAGATAGATAGATAAATAGACAGATAGACAGCTCTATGCGAGCCTGGGAATGGGAAATGATCTTGCAAGTTACACTGAGGAAAAGCTGATGACAGATTACGAAGTAGCCAGTCAGGAGATTATGCAGTTAGTTTGTCAGCGATACACCAGGTGAACAAGCCTAGTGACCATACACACACAGACACACATACTCACACACAGGCTTCTAGAACTTTCCAACCACAGGGAACACACGTGACACGACTCCTGTTTCACCAGAATTTAGGAAAGAGAGCTCAGAAGGAGAGAGGCCATAGAAGTGGCAGGGAGTGGGAAGAAAGGCTTAGCAACTTGGAAGAGAGAGAGAGAGAGAGAGAGAGAGAGAGAGAGAGAGAGAGAGAGAGAGAGAGAGAGAGATAGGGAGATAGCTAGCGGGATTCTACTTTATACTTCGCTCTGTGTGAGAGACTTGTTAATATTTCCAAGACAAATAAAAATAGTCCCATACTATTCTTTACCTCTCCTTGTCACTGAATGACAAATGGGAAAGAAGATTATCTACTTACAAAGCTACTCAAGTATAACAACCGCTCGTCCACAAGTCTAATATATATATAACTTCTCTACAAGTAACTACAGTCTTTTTATGACATTTGGTAGCAGCGAACGTATACGAACCTCGTCTACGAATCAACAGTGAATTCCTACAAAATATCAAGATTGAAAACAAAAAATACCTCTCACAACCAACAACTCAACCAGCTCCTGACAGTATTCTCTCCAACCAGCCCCTCCGTCTCCCCGATCATCACGCTGATGTAGAGGTGAAGAGGTCACAGGACGCCTTGCAAGTAGTTTAACAAAGTACTGATACAAACAATCTTGCAATTTCTACGACGAACCAGCGAACTACAACCATCTACAATCAACCACAAGTAACAACTCTACGAGTCATCTGTATAATCTTCTACACGCACCTACAAGTAGCGACAGTCTTCATCCTACAACGTGTAAATCACAAGAAAAAAGGACCAAGAATACATCAAAAAAAAAAAAAAAAAAACGAAGAGTGAGACACGACTCAACTCACAGCCACCAGACCTCACCCTCCTCTCTCTGTTATATCCACCCAACCTCCACCGCTGACGCAGGAGTGAAGAGGTCAAGACGACGAAGCAAATACCAAGTCCATATTCACAACTCATCTTACTCACTCATCTTCACTCAAGTTACTCATCGTTACTCATTCACTCACCACAGCTACCAGTGTGGGAAGTCGATGTCATCATGCGTGCTTGCTGAAAAGACGCCACGTCAATCAACCCGTGAGGAACAACGCTGTCACCACCTGCACCATCACTAACACCATTCCCACCACGGTAAAAATTACTGAGTTACTTCATTTATACAATACACAGTGAGAGACAAAAAACTTCTGCACAAACACATAAAACGTGCTGTATAGTTACAACTTAAATACATTTGGGGGAGGCGGTGGCTGAATTGGTAGAGAGGCGGTCTGCAGTCCCGATAGACCCAGGTTCGAATCCCGGCTGGGGCAGGGAACAGTTTAAGGATTTGAATTTCATGGAAGCAGACTTTCCTGATCTACCAGATGACCCGCCGACATGTCATAAAAGTACCCCCGCTAATACCAATACACCAGTCCTGTATGAGACAGCCCTAGCATGTATTCAATATGGACGGTGGGTGTTAGCGCCGAAGTGGTGACATGTGGAGGTGTAGGAGGACTACTGGGCCTTGGGATAGGCTACTGCCCCCGAGATATAGGACATGAAGCCTTTGCCCAGAGTCGGACACATTAAAAAAAAAAAAAAAAAAAAATATACCTACTTCAATTATCTTCATAATTCAATCATTAAAAACTTGCACCAACAATAAATATTCTACACGGTATATATTCATTCATTTATTATAACATTTATTTACTACCAACGAGTGTTACCATTTATAACTACATAAAATACGTGTTTCATACATACAGCTATACATTATTACATCTACAAAGTAATAAAGAAAATATACCATCACAGTTACTCAGTGAGAGATTAAAAGAACTGTATTAAACATTTATTAATTAAAGCTACCTAGTGGAAACATATAAATTAAGTTACAAGGTAAACTAGAGAAAAAAAAAGAAAATGGCGAACACAAATGACATTAGCAAGAGTGAACATCTTCAACACAATCGTGAAGACAATGATTTCCACACAGTGCTGACACACATATTACCCACGATAGGTACAAGTGAACAAGTCAGTGTATATAGTTAATACTGTATATAGTGGATATATATATATATATATTTTTATAAAATAACAAAATATGGGACTATATAATATCATTTTCAGTAATACCTGTGCAATATAAACTAAACTTTAAAAAAGTATCCCTAGGAAATTAGCCAGTAATTATGCAACCATGAACAACACAGAAAAAGCGTAGACAAACGAAGAAAACAAACTATAGAAAATCAATACATACAAAAAAAAAAAAGAATAAAGAGAGAAAAAGAGTAGGATCACATAACAAACAAATGAAAATAAGTGTAAGTGTTACTACATATGCCAAAATACCATATAAACTACAAACAAAAAAGCAAATTGTTGTCTCCACAAGCAAGTGACATGGCACATCATCACTATCATCGACCGCAGCATGACCGGATTCATATGTCAGGACTGCAATTAATACAATTATGTAACTACAAACGATATGTAACAATTATGTAACGACAAACGATTACATTATGTTACACTTGCTGCAATTATGTAACTACAAACAATATGTACCATTTATGTAACAGTTGCATTAACAAGATGTAACTTTTATGTAACTTTAACTACAATTATGTAACTACAAACGATATGTAACAATTATGTAACGACAAACGATTGCATTATGTTACGCTTTGCCAATTATGTTACAGTTGCATTAGCAAGATGTAACTTTTATGTAACTTTAACTACAGTTATAAGGCCTAGACACTTATTTAACAGTTGCATTAACAAAATGTAACTACAGTTATAAGGCCAACACAATTATGCATTACCACAATATTTTGTAACAATTCATAAAATGTTACAATTATGTATTACCACAATGCTACTACAATAAGTCATACAACTATACCACAATTCTGTATTACCAGTATCATCATACAAGTTAGGTGAAATATTAGACATTACTAAAGGGATAACTCAATATGTAATGTGTAACCTAGCAGTATTGCCATTGCACAATTATATGCGTACGTCTGTTGTACATGCACGTCTTACAAAGTGTCAGTGTCATACAACAACCATTGCATTTATTCAAATATATATACAACTTGTTTAAAATGTAATATTATTGAATCATTGCAATTTACTATGAATATTATATGTATACAATATTATAATCAATATTATATACTAATAGATTAGCATATGTCAATGATAATTGCTGTCGGAGGACCTCCAGCTGCGTGTACCGAGCATATGTTAGGACTCCATATTATATTTACAAATCATAATAGATAGATAGATAAATAGACAGATAGACAGCTCTATGCGAGCCTGGGAATGGGAAATGATCTTGCAAGTTACACTGAGGAAAAGCTGATGACAGATTACGAAGTAGCCAGTCAGGAGATGATGCAGTTAGTTTGTCAGCGATACACCAGGTGAACAAGCCTAGTGACCATACACACACATACACACATACTCACACACAGGCTTCTAGAACTTTCCAACCACAGGGAACACACGTGACACGACTCCTGTTTCACCAGAATTTAGGAAAGAGAGCTCAGAAGGAGAGAGGCCATAGAAGCGGCAGGGAATGGGAAGAAAGGCTTAGCAACTTGGAAGAGAGAGAGAGAGAGAGAGAGAGAGAGAGAGATAGGGAGATAGCTAGCGGGACTCAACTTTATACTTCGCTCTGTGTGAGAGACTTGTTAATATTTCCAAGACAAATAAAAATAGTCCCATACTATTCTTTACCTCTCCTTGTCATTGAATGACAAATGGGAAAGATTATCTACTTACAAAGCTACTCAAGTATAACAACCGCTCGTCCGCAAGTCTAATATATATAACTTCTCTACAAGTAACTACAAAGTCCTTTTTATGACACCCACACTGGTAGCTGTGGTGAGTAACTGAGTAGCGATGCGTAACCTGGGTGAAGAAAAGTGAGTAAGATGCGTTATAAATGTGGCTCTGGTGTTTTGCTGTGTGTCTTGACCTCTGCGTCAGTGATGGAGATAGGCGGGAGAGAGTGTTGGGGTTTTGTGTGCTTGTTGCTTGGGTCTTTCATTTTCTTTACTTGCTTTGTTTGTTTGTTTGTTTTTTTATTCTTCTTGCTGCTGCTTGAAGTTATGTGAAGATTATAGAGTTGTTTTGTAGACTTGTAGGCTCATAGGCTTGTGGCCTGTATTTTGTAGGAATTCACTGTAGAACTGAAGCTAATCTTGTAGAGTCTCGCCTGATTTTGTAGAAATTCACTGTTGATTCAAAGCCGAGGTCCGTACATTCGCTGCCAACCAAATGTGACTCGATTCTTGTAGTAGGAATTAAAGATGAATACAGGGAGTTTATCTTGACCTATTATCTTCAGAGAAAATCTTAAGTTTAGCAGTGCATGTATTACAGAGACTGAATACAATAAGTAAGTCTAGTTGGACCCCTCTTCTTGTTGACTCTCTCCACTACCTGTCGGTTCTAATGCTAGCCTCCTTCTCAGCTCTGCTTCCAAAATTCTGGTGTTGCAGGGGTCGTGTCACATGTGTTACACTGTTGTTGGAATGTTCTAGAAACCTGTGTGTGAGTATGTGTGTATGTGTGTGTATGATCACTAGGCATTGTTCATATGCTATCTCGCTGACACACTACCTATATCATCCCCTGACTTGCTACTTCCTGTGTATTGTCAACATTTCTTCAGTTACACTTGCAAGATCATTTCCCGTTCCCAGGCTTGCCTGGTGCTCTGTCTATCTATCTATTCATCTATCTATCTATTATGATTTGTAATTATAATATGGAGTCCTAACATCTCTCTCTCCTGGGGGAGATGTGCGTCACACTAGGGAATTTTGTTTCTTCTGTGTCTTATAAACTTGTGCTTTCATTTCTATATTTTGTTTTTTATTATATTATTGTTTTACATATGGTACCAGATGACCTCAGTGTTGCTGCGCCTTGATTTGTTTTCACTGAATCATTCTCGCCCTCCTTTCTTCCCTCCCTTCATCTTTCCCTCAGCTTGACAATGCACTCAACACTGCCCCTGGCCTGCCTTCTCTCTCTCTCTCTCTCTCCTCGGGGGAGATGTGCATCACCCTTGGGAATTTTGTTTCTTTTATGAGTGACTTATAAACTTGTGCTCCCATTTCTTTATTTTGTTTTTATTATATCTAATTATATTTAAAAATATTATTGTTTTACATATGGCGCCAGATGACCTCGCTGTTGTGGCGCCATGATTTGTTTTCATTCAATCACTCTCTCCCTCCTTCCTTCCCTCCCTTCCTCCATCTCTCACTAAGCTGCACTCAACACTGCCCCTGGTCTGCCTTCCCCTCCCCCCCCCCTCTCTCTCTCTCTCTCTCTCTCTCTCTCTCGTCTGTGGTATTTTAGGATACACTTTGGTTATTTTCTTTTACCTTATAATGTACATATTTTAAATCTGACTATTTCCACACCACCCAGGAGGTAAAATTCTTGGTGCGTTTTTTTTAAGAAGTGTCCCCAAACAGGCCCTCAGGTCAGCCTGGGTGTGTGTGAGTGTTGCCGCTCACGAGGGTTTAATGTATTATTATTTTTTACTAAGAAATTGACATATTTTTACTTATATTCCTGTGCATTATCTTATAATCACAATTGTGATATTATTACCAACCCCAGAAATACGGTAACAGCCAATAAAAGTGACTACTTTTTTTTTAAGCAACACTGTAAAATATTTATGCCACGTTTCTCTATTGCTGTATAAATATTTTATGCATAATAAGTTTATTGTTCTTTCATATATTATAATACACATGTTACCATTATATTCTTATGTGTTTATCTTATTGTGATGCCTATTACATATATCAGAGCCGTTCACATACCGGGTATGGAACACGTGACGACACTGTACAGAGGTTCGTGCCCCACCCAAACCGCCACTTAAGAATGGTACCACCATAGTATGTAATCGAGTCTATATAAAGATAATAAAAATAAAGAGGTTTATTATTATTTAGGATACAGGATATCTTTGACACCTTAAAAACTATACTGCAATGACTAAGAATACAGTTGGCCGCTCACTCCCATGCTCCCCCCTTTCCCTTACATCGCACCATTTCTGGATGAACTTGCCCTCTGTTTCTGAACCACAACTCAACCTGTATCGAGGTTCACGCTACAAGGCAGGAGAATTATTTAATATAACTCAGACTAAGAGTAATATAGTGCATAGCCCATTATCCCAATCACATAATACTTGTTAGCCTATATCACAGCATAAAACAATGGCCACATAATATAATTCGGAAGATGAAGCTTAGCGATTCGAAAAATTGTCGGGCATGTAAACACACACACACACACACACACACACACACACACACACACACACACACACACACACACACACACACACACACACACACACACACGGGCGTGCGCTGTTGCCACGTTAGTCAAATCCCGCAACAAGGTGGTCCAGTCGGAAATCTTGCCGAGTGTACATATATTCTATTTTACCTGAACAATTTTAACACTACATCTTATTCATGTATATTCTCTTTTACTTGTTTCAAGGCCTGGGTGGGTAGAGGGTAGGACAGTAGGTGACAAGGATGCCATATCACCCAATTTCATCAATAAATTAAGACAGAAAATGGGCGAACGTTACATAACGAAGCCCACCTCCTCACGCACGGACGTTACGTAATGTCACCCACCCGTTAGGGGTAAAAAAAAAAAAAAAAAACAGACTTAGAACACCACCTTGCAGAGCGAAAAGATCGAAAGCCTTGGAGGAATTACACGCTCCAAAGGACATTTATACCGGTAGTTCTGTTATGAAGATAACCCCATATCCATCTCAAAAGGTTTCCTTGGACACCAAATTCCACCAGCTGATTGAGGATTATATCTCTGAAACATCAAAGGTACTTTTAAGATCAGTGAATGCTACAAAGGTGGGGCAGAGGAGGGTATAGAGCTCCATTGGACAGTACTTCTTTGTGGCATAAAACATTCAGTCTGGGTGAGAGTTTGTCCTTTAGCCGAAACACAAGACAGGTAAGGAAGATGTGTTCAAGCACCATGCTGAAGCAGGAAGTGAGAAAAATAGATCTGAATTTGCCAGTACCAGGTTTAGGAATGGCCACAATCGTGCTGGAGGTCCAGGCATTAGGCACATATCTGTGAGTTGAGGGCCTGCAAATTTACCACCAGGACTTAAGGTTGATCTTAAAGACTCCGTATGGTTACTGGATGCTTTACTGGGAGCTTAGATGTTACACCCACGGAGTGTAGTTGATCTCTATCTCTCTTGCAGTCTTTCAGGGCATAAGTAGAGAGTTTCCTTTGTGTGTTGCCCAATGTCACCCCTGGACTGTTTACAATGTAGGGGTGACAACACTGTTTATATGTTGTCTTTCTCTCTAGCAGAATTTTGCAAGAGGTCAGCTGGCCTCACCCTGACTCACTGAGAGATCAGTGCAAAGCATCCGGTTGCTTATTCTTACATATCTCTTACAGAAGCAAAGAATTTAGAGCTTTAGCAGGAGGCTACTAGGGACTTTCAGGAGTTGGTTAGCACGACGGTATAAACTATAGAAAACAGGAATAAAATCCAGCCAAATACACAGGCAACAGAAAGGACTGAAACAAAGTCAAAGCATAAACACAAGAGGAAAATAAAGTATTGCGAAACCAGGAAATTAAAGTCAAATATAGAGAGAACAAGAGCGTAAACAGTCAAGGAGATATGCAAGAAAAATAAGAATTCAAAATAATAATGCCGGTATACAAGAGTAATAAAAACAAAGTCAAAAATAAAGATATAACGATGATGGCAGGAATATCCGCAGTGGGCCCGAGCCCTGACGAAGATAAACTATGCATATTGGTTTGCCAGTCATGCCCGGGAAGAGAAGAAATTGGGCTGCGAGATGATTGTGTGCTGAGGTCGTCGGGGGAAGGGGGTGTGGGGATGGAGGGAGACACGACCCCTCCCTTCCTCCCTACGCTACTATATCATCCTTTTCCCCCACTGGTTCAAGGTCTTTCTCTCTCTTGTTTTCGAGGCTTATCTTCCTCCATTTGTTATTTCGTCTTTCTTGTTTCGGTTTATCTCTTCCTTAATTTTTTGTCAATTCTTGCTTGCAATTCTTATTCTTTCCTCGCATTTATATTTCTTCGTATCGTCCTCCGTCCCATTACACCATTTCTTACCCAAGATTACGCCAACCGTTTCAAAAGAGTGCCTCATGACTCCTCGCACCCTTGTAAGCAGTGCCTTTCTCTTTTGTATATTTACTTCTCCCCTTTCTTTCCAGTTTCCTGATTATGTATTTTGCTCTGCTTCATAATTTTATGTCTCGTTCTTTCATCTCTCTTTTGGTTGACGTATCTTTACTCGTTTATCTTTTATTGTGGTCATTGTAGGAGTGAGGTCGACGGCAGGAGGGGCAGAGATCTGGAGGAGAAAGCTCAACCTTGCTTTCCCACCAGCATAACCTTTTCCCTAGCGAATTCACTGCATTTCCTTCTTGTTTATGTTTTCCTTTCTTGCTCTCGAAGTTTCTCTTTTTCTTTCTTTCACATCTAGATTTTCTTCTTCCTTTGGCTTCCAGTTTTCTGTGTGGTATCTTCCTAGCTCATCTTGTCTTTGCTCCAGAATTTCATTTTCTTTTTGTCTCTCTGTCTCCTTTTTGGCGCTTGTTTACTAATTACTTCCGAGCTTGCAAAGCGAGAGAGGGTTTTATTTGATCGGAGTGCGCGCATGAGAGAGAGAGAGAGAGAGAGAGAGAGAGAGAGAGAGAGAGAGAGAGAGAGAGCACTCAACGACACGACTGGAAGATGATATAGAGAGAGCATGAAACAAGAGGACGAATATGGAAAAGAGTAGACGATAAAAGAAGCCAAAAAAAAAAAAAAAATGGAATGCCAGAAACCCTCATAGAGCGCATTCCATTCCTCCACCAACGACACTCTGGAAGATTACTTTAGGGATATTGACTTCATCTTGTCTTTGCTCCCAGAACTAAATTTCATTTTCTTCTTTTCTCTCTGTGTCCTTGTTGGCGCTTGTTTACTTATTACATCCGCGCTTGCAAAGCAAGGGAGGGTTTTATTTGATCGGAGTGCGCGCATGTGAGAGAGAGAGAGAGAGAGAGAGTGTGTCTGTCTGTGTGTGTGTGTGTGTGTGTGTGTGTGTGTGTGTGTGTGTGTGTGTGAGAGAGAGAGAGAGAGAGAGAGAGAGAGAGAGTGTCTGTCTGTCTATGAGGGAGAGAGAGAGAGAGAGAGAGAGAACAAAATTACATTCAATTTAAACTAAACTTGGTGGAAGGGTTGAGGGTCATCTAATGAGTAAACGTCAAAGGTCAAAGGTCAAAGTCAACTTAAACGGTTTTTATCCGAAGGGTTGAGAGCAGGGCAAGAAAGGCGCACTGCAGTTTTGCGAGCAATCAATCAAAGGGCAAGGTCACTGTGAAAAGAGAAATTTCGACCAGTGTGTGTGTGTGTGTGTGTGTGTGTGTGTGTGTGTGTGTGTGTGTGTGTGTGTGTGTGTGTGTGTGATTCTAACTCAAACAGTTTTGAATCGACCTTAACCAGACTTAGTGGACTGGTGGAGGGTCACACAAGGAGTACACCTTTGTCAACAATAGGTCAATAGTCGAAGTCACAGGGCAAGGTCAACTCAAACTTTTTTTTTTTTTTTTCACTTTACACCAATCCTTGTGGAAGGGTTAAACTTAAGGCTAAACTATGAGTTTGTGTTGAGGATGCTCACTCAAATATCAAGGTCACTGGGATAGATTAAAGGCCAAGATCACATGGAAAGGTCAGTTCAGTTTTTAGCTGACTTGATTTAAACTCCGTGGAATAGTTAAGTGTCAGGGAAGAACAAAGGCATTCAGTTTTGAAAAACACCTGACAATGGTTGACGGCAAAGGACAAGGTCAAAGTTCGATCCGTGTCTGTGTGTGTGTGTGTGTGTGTGTGTGTGTGTGTGAACAAAGTAAAGTGTTGACCAGATTTGGATCAAACTTGGTCGATGAGTTGAGGTTCACTTATGAGGTTGATCTATTACTTCTGAAAACAATAGACCAAATGCCAAGGTAACATGGCAAGGTCAACTTAAACTGCTTGTGTTCAGTGTACACTTAATATTGTAGAAGGGTTCAGTTTAAAAACAAGGACGAAGAATTCGATTTTGAAAGCAATCAGTCAAATGTGAAGGTCACAAAAATGTAAAAATCAAGATTGCTGGACGAAGTCAACTGAGACTGTTTTGATGTGACGTGAGCCAAATGTGGTGGAAGAGCGAAGGTTTGGGTAAGAACGATTTAATTCATTTTTAAGAATGATCAGTTGAAGATAAAGGTCACAGTGCAAAGTCAAATATTCCGTCCTCAGACCAATTGGTGAACATTCGAGTTGCACACTTTGACTGCTCCTTGTTTTTCTTGTGGGGACTGGGACAGTGCTGATGGAAACTCGATCCCCCCCTCCTGCAATTATATCACCATCTTTTCTCGAATGTTTCAAGGCCTTTCATTGTTTTATTTTTCAAGAGGTATTTCTTTTTCTACCTTTTATTTTCGGACTGATTTCTCGTTATCCGTTTTTTACTTCATTGCTAATTTTGTTTTTGATAATATACCTGTAAGCTTTTCATTTGGCATTGAGTTTTCCATCTTTAGTATGTCTTTAAGTCTTTTCTCGTGTTTCGATTTGCTTCGCGTCTACTTGTCTCCCTACCTTTTTCTCGACTTGTTTTTTTTTTCTTTCTTTGTGATGGGACCTTCCATCCCCTAACCCGACGATGTCGCCCTATTCTTCAACAACTTCAAAGTCTTTCCCTCTCTTGTTCTCCATTGTTTCTTCTAACCCCACCTTTTCATCCCTGTTTCAACTTTGATCTTTTTCCTCATCTTTTGTTTCATGCCAGAATATTTCTTACCTTAATCAATCTTGCATTTGTTTCTTCTTCCTATTGTTTCCTAACTGCCTGTTTTACTTGTTGCTCCATCATTTTCATCTTTTTTCCTGATACCTATTATTTTTTCCTTGTGTCATTACTGTACACACTGTTTTTGTTTTCCTGCTGCATATGTTATCTTTGTCGCATTTTTTTTTTTCCAGTTTCCTAAATTACCTTTCTTGATCCATAGCCTACCCTTCTTCCTGTTTCTGCTGAACGTATTCTTTCATTTCATTCATATTCTCTACTTTTCTTCTTTTCTGCCTCCTGATGAGTATTTTACTTCTCTTTATTCCTTACGTCTCTCCTTTTTTCTTTTGCTCATTGTACCTTTATTCAGTCTTTTCGATATGTCTTTATTTCTTGTTCTGTTGATTGTGGTGAGCCAGACGAAGTCGACTCAACCCGGGTATCGCCGCAAATATCCTTTGTCAGACACATTCAAGGGCTTTTTCTTTCTGTTTCTAGTTTTTTTCTTTACTCCTTTTTGGCTATTTAATTTCCCTTTTTGTTTCTCGATTTCCTTTTCATCTTACTTTTGCTTTTTGCGTCACTATTATATCAGCATTATCCCAACACATTCGATGCATTTCCATCTCTCTTCTCCTCCAGTCTTTCTTCTTTTAGGGTCTTTTCTAAGAACATTATATTTTTTTCTTATTTGCCACCTTCGCCATCGAAGTTGGACGGAGATTATGTATTGCCCAATTCTGTTTGTCTGCTTGTCTGATTGTGCATGAGATACTGTAAAAAAGTTGCAACCGGATTTCAATGAAATCTGTTGAATGAGTGAGCAGTGGGTGAAGGAACAGTTAATTAGAATTTATGGTGGATCCGGGAAAGGATACATAAATGAAAAAAAAAAAAATGACGTCAGCAAAGGTATGCGCACTCCGGCTCAGTAACAGGGCAAACTAAGAACGTGAAACAAATTGACTGTGTGAGACTGTAAGAGTATTCATCTGGTAGGAAACAGGAGTTATAGCTGCAAATAATATATTTTATTGTCGTTGATGGAAGAATACACTCTGTAAGGGCTTTATGGTATTCCACTCTTTTTCCTTGCCTCTTTTATCGTCTACCTTTTCCATTTTCCTCCATTTTCTTCTACCTATCTATCTATTGCCAGACTCCTCAATCCTGTTCGGGGTGGCCACAAACAAATCGCCTCCACGTCGCCCTATCCCCCGCCATTTCACTGCCCTGCTCCCAACTCACACCCCACTCTCTCATATACCTCTCCACCCCATCCCTCCATCTCATCCTTGCCCTCCCCCTCCCTCTCCCCCCCTCCACCTCACTCTCATACACTCTCTTCGTCAGTCTTTCACCCTCCATCCTCTCCACATGGCCAAACCACCTCAGTGTATTTATCCTAACGCTTCCTATCACATCCACACCACAACGCTCCTTTATATCCTCATTTGTCAGCCTGTCTCTCCAGGTGACTCCACAGGCTCCTCTTAAATAACTCATTTCCACCGCTCCCACTCTTGACTTGTGTCTTTCCAACAACGCCCAAGCTTCACTTCCATACGTTAGAGTTGGTATCACAATACTGTCATGTAGTAACTTTTTCACTTCCATGCTCACTTCCCTGTTTCTTATCACTGCTTTCAAGGAACCAGCAACCTTTCTTCCCTGCTGTACCCTTTCAAGCACTTCACCCTCCAAACCTCCATCCTTGCTCATCACACTACCCAAGTACTTAAACGTACTCACATTTTCCAATTCCTCACCATCCAACCTCGCTGTACATTCACTGACTTCACCTCATCACTTTACTCTTCCGTACATTCACCTTTAGATTCCGTCTCTTACACACTCTCCCAAACTCATCCACCAAGCCTTGCAGCTCCCCTTCGTCTTAACAACACAGTATCATCTGTAAACAACAGTACAGGGAGTTTCCAAACACTACCCTCTCTCACCAGGGCCACTCCAACATCCACTACCCTACCTTGTACCTCTTTTATTACCCCATCCATGTACAGATTGAACAACCATGGAGACATGACACATCCCTGTTTCAACCCAACCTTCAAGGAGAAAAATTCACTCAGTTCACCATCCACACGCACTGCAGCCTTAACACCATCATACATACTCTTCAATGCATTCAACAACTTCCCATCTACTCCATATATTCTTAATACTTTCCACAATCCTTGTCTATCCACCCTGTCATATGCTTTCTCCAAATCCATGAAAGCCGCATTCAACTTCTTTCCCTCCCCTAGAAACTTCCAGTAAAGATCTAAGAATCAATATCTGATCTACATAACCTCGTCCCTTCCTAAAGCCTCCCTGTTCTTCTCCAACTAATTCCTCTGTTCTTTCTCTAACTATGTCAATAAGTATCCTACCATAAACTTTTCCTATTATACTAAGAAGACAAATTTGTTTCATGCTCTCTATTTATTATCTTCCAGTCGTGTTGTTGAGTGCTCTCTCTCTCTCTCTCTTTCTCTCTCTCTCTCTTTCTGTATTGTCTTTTTTCTTCCTACCGCCTGTCACCGGACTTTTTTTCATTTCAGTTTTCAGCACACACACACACACACACACACACACACAGAAAAAAAGAGGAAAAAAAGGATTAGAAAGGAAGTGAAAGAAATCATCAAAAACAACCCCAAATTGGTCAAAGAGTCAGCAGATATCAACAAATCTATGGTAATCATTGGTATAGATGAAGAAGAAATAAGAAACAAAATTTCGAGAAACAAAAAGGAGATGGAAAATAAAATGAACATATTGAAGGAAGTATCGGATATCTGTGACAGACATAGAGGAATACAAAAGACTAAGGAATTATGAGAGAAATAAGTCAATATCCCTAAAGTAATCTTCCAGAGTGTCGTTGGTGGAGGAATGGAATGCGCTCTATGAGGGTTTCTGGCATTCCATTTTTTTTTTTTTTTTGCTTCTTTTTATCGTCTACTCTTTTCCATATTCGTCCTCTTGTTTCATGCTCTCTCTATATCATCTTCCAGTCTTATCGTTGAGTGCTCTCTCTCTCTCTCTCTCTCGCTCCCTCTCTCCATTATTTTCCTCTTTCCTTCCTACCGCCTGTCACTGGACTTTCTTTTTCCCTGTACGGCTCAAGACCCTCTTCTTTTCACTTCAGTTTTACACACACACACACACACACACACACGCACACACACCTTGCGCATTACGGAGGTTATTCTCTCGGGCATGGAAGCATACATTCCTTTCTCATATCCTCTGACTAAAGCAAGAAAGCCTTGGTTTAATCACGCTTGTTCTAATGCTGTCCGCAACAAGGAGAGGGCCTACCGAAGCCAACCCACCCCTGAATCACATCTTTTATACGTTTCTGCCCGGAATCGTGCTAATTCTGTTCTTCGCTCTCCTAAAAATAATTTCATCCGTACTAAATGCTCTCAACTCTCCAACTCGAATTCTTCCCACTCCTTCTGGCACCTTGTCAAAAACCTTTCTAACAACTTTACCTCATCATCCTTCCTTCCTCTTTTCTACTCTGATGGCTCTGTAGCTATTTCTTCTCCTGATAAAGCAGATCTCTTCGCTCAGACTTTCTCCTCCAATTCCACCTTAGACAATTCCGGTGCTGTTCCTTCATCACTTCCCCCCTCTGACTTCCTCATGGCTGACATTAAAATTTCTTCAGCTGATGTATTTTCTGCCATTGCTGGCCTCAATATAAATAAGCCATATGGGCCTGATGGAGTCCCTCCTGTTGTTCTCAAGAACTGTGCTTCTGTGATTTCTGTACATCCTGCCTAGGCAAGCTCTGTCGCATTTGTCTATCAACTTGTACCTTTCCTTCTTGCTGGAAGTTTGCTCTCATTCAGCCAGTTCCAAAGAAGGGTAACCATTCCCAACACTCTAACTATCGTCCAATTGCTTTAACATCCTGTATCTCAAGAGTTTTCGAGTCAATTCTTAATAGAAAAATTTTACAGTATCTTTCCTGTCACAACCTTCTTTCTGATCGTCAGTATGGGTTCCATCAGGGATGCTCCACTGGCGATCTTCTCACCTATCTTTCAGACTCCTGGTCATCCTCCTTTCGGAACTTTGGCGAAAGCTTTGCCATTGCACTTGACATCTCTAAGGCTTTCAATCGAGTCTGGCATAAATCTTTAATTTCCAAACTGCCCTCTTACGGTTTCTATCCTTCTATCTGTGCCTTCTTCTTTAGCTTCCTTTCTGGTCGATCTATAGCCGCTGCTGTAGACGGCCATCGTTCTTCTCCTAGATCTATCAACAGTGGTGTTCCTCAGGCCTCTGTCCAATCATCAACTCTCTTCCTTTTATTCATCAATTTCCTTCTAAGCTGTACATCTAACCATATCCACTCTTATGCTGATAACACCATCCTTCACCTTCCCATTCGGTTCCCACAACGTCCATCTCAGCAGTTACTTCAACAAACAAGGGATGAGGCTATGGCACACCTAATGTCTGACTAGGGTAAAAAAAAAATCTTGGTGTTTTTAATGCATCAAAGACTCAGTTTTTACACCTATCAGCCCGACAAAATCTTCCACAATAATGTTTAATAATATTCAGCTTAATCCTGCATCATCCTTGAACATGCTTGGGGTTTCATTTACTCGGGACTTATCTTGGAAAGATCATATTACATCTCTTGTAAAATTTGCTTCAAAGAGGTGTGCTAAGCCGACTTCGTTCCTTCTTTACCCCGCAAAATTGTTGACTCTATACAGGGGTTTTATCCGCCCCTGTGTGGAGTACAACTCCCATGCGTGGGAAGGCTCTCCATGTATAGCTCTTCTCAATAGGGTGGAGTCAAAGGCTTTTCATGTCATTAACTCTCCTTCTCTTACTGACTCCCTTCAACCTCTGTCTCTTTGTCGCACTGTTGCATCTTTATCTCTTTTCTATCGCTACTTCAATGGTCACTGCTCCTCTGAACTGTCTGCATGCATTCCTCCACCTCTACAACGGGCACGTAGCACCCATCTAGCAGCAAACGCTCATCCTTTTTCTGTCCAACTCTCTAATGCAGGAGTTAACCTTTACTCCCAGTCCTTCATTTATGCAACAGGTACACTCTGGAACTGTCTTCCTCTGTCTGTATTTCCTGCTTCATATGATCTCCTGTCTTTCAAATGCAGTGTGTCCAGGCATCTCAAAATGTGCGGATCTTCAATTTGGCTCTCTCTTGTGTTTTGTTTTTCTCTTGGAAGGAGCAACAATTGTGGGCTTGCAGCCTTTGGTTCCTTCTTCCTCGCATAAAAAAATGCACAAACACACACACACACACACACACACACAAAGAATAAAAGATAAAAAAAAAAGCATTAGAAAAGAAGTGAAATAAATCATTAAAACCAATCCAAAACTGGTCAAAGATTCAGCAGATATCAACACATCTATAGTAATCACTGGTATAGATGAAGAAGAAATAAGAAAGAGAATTTTGAGAGCAAAAAGGAGATGGTAAATATAATGAACATATTGAAGGAAGTATCAGAGGATATCTGTGATAAAGGCATAGAGGAACAAAAAAGGGTAAGGAAATATGGGAGAAATAAGTCATGGCCTCAGAAAGCAACCTTTCAGAGTGCGAACACTGTGGAGGAAATACAAAAAAATTCAAATTCATGGAAAAAGAGTAATTTCAAAAAGTATAGAAAAAAATGCCTAACTAAAGAGGAATCGGGAATACTACCGGAGAAGAGAGAGGAAACAAAATCAAAGAATGAGGAAAGATCAGAGAAAGAAGAGTAATTTTTTTTTTCCAAAGTAATTGGGTTGCAGGTACGAAAGTGGTAAATGACCAGCAGGGAATAAAAAGAAGGAAGGTAGGAGACTCAAGGTATGGCAAGTATGTAAACAAGATGATTAAGATGATGTACTCAAATGTAGATGGAATGGTGTTTAAATAATTAGAGATGAAAGACTATACCAAAGAAAAGGAATCGCATAATATCTGCCAAACTGAAACAAAATTAACCCCAAAGATATCAGTTAAATGATACCCTAAACTTAGAGGAATACAGTATATGGAGAAAGGACAGAAATTTAAGAAAAAGTAGAGGAATTATAATATTAAAAAAGAAAAATCTATAAGTCTAATAAACAGAACTACATATACCCTCACAGGCAGAACAGATTGCAGTAGAGATTAACACATTGGAAGGGAAAGTAACTGTGGCAAAATTATACATGCCACCCAGAACAAACACTTGTGAAAGAAGCAAATATGAAGACCTGGCAGAAAGTACAATTCAGAATTTATGAACATTACTACATAGAATGGAAGAGAAATTGAATTATATTAACTAGAGATTTCAATACAAATATAAATTGGAATATACTCTAGATGTAAGAAACCATGAAAGCTGTTGGTATCAAAAGCTCCTGGATCTTGTGCAGGAGTTTTTCCTAACACAACGTGTAAAAGAAAACACCAGAAAAAGAGGACTTGATGACCCACCAGTACTAGATCTTATATTTACTAGGCAAGAAAATGATACTGACAGTATAATGTATCACCTTCCATTTGGCAAAAGCGACCATGCAGTATTAAACTGCAACTTCAGGATTGTATATGACATAGTTAATAGCAATGAGAGTTACAAAAAAAGACTAAACTATAGAAGGGGCAACTGCCATGACCTTAAGATGTACATCTTAAAAATAGATTGGAAAAAAGAGCTTAGAGGACAAGATTTAAATGTTATACATAGAAAATTCTGTGAATTTCATGAAATTGGAGTCCAAAATTACATCCCCTCAGCACAGAGAAACAGAAATGAAAATAAAAAAATAGTTTAATACAGAATGTTAAAAAAAATCAAAAGAAAAAAGAGAGTTGTTGTGGAACAGATACAGAAGACACAATAGTGACAGGGCATATGGCACCTATTAACAGGCAAGAAATTATTATACAAGGATAAGGAGAGAAGCTCAGAGACAGTTTGAGGAAGACATTACTTGTGTATATAAAAGTAGTGATCAACCGAAGCTATTTGACAATTACATCCGAAGCAAAAAACAAAGTTAAAGATAAAATACAGTCCATTATGGACGAGAGGATCATCTATACACAGGAAAAAGATATTTGTAAAGTACAAAATAGACATTTCCAATCAGTTTTTACTGAAGAAAATACTGTAATTTTGAGATAATATGGAACATGCATGCCCACACTTATTGCCTGATATACAAATATCAGAAAAAGAAGTACAGGAAAAATTAAGTAAATTAGACAAGGCGAAAAGAAAATGATCATGATGAAATTACAGGTTGGGTGTTGCATGAATGTGCAGAAGAGTTAAGCAGACCATTAATTTATTATTCAAGGAATCCTTAGGTCAAGGTAAACTACCTGCTATTTATAAAGAAAGCAAACATTGTTCCCCTATTCAAGAAAGGGAACAGACAGAATCCACTCAACTACCGACCAGTATCGCTGACGAGTGTTGCAAGATACTAGAAAGGCTGATAAGAAAAGTTTAGGTAAACCATCTAGCAGAACACAATATGATAACAGAAAGGCATTTCGGTTTTAGAAGGGGAAAATCATGTGTTACTAGTCTATTAAGCTACTATGATAGCGTTACAGAAACATTACAGAAAAGAGAAGGATTGGTGAACAGTATCTATTTAGATTTCAAGAAAGTGTTTGACCGCACCAAAGTCTTATGCAAACTGTACCATCAAGGAGGAATCCAAGGCAACCTGTACTTTTAGATGCAGGATTCTCAGAAAAAGGGAAATGAGAACAGTACTAGGGGGATACTACTCATCATGGAGGGAAGTGACTAGCAGAGTTCCAAAGGGCTCAGTGCTGGTACCAGTTATGTTTTTAGTATCTATAAATAACATATACAGTAACATTGTAAATGGAAGCTATCTAAATATGTTTGCTGATGATGCAAAATTAAAAGGAAAATTACTAACAAATCGTTGCAGAGAGCTACATGAAGAATTGAATAAACTTCATGAATGGAGCAATAAATGGCTCCATTTATCGCTCCATTCATGTGGAGCAAGTGTCATGTAATTAAGTTTGGTAAAAGTGAAAAAAAGACCAGACTGGAATTATAATTTAGGAAGCTCAAACCTACACATCAGAAAGGGAGAATGACCTTGGAGTGATTATCAATAACAGACTACCTCCGGCTGACCACATCAGTCAGAAGGTACCGAACTGTTTGCTGATATGAGAATAGCATTCACATATATAAATGAAGACATGCTGAGAATGATAATAACATCATTCATAATACCAACCCTGTAATATGCATCACTATTCTGGAATCATTATCTAAAAAAAAAAAAAAAAAAAAAAAAAAAAAACAGTAAGACTGAAAAAGTACAAAAGGCAGCCACAAGATGGGTACCAAGCTTAAGGGATCTAAGGTATGAAGAAAAACTAGAAAAATTGAATCTACCAACACTTCAGGAGAGAAAGAAAAGAGGAAACATGATATGCTATAAAAATGCATCTCAGGGAAAGAGAAAATAGGCATAAATGAGTATATACCCTATGGAGAAGCATCAGAAAGAGGACACTGACAAAAAAATAAAAATAAAAAGAGAGGAGATAAAGACGTAAAAAAATAGTTTCCCAGACGAGGCAACTGATCAGTGGAATGCGCTATCAACAGAAATAGTGTATGTCAAAACTATTCATAAATTTAAGGATGTGTATGATAAAAATGATTTAACACACTGGACAGTACGAGCTTGACCCATTCCTGTAAAGATACAGCTACTAAGAACAATTAGGTAAGAACACATATGTATCCACATGCACACATGCACAGCCACACATCCATCCATTCATCCATTGCCAGACGCCATGTATCCCAGACGGGGTGGCCAATGGCTTAGAGTTAATTGTTTTACAGGGAGGGGCACTAATCCTCCACCAACCCCACTTGACATGTAGGGATGCCAACAGCATCTGGTGTTCCCAGGCGGTCACCCATCCAAGTAGTAACCAGACCCAGCGTTGCTTAACTTCGCTGATCGGACAGGAAGCGGTGTACTCAACGTGGTATGATCCCAACCTTTAATGCGTTTTCGCTCTTCCTATTCTCTCCTGTGGATATTTTAAAACTTTTGTCATTCTGATCTCGATGCCTCCTCATGTTTTCCTTCCCATTTTTCACTTCTATCCCACACCGTAATGATTTTTTATTATAGTTGGTGGGGACACCCATTATCCATCCACTTACTGTTGCGGTACCCTACTCCAGAGTAGCTATACACTTAGTGGCAAGCCAAGTGATTTCCTGTAAAACAAGAAATCATTTATTTTGCTGGGTGGTAACCTTATAACCAACCAACACGTCATCCCTACGTGTCAACAAGTGGGTTGGCGGAGAGTTAGTGCCCCTCCCTGGAAAACAACCAACTAAAAATACAAACAAGAAGCCTCGAACCGGGACTGACCAACAAGTGACAACTATGGACCCGACAAAGGACATGGTACGGATTACAACATGGAATGTAAGGGGTGTGAATCAAGAAGTGAAAGAGTGAGAGACTGTCCAGATATGTAAGGGTGCAAAAGTGGACATATGTGGACTGTGACAAAATGGAGAAATGAGAGTGTGAGAGAGTGGGAGTATGGTTGGGGTACATGTGCAGGAGTAGGTGAGAATGAGAGGGCAAAAGAGGGAGTAGGTATTCTTGTGTGCAAGAGATGGAAGAAAAATATAAGACAGTACAGATCAGTTGGTTTGAGGATTATGTGGGTAAGCTTGAAAGTAAGATTTTAAATGTGGGCAATTATGTGTGTGTATGCGCCAACGCAAGAGCGTGCAGGCAGAATGAAAAAAGAGTTCTGGGCAAATGTGGAAGCGTGTGATGAAGTTTGAGAGGAACGAGAAAGTGTTTTTGATTCGAGATATGAATGGAATAGTAGGGAACGTGAAGGTGGATGGAGTAGCTGGTGTGTGGTGTGTGCCTGCAGAAGTGGATGAGTACGGTAGTGCTTTCGTGGACATTTGTGCGGGGGGGGGGGGGTTGGTGATAGCTAATACCCTCTTTAGGCACAAAAGAATCCACAGCCATACATGGCGAGGGATGAATATGGCAGGTGGTGAACTGAATGAACGGAAGGCAATGACTGATTATGTGTGTGTAGATGACAGAATGAAACCGTATGTAATGGATGCAAGAGCATACAGAGTTTGGGGGAGTGGACTTTCTGACCATCACTTGATGGTGATGAAAGTCAAAGTTCACATGAAATGGAGGAGCAGGAAAAGGGAAGGACAGGAGGAAGTAGTCCATACATGGTGGGTAGAAAGGTTGCAAGAGGATGGAGAGAGACAGAATATAAGAGAGGACTGGGGGAGCAATTGGGTAAATATGATCTGGAGCAGATGGGAGGGGCGAAAGGTGTGTGCATGATATTCACAGAAGAAATCTGTGCAGCAACTGAGGTGTGTGGGGTGAAGAGAAGACAAAAGGGGGTGTAAACAGCATGGTGGAATGAAGAGGTGAGACAAGCGGTGGTACAAAAGAAGAAAACATATAATGGGTGGACAGGAAGCAAAGGCATGGAGGACGCTGAGATGTCAATTAATTAATCTCTGTGGATCCAGTTATCCCAGTTTGCCTAATTATCTTTGAGAATGTGACATAGTACATCTAGTACTTTTTTATTCTGTCTCTCTACTAATCCATTGAAAGGTGGATGATAGGGAAAATCATTAACCTTTTTTATACTGTATTGTTTATATATTTCTTGTAAAATTAAAGAGTTAAATTCGCCTCCACTTGTTGCTTATTATCACCTTTTGTGCAGTGAATATACAGATAACATTATGCATGATTACCCGTGTGACTGTTTCTGCTGTCTTATCCTTAATTGGAACCAAAATTACATATCGTAAGAAACGTTCAGTAGCAACAAAACGATAATGATTATGATTATTAACCCCCTATGATTAACCCCCTATGATTATTAGAAAAAGGTAGCTTAACCCCCAAACGCCAGGCTATTTTTAACAGTCGCCACCTAACTATGAGCAATTTCCCGGAAATTGCTTATTTTCAAACCTTAGTATCTCAGAAAATATAGCACTTAGGGAAAAAATTAAAGACCATATTACTCATCATTTCTTCCTCTTGCAAATGAAAGTAACCCCAGGTCTGTACAGAAGGTCGTTGTGTTGATGAGCAATGACAAGAGAAAGAGAACTAATTTTTGGTGCAAGAGCAGGATGTGTTCATGTGTTTGCCAGCAGCACCAATTGTGTCTTTGTTCTCAATGTGATAACTTCTTTGCTACTAGATAAACTAGATACTGTTGGAACCAGCATGCCTTAGAGCACTATCACTGAGCCCTTTTTCTTGTATCTTTGGAAAGAGGTTTGGCAGGGGTGGATGATACTATTGGCTACAAGGGGCGTAGATGAAATCAGATAAATAGGAACCTGAAGACATCATTCTACACCTTGCAAAAGCACAGGGCAAACTGGTTCTCACCTGTATGCTATGAAGGGACTCCCTCCCTACCCTTTGGTGCCGGACGTGAAATGGCGTCCGGTTCAAATGGTGATGGGAAGACACTTGCATGTATAGCCGCTACCTGGTAGCCAAGTAGCACCCCGATTGTGACGTGTATAGATATTACCCGACGGTTAGGAGCAAAGTCAGCTGCAACAATGCCCCACATTTGGTTAGGCACAGGATATTTTCCAATGGGTGCTGGTGAATGTAACCTGAGTGCTTTGCACATGATTCTCATCTGTCAATGTGATCATGTATGTCCTTGTGTAATGATGGCCAATAATATGGCATCCAGGCCTGCCTGACTGGCTTATCTTTGCCAGGAAGGCATGCATGTGGACTACCATGTATTATTATTAAAATATGGGTATCATTGTACTAGGAATAACTAACTGCCTGATATTTCTGCTATGATTTGTTTATCCTATATAAGGCATTGTCTGCCACTGTGAATTGTTAAAATGGTACATAGAGCTTCACAATGATTTATCATCTCCTGATTCTACAGTAAATGACATATGACTTTAGACTATATGGGGTTGTCTCTTTGTGCCTGAGAAATTCATCATTGTTGGGGAGTGTTTCCCTTAGACAAACGTTGGCAACACTGGTCTTTATTGGATATCACGATAAAGCACCTGCAGCCATTTTTTTTTTTAACCTTTTGTATAATGAATAATTACATTGTAATCTGGACTGTACATTTCTATCTTGTTCGCCCAATACAGAGTTTTTCCAAACACATGCCCAAGAGAGGCTTGTGATCAGTATAGAGGCGGAATTCGTAACCATAGACAAGATCACGAAAATTTTGTAGTGCAAATATCACCGCTAGAGCTTCTAGGTCCATAATATAATATTTTTTTCTATGCTCCTTTTGTTTGTCTGCAGGCAGATTCAATTGGTTGATATTTTCCATGTATATCTTCTTGCATCGGTACAGCTCTTAAGCCTTTAAATGATGCATCTGTGCAAATGATGAATGGTTTATGAAAGTTTGGATATGCTAAGCAAGGTGCACATGTAAGTTTATCTTGTAAATCATTAACCTGATAGCTCCTATGTACTTCATATGATGGAAAACATGTAGCTGCTACATACATCATATGAGCAATTTTTTAAAATGGGTATGTTTCTAATGCCATTTGGCATCTCAAACGAGCTATTTCCATCTCCACCCATGGCTTCCTGCCATCACACATGCTCCCTCAGTATATCTCTGTTACTAGTAAGGAGAGGAGAGGTCAGATGCACAACTTCATTATTTCACCACAGCTAAACTAACGCAAATAATGAACTCATATATGTTTTTCCTATACTTTTCCATGTTCTCTTTCATTTCATACGAGCAAATAATATTTCTGATTTTTTTTTTTTTTTCTTTTTTGCATATGGGGAGGTAGACTAGGAAAACTAATGCAAGAGTTGTTAGGTTAAATGCTATCTTTTATTCCTCTCCCCACTGAAATATAGTTTGTTTTTTCAGTAGGTTGAATAATGTCTCTGCTACATTTAAAAAAAAAAATCCTGTATAATTGCTGTATAATATCCTGCTACTCCTAGAAACTGTCATACTTCATCCATACTAATTGGTTCAGGAAAGTCCTTTACTGTTTTTAGTTCTCCATGTGAGGTGTGGATACCTTTGCATCCAGCCTATGGCCTAGGAATTTAACTTCTTTTAAGTAAAATTTACATTTAGGCAGCTTAGTTTTAAATCTAGCATTGGCTGACTTGTTTAGGATTTGGTCTAATTTCTGTAAATGATCTATTATTACTGTTGCAATTGTAACGTCATCCAGCTAAACAAATATGCCATCACCTAGCATTCCTAACACACTATTCATCAATCGCTAGAAGGTGCCTGGAACAATGCAATGCCCCATTGGCATTCTGCGGTACTGAAAATGACCACAATTGGTGAAAAATTCTGTATATTTGCTGGATTCCCGATCTAACTCTGTCTGGTAATAGCCACTGACCAAATCGGTTGTTGAAAATACATTGTTTCCTGGTCCAGTATTTTGTAAGAAGTCATTTGGCAATGGCATGGGAAAACAATCAGGAATCGTTTGCTGATTTCGTTTGCAATAATCAGTAACTGCCCTCATATCACTATTTTGTTTTGGCACAAAGAAAAGTGATGTGTTCCATGGGGACACTGAAGGTTCAGTAATACCCAAACTTAGCATTTCATCCACATATTTTTCAGCTTATACACAGTGTGAGGGTGCTGCTCTATATGCTGGCACAAAGATAGGTTGTGTGTCAGGTTTTATGTTAATTGTGTGTTGAATTAACCAAAGGCGTCCTGTTGACGTATGGGTACGTCTCCGTGTTTTGTCACAGTGACATCCGTTGATGTATCCATACGTTTTGCAATTTTGAGGTCTGTCATTTGCACATTTTTCAAATTTCGCGCGTGATTTTGGGTACGTAAATGCGGGACACCTTCTTCCACCCAGGGCCAGGCAGGGACAATGCCTTACCCCACGTGACCTTCCCCCCCCCCCGCACGCCATTGTCTCGGCAACTCACCTGTTACCAGTGGCCTGGCCAGTAAAGACATGTCGCACCACGGTACGAAATTCAAGGCGAAAGTGATTCCTAAATTGATGACAATGTGGAAGACAAAGTTTATATGACATTAGAGGAAGAAACAAGCAGAAATGATGAAGAGGTAATGTCTCAAAGAGGGTGTGGTATGTTGATGTGTTTGGTGAATGAAACAACACTTATATTTCCTATATTACTGTGTCAGCAAAAATATACTCTTGTACTACACATAAGTTGGTACCAATTTAATAAATATCTACCTATTCCAAGTGGTGTGGAATAGTTACCCCCCCCATAGAAAACGTCTTCTCTGGAGCCTGGTTCGAGAGAATACGATACCAGGTGAGGGTAGGGTCACCTGTATCAGGCATTTCTAAGCTCAGGTGGGCATTTTCTCTCTGAATTTTCGATGTTTCTCATAAAAAGCGTAGGTTTAAGCCAAAAAAAAAAAAAAAAAAAAATCTGCCAAGATGGGGCCGGGGCATTGGTGAAAAATCTGCCGGGACGTGGAGGGTTAATTTCGTACACCTATTTTTTCGACAGGTATTGTGACTGTCTTTCAGTGTTCTTGTAGTAAATCTAGTATCGGAACGTCATTCTCTACATCAAAATATTCTGAGTGCGTCAAATGTTCTATTATGCACTCTCTGCCGAATTTTGTTTTCACTTGGTGCTCTGGTTACTGTTACTTCATGTATACGAGCTAGACAAGTCTCTAAATTACATATGCAAGTTCGTTTATTGATTTCACATCTCCATTCTTGAGGTTATTTAGGAACACACTCATTTCCCCTCTCTTATTTATCACCATAAAGTACTCTCTACTGATAAGCCTTTCATTTTGCAAGTCTCTTCTAATAGTATAACATTACAATTCTTTAGTTAACTCTTTATTGTGACTTTCATAAATGATCTTGGTGGTAAGTTATGTCATACCTAATGAAAGATGGGTGAGTGGTGGGTGGGTCATTACATGACTTTGGCTGGGAGATGTGAGAGGGTGGGTCAATTGCTCATTTTCTTTGAGTGTAGGTCATACTCTTCTTTTCTTAACTACTCTTGTTACTTTAGATTTTCTACAATTGTTAGGTGCAGTATATGGAGATGAATTTTCCTATATGAATTCATCATCGTTATGATGTGGATCAGTAAAATATTTACTTTTCTCATCGTACATATAGTAGGGCAAGAAACGTATTTGCTTCAACTGATACATTCTTTACTATGCAGAATATAGTAGTGATTGTTTTGGTAGTCTCTGAAAATTTGATGTCTAACTCAATCATACCTTTTATAAGTACTTCTTTACCATCTACAGTGTATAAATCTAGGGTTGGTTCATCAATACATGTTACCTTTCTTCAATTTCCAAAAACTAATCCTAATTCATCTTGTTATTAGATTGACTGGAGAGCCTGAATCCAAAATTAATGAAATCTTTTCATCTTCACAAATAGCCGAAACCAGAATGCTTTCATTTCCATCTGTGATTGCTGTCTTACTTTTGGCATGTTTGATTATTTACCTTGTTTTGTATTGTTGTCTTTTGTTGTGATTAATCCTCTTCCGACTTGTAAGCAGCTATTGACCTCTAGACCTATGTCTGACGAACGACAGTTTAGTAAAAAGGAGCATAAGTCCTATGTCTGTCGATGGTACAGAGCCTACCAAAAACTGGCAGTAGGTAGCACCACCTCTTTTATGACACATATGGGAACAAACCAATAGGAACTACAGTATCTGGTGGGGTATGGCCGGATTGGGCCTCTAAGGTGGGGTAACCCCCCCCCCCCTCAGTGATCTCTGCCTACTTCTGTCACACTTGGCCTCTCCTCATTATGGCCTCCTACCACCTTATACCCTATGGATACCATAGCTGGTGTGTGTAGCTAGCATACTTCCTCCCTTCCTTCACTCCCCCTCACCTCCAATATCTCCCTTCATCCACCACCACACTCCCTCCACCTTCATCCTTTCCCTTTGTTTTTAGGCACATGAGGTTTTCCCTTGCTACACACCATTATATACTTTATTTTCCTTTCGTGATCATCATTTCACCTTGTTTTATGCCTAGGAAAATATAATATATTCTTTACAGTTATGTTTGTATGGTTATTAGCCAACCTCTGGCAGATTCAGAGGTAAACTTTTTTTTTTTTTTTTTTTTTTTTTTTTTGACGGCCGCTAGTACAGTAACCATTCGACATATGAGCTTGAGATACATATGTTCAGGTGTATAAATTTAGGCTCTTTTAATCTGTAAGAAAAAAAATTACAGTCCAAGATAAGCAAAAAAATCGGACCCCATTTGCTATTCTGGACATAGCTCTGAGAAATCTAGTCTTTAGGGGTTAGTTTTTCCACTGTTTTACACTCTGTAGACCACTGACTGACAGTTTTCTGTTTTCTACAGTAGGGTTCAAACCCTTTTGATTTGTCTCTATCTTCTTTGATTTTGATGTAACATTCAGGTCTCATGTGGCCTGGATTTGTTCAGTAGAAACATAGTCTATCTTCCGAATTTGACCTACTATGAATTAACGTATTTTGGTTTTTCTGTGGCATGATACCTACTAGGGCTATGCCTGAATTTCTGAGCCTGCCTGGTGCTTGGTGTAAGTGTGTGATGCCTTGAGTTCTGCTGACTGTTTGTTTATACTCTAGATGACATTTTCTTTGGTCTTTACTTAGACAGTCTCTGCAACTCTCATCCTTGTGATATTTCAGGCACACCTGATTTATTGCACTGCAGCTCTAACACACACACTATCTAGTAAACACATTCCTGGACTACAAGGTATTGTGCAGCTATATATTCAGTTATGTCAATGACAAGTATTAGTGACATTACCATCATCTCTAACCCATTATGAATTTTCTATGCTAGCTAACAAACTTCATTTTGATGGTGGACACCTCTGCTATTATATCACCTAGATCAAAGTTGGAATTTGTTTTAGTAAGTCTACAACTGGAACTATACCAACTAAAAAATTTCTACCTCCAGAGAGTTTTCCCTAGCATACTTTCTTATACTCATCGTATGTTCTAGCTCACAAAAGCTTGTCTGACTTAAGCAAATTGCCAGCTAGGCAATGTTCCTGATTATTCTAACTGAAATAAACAGCTATGTTTTCCCTCTTGTCTATGATGTTTCTTCTAACGGAATGTTGTTGACATTCATCTAGTGTTGTCTGTATATCAACTCTATCCTTATCATTGCCTGAAAATTTTGTGAGATATTTGACCTCTTGATATACATACACCGGTGCCGAATTTGTGCAAAAATATGGGGAATGTAATGCACTGGAACTTGCTTTTTTTTTGTCTTGCTACTACCTGTTTGTCCATCCATTTTTTTTCTATAATTTCCTTGTAATTGTAATATGAAGGTATTTCATGTGTTTCCTGATCTGTGTTCTCTCTTGTTTAGATTGTTTGAATTTACTAGATTAAGTAGACATGAAGGGATTAAACTTCTCACTCTCTATATCTGAAAACTCTGACCAATCATCAGTATCGTTTAGTTTTGATTAATTTTCATCTGTATTTTGTTGTTTTGTTTCTACTTCTGAAAGATTATTCACTTCCTGGTTTTAGTATTCTGCCTGTACTTGTATTTTTTCTTGTGTGAGGTTATTTCTTTCTTTGTGGAGGTTTTCTGCTGCTACCTATGTAAGGCTATTAGGTATTGCTAATGCTGTTTCTTCTGTCACTAAACATGCTGGTTTTTAAACATAATGATATTACTCACTATATAGTATTAATTAATAATCACATTTTACCAATCTCTTGATTGCTCATTAAATAAATATTTAAATTATAAAACATATTATATATCAGTGTAAAGTGTATATTGCTACATCCCCATCCCACAATGCCACAGGCTCCAACAGCAATACTTCGGTATAGGAGGGACGTTGTCCTGTGAGTTGTTTTTCCTGTGGTCAGCCTTTCGGTGTACAGCACACAAAATCAGCTGAGGCGAAAATAAAAAATGGCTTGTAAAGTTAACTGTCTTTATTTTCCAGATAATTACACTTAATGCTTTCCAACTTCACTATTTCCACAAGTACCGAATATATAAAAATTTTGCTAACTGCAATTGCACTTATTGCTTGACAGCAACACTTCACTGTTTTCACAAATACCAGTGATATACAAACTTCAATACCACTTCACTGTTTGCCAACAAAACTTCACTATTTTCACAAGTACCAGAAATATACAAACTTCGCTGACACTGTACTTCACTCAAACTGAACTGAAAACCAACTGAACTTGCTCTAGTCTATTCCCCATCCTTATATAAGCTTGCATTGTTCTAGAATGATCTACATTTCTCCAAAGTTCGGCGGTATTCCCGAGGGAGCTCGGTTACAGCAGTTACCAACTCGGAAACATACGTGTCAAGTGGGGTTGGTGGAGGATTAGTGCCCCTCCCTGTAAAACAATTAACTCTAAGCCCTTGGCCACCCCGTCTGGGATACATGGCGTCTGGCAATGAATGAATGAATGAATGAAACATAACACTGTATATTATTTGGCATACAAACTTAAATTACGTGATGTAACAAGCAATCACATAAATAAAACATTATAGAGAAAGAGAGCACAAAAATTTATGTACAATTTACGACATAACTGTGTTCACAATAGCAGTCTAACTGGCAACTCTGAGACACAACGGTACAGTACTAGAAACATTGAGATACGTCCAGACTACCTAACTAGCAAATTCTGCTTCTCAACAGTATTGAAATTCATTATACTTGTATAAGACGTAAGTTAGGTAAAATATAAATGATGACTTGCTAATAAAATAATGAAACCTTGAAAAGAATAAATATGTAACTCACTAAAGTTAACTGTGGTAGGAATGGTTGTGGTAGCTGTGGTGGCGGTGGAGGTCAGGAGATCAGGTGATGAAGTGATGACTCGAACTGCTGCGTCAAAACAACATTCTCACAGCTAAGACGTTCATTTCTTAACTTCTTCTTTATCATGATTAACTTGTAGAATTGATTACTTGTAGATACTTTGTTGAAGTTTATCGTGGAGTTGTGTCGTCACTTGAAGAATACTGCTTTGTTGTAACTGATCATAGAGTTGCAAATTGTAGTTGTAAATCATAGAGTTGTAAATCTTAGAGTTGTAAATTGTAGAGTTGTAGTACTTCTCTACCGCTGCTTTACCACTACTTTTACTGCTGCTTCTTTACCGCATCTTTATTGCTGTAATCTTCTTTCTTCTTTACTGCAGCCACCAATGTCAATAGGTAGATTGAGAGGTAGGTAGGTAGCTAGTTAGGTAGGTGCCACCAATGTCGATATTGTGGATTCTGTAGGAGATCGATGCCACGAATGTCGGGTATTGTAGAGGACTGTAGATTACATCTGCTGCCAATGCAAAACTGTGAAACGTTAGATAGCGTGGAGATTGTATATTTTGGAGGTCGAACTTTTTTCTGTCTCACTGTCCTCTCTGTTTATATTGTATCATAAGTGAGGTGATATAGAGCCACTCGGTGGTTAAGGAGTTTTGTTGTGACACAGTTATATCATTATGTGATGGGCAGAGTGACGTGACCAGGATTGTCAGAGTGAGAGCTGATCATACTCTCCCCAATCTCCTTCTTCTATACAACATCTTCTCTAATGCCTACCAATTTCCTTCTACCTCTCTTGCCCTGAGTCTAGGTTTATAATACGATTTGGCTTCCCACTAGCTTACGTGTGTGCATATGAGTGGATAGCTTCTGGCACGCTTCCCTCACGTGAGCTAAGTGGCTACTGAGAATGTGTTAACAACATCCTAAGTTTGATTTACATCCTGAGATTCATGATAATATAGGCTAGAGAATGTGTGTGTTTCTGTTCCTGATGCCCTAGACATATCGACCTGCCTATTTTATGTTGTGCTATTGTTACATAATGTGCTATGATTATATAATGTCTATAATTATTAGATATTGTTCTATTAATGCCTACAGAGACACAGAAAATACAGTTATTTGGAGAGAGGAAGAGAGGTGAAAAGATAAATAAAAGTAAGGAGAGACTGGATGAGGAATTTGGAAGTTGAGTGTTAAGTAGAGGGAATGTAAGAAAATGTTCTGGAAGGAGGTAAAGGGAGTTAGACAGGGTGATAAAGAAGTTAGTCGGGAGTGAAAAAAAAAATGGTAGATTGCTAGTGGAGGAGAGAAAGTGAGCAGGAGGAAAGAATACGTTAAGGAACTGTTAGACAAAGTCATGTGAGTATAAGTGGCTGGGGAATGGTTGGGAGAGAAGATGGTGAGAAGGGAGGAAGAAATCAGTAGAATGGAAGTAGTGGACGTATTGAAGAAAGTCAAAGTGGGGAAAGCTACAGGAAATAATGGAGTGAGTGGTGAAATGGTGAAGCATGGGGGAGAGACAGTAGTTGAATGGATGACGATGTGCAGATTAGTCTGGGAGGAAAGTTGAGTCCTAGAGGATGGGAAATTAGGTATAATTATTCCCCTGTACAAAGGAAAGGGGGAAAAAGAAGTGTGTAGTAATCACTCTATAAAGGAGTTTTAGCCGCCCCTGTATGGAGTACAACTCTCATGTGTGGGAAGGCTCTCCATGTATAGCTCTTCTCAAAAGGGTGGAGTCAAAGGCTTCTCGTGTCATTAACTCTCCTTCTCTTACTGACTCCCTTCAACATCTGTCTCTTTGTCGCACTGTTGCATCTTTATCTCTTTTCTATCGCTACTTCAATGGTCACTGCTCCTCTGAACTGTCTGCATGCATTCCTCCACCTCTACAACGGGCACGTAGCACCGTCTAGCAGCAAACTCTCATCCCTTTTCTGTCCAACTCTCTAATGCAAGAGTTAACCGTTACTCCCAGTCCTTCATTTATGCAACAGGTCAACTCTGGAACTGCCTTCCTCTGTCTGTATTTCTTGCTTCCTATGATCTCCTGTCTTTCAAATGCAGTGTGTCCAGGCATCTCGAAATGTGCGGATCTTCAATTTGGCTCTCTCTTGTGTTTTGTTTTTCTCTTGGAAGGAGCAACAATTGTGGGCTCGCAGCCTTTGGTTCCTTCTTCCTCACATAAAACACACACACACACACACACACACACACACACACACACACACACACACACACACACACACACACACACACGCACACACACACAAAGAATAAAAGATAAAAAAAGCATTAGAAAGGAAGTGAAATAAATCATTAAAACCAATCCAAAACTGGTCAAAGATTCAGCAGATATCAACACATCTATAGTAATCACTGGTATAGATGAAGAAGAAATAAGAAAGAGAATTTTGAGAGCAAAAAGGAGATGGTAAATAAAATGAACATATTGAAGGAAGTATCAGAGGATATCTGTGATAAAGGCATAGAGGAACAAAAAAGGGTAAGGAAATATGGGAGAAATAAGTCATGGCCTCAGAAAGCAACCTTTCAGAGTGCGAACACTGTGGAGGAAATACAAAAAAATTCAAATTCATGGAAAAAGAGTAATTTCAAAAAGTATAGAAAAAAATGCCTAACTAAAGAGGAATCGGGAATACTACCGGAGAAGAGAGAGGAAACAAAATCAAAGAATGAGGAAAGATCAGAGAAAGAAGAGTAATTTTTTTTTTTTCCAAAGTAATTGGGTTGCAGGTACGAAAGTGGTAAATGACCAGCAGGGAATAAAAAGAAGGAAGGTAGGAGACTCAAGGTATGGCAAGTATGTAAACAAGATGATTAAGATGATGTACTCAAATGTAGATGGAATGGTGTTTAAATAATTAGAGATGAAAGACTATACCAAAGAAAAGGAATCGCATAATATCTGCCAAACTGAAACAAAATTAACCCCAAAGATATCAGTTAAATGATACCCTAAACTTAGAGGAATACAGTATATGGAGAAAGGACAGAAATTTAAGAAAAAGTAGAGGAATTATAATATTAAAAAAGAAAAATCTATAAGTCTAATAAACAGAACTACATATACCCTCACAGGCAGAACAGATTGCAGTAGAGATTAACACATTGGAAGGGAAAGTAACTGTGGCAAAATTATACATGCCACCCAGAACAAACACTTGTGAAAGAAGCAAATATGAAGACCTGGCAGAAAGTACAATTCAGAATTTATGAACATTACTACATAGAATGGAAGAGAAATTGAATTATATTAACTAGAGATTTCAATACAAATATAAATTGGAATATACTCTAGATGTAAGAAACCATGAAAGCTGTTGGTATCAAAAGCTCCTGGATCTTGTGCAGGAGTTTTTCCTAACACAACGTGTAAAAGAAAACACCAGAAAAAGAGGACTTGATGACCCACCAGTACTAGATCTTATATTTACTAGGCAAGAAAATGATACTGACAGTATAATGTATCACCTTCCATTTGGCAAAAGCGACCATGCAGTATTAAACTGCAACTTCAGGATTGTATATGACATATATAGTTAATAGCAATGAGAGTTACAAAAAAAAGACTAAACTATAGAAGGGGCAACTGCCATGACCTTAAGATGTACATCTTAAAAATAGATTGGAAAAAAGAGCTTAGAGGATAAGATTTAAATGTTATACATAGAAAATTCTGTGAATTTCATGAAATTGGAGTCCAAAATTACATCCCCTCAGCACAGAGAAACAGAAATGAAAATAAAGAAATAGTTTAATACAGAATGTTTAAAAAAAATCAAAAGAAAAAAGAGAGTTGTTGTGGAACAGATACAGAAGACACAATAGTGACAGGACATATGGCACCTATTAACAGGCAAGAAATTATTATACAAGGATAAGGAGAGAAGCTCAGAGACAGTTTGAGGAAGACATTACTTGTGTATATAAAAGTAGTGATCAACTGAAGCTATTTGACAATTACATCCGAAGCAAAAAACAAAGTTAAAGATAAAATACAGTCCATTATGGACGAGAGGATCATCTATACACAGGAAAAAGATATTTGTAAAGTACAAAATAGACATTTCCAATCAGGTTTTACTGAAGAAAATACTGTAATTTTGAGATAACATGGAACATGCATGCCCACACTTATTGCCTGATATACAAATATCAGAAAAAGAAGTACAGGAAGATTTAAGTAAATTAGACAAGGGGAAAAGAAAATGATCATGATGAAATTACAGGTTGGATGTTGCATGAATGTGCAAAAGAGTTAAGCAGACCATTAATTTATTATTCAAGGAATCCTTAGGTCAAGGTAAACATTCATTCATTTTTTTTTTCATTCATTGCCAGACGCCATGTATCCCAGACGGGGTGGCCAAGGGCTTAGAGTTAATTGTTTTACAGGGAGGGGCACTAATCCTCCACCAACCCCACTTGACACGTAGGGGTTATGCCAACAGCATCTGGTGTTCCCAGGCGGTCACCCATCCAAGTACTAACCAGACCCAACGTTGCTTAACTTCGCTGATCGGACGGGAAGCGGTGTACTCAACGTGGTACTACCTGCTATTTATGAAGAAAGCAAACATTGTTCCCCTATTCAAGAAAGGGAATAGACAGAATCCACTCAACTACCGACCAGTATCGCTGACGAGTGTTGCAAGATACTAGAAAGGCTGGTAAGAAAAATTTAGGTAAACCATCTAGCAGAACACAGTATGATAACAGAAAGGCAGTTCGGTTTTAGAAGGGGAAAATCATGTGTTACTAATCTATTAAGCTACTATGATAGCGTTACAGAAACATTACAGAAAAGAGAAGGATTGGTGAACAGTATCTATTTAGATTTCAAGAAAGTATTTGACCGCACCAAAGTCTTATGAAAACTGTACCATCAAGGAGGAATTCAAGGCAACCTGTACTGTTAGATGCAGGATTCTCAGAAAAAGGGAAATGAGAACAGTACTAGGGGGATACTACTCATCATGGAGGGAAGTGACTAGCAGAGTTCCACAGGGCTCAGTGCTGGTACCAGTTATGTTTTTAGTATCTATAAATAACATATACAGTAACATTGTAAATGGAAGCTATCTAAATATGTTTGCTGATGATGCAAAATTGAAAGGAAAATTACTAACAGATCGTTGCAGAGAGCTACATGAAGAATTGAATAAACTTCATGAATGGAGCAATAAATGGCTCCATTTATTGCTCCATTCATGTGGAGCAAGTGTCATGTAATTAAGTTTGGTAAAAGTGAAAAAAAGACCAGACTGGAATTATAATTTTGGAAGCTCAAACCTACACATCAGAAAGGGAGAATGACCTTGGAGTGATTATCAATAACAGACTACCTCCGGCTGACCACATCAGTAAGAAGGTACCGAACATGTATACACTGTTTGCTGATAATTGAGAATAGCATTCACATATATAAATGAAGACATGCTGAGAATGATAATAACATCATTCATAATACCAACCCTGTAATATGCATCACTATTCTGGAATCATTATCTAAAAAAAAAAAAAAAAAAAAAAAAAAAAAACAGTAAGACTGAAAAAGTACAAAAGGCAGCCACAAGATGGGTACCAAGCTTAAGGGATCTAAGGTATGAAGAAAAACTAGAAAAATTGAATCTACCAACACTTCAGGAGAGAAAGAAAAGAGGAAACATGATATGCTATAAAAATGCATCTCAGGGAAAGAGAAAATAGGCATAAATGAGTATATACCCTATGGAGAAGCATCAGAAAGAGGACACTGAAAAAAAATAAATAAAATAAAAAGAGAGGCGATAAAGACGTAAAAAAATAGTTTCCCAAACGAGGCAACTGATCAGTAGAATGCGCTATCAACAGAAATAGTGTATGTCAAAACTATTCATAAATTTAAGGATGTGTATGATAAAAATGATTTAACACACTGGACAGTACGAGCTTGACCCATTCCTGTAAAGATACAGTTACTAAGAACAATTAGGTAAGAACACATATGTATCCACATGCACACATGCACAGCCACACATACACTCAAGAAATGGATGGAGACTAGGATGAAATGACAAGTAGTCTGATCCCAGCCTTTAATGCGTTTTCGCTCTTCCTATTCTCTCCTGTGGATATTTTAAAACTTTTGTCATTCTGATCTCGATGCCTTCTCATGTTTTCCTTCCCATTTTTCACTTCTATCCCACACCGTAATGATTTTGTATTATAGTTGGTGGGGACACTCATTATCCATCCACTTACTGTTGCGGTACCCTACTCCAGAGTAGCTATACACTTAGTGGCAAGCCAAGTGATTTCCTGTAAAACAAGAAATCATTTATTTTGCTGGGTGGTAACCTTATAACCAACCAACACGTCATCCCTACGTGTCAACAAGTGGGTTGGCGGAGAGTTAGTGCCCCTCCCTGGAAAACACCCAACTAAAAATACAAACAAGAAGCCTCGAACTGGGACTGACCAACAAGTGACAACTATGGACCCGACAAAGGACATGGTACGGATTACAACATGGAATGTAAGGGGTGTGAATCAAGAAGTGAAAGAGTGAGAGACTGTCCAGATACGTAAGGGTGCAAAAGTGGACATATGTGGACTGTGACAAAATGGAGAAATGAGAGTGTGAGAGAGTGGGAGTATGGTTGGGGTACATGTGCAGGAGTAGGTGAGAATGAGAGGGCAAAAGAGGGAGTAGGTATTGTTGTGTGCAAGAGATGGAAGAAAAATATAAGACAGTACAGATCAGTTGGTTTGAGGATTATGTGGGTAAGCTTGAAAGTAGGATTTTAAATGTGGGCAATTATGTGTGTGTATGCGCCAACGTAAGAGCGTGCAGGCAGAATGAAAAAACAGTTCTGGGCAAATGTGGAAGCGTGTGATGAAGTTTGAGAGGAACGAGAAAGTGTTTTTGATTCGAGATATGAATGGAATAGTAGGGAATGTGAAGGTGGATGGAGTAGCTGGTGTGTGGTGTGTGCCTGCAGAAGTGGATGAGTACGGTAGTGCTTTCGTGGACATTTGTGCGAGGGGGGGGGGTGATAGCTAATACCCTCTTTAGGCACAAAAGAATCCACAGCCATACATGGCGAGGGATGAATATAGCAGGTGGTGAACTGAATGAATGGAAGGCAATGATTGATTATGTGTGTGTAGATGACAGAATGAAACCGTATGTAATGGATGCAAGAGCATACAGAGTTTGGGGGAGTGGACTTTCTGACCATCACATGATGGTGATGAAAGTCAAAGTTCACATGAAATGGAGGAGCAGGAAAAGGGAAGGACAGGAGGAAGTAGTCCATACATGGTGGGTAGAAAGGTTGCAAGAGGATGGAGAGAGACAGAATATAACAGAGGACTGGGGGAGCAATTGGGTAAATATGATCTGGAGCAGATGGGAGGGGCGAAAGGTGTGTGCATGATATTCACAGAAGAAATCTGTGCAGCAACTGAGGTGTGTGGGGTGAAGAGAAGACAAAAGGGGGTGTAAACAGCATGGTGGAATGAAGAGGTGAGACAAGCGGTGGCACAAAAGAAGGAAACATATAATAGGTGGACAGGAAGCAAAGGCGTGGAGGACGCTGAGATGTCAATTAATTGATGCTTTATCTCTGTGGATCCAGTTATCCCAGTTTGCATAATTATCTTTGAGAATGTGACATAGTACATCTAGTACTTTTTTATTCTGTCTCTCTACTAATCCATTGAAAGGTGGATGATAGGCAAAATCATTAACCTTTTTTATACTGTATTGTTTACATATTTCTTGTAAAATTAAAGAGTTAATTTCGCCTCCACTGTTGCTTATTATCACCTTTTGTGCGGTGAATACACAGATAACATTATCTATGATTACCCGTGTGACTGTTTCTGCTGTCTTATCCCTAATTGGAACCAAAATTACATATCGTAAGAAACGTTCAGTAGCAACAAAAAGATAATGATTATGATTATTAACCCCCTATGATTATTAGAAAAAGGTAGCTTAACCCCCAAACGCCAGGCTATTTTTAACAGTCGCCACCTCACTATGAGCAATTTCCCAGAAATTGCTTATTTTCAAACCTTAGTATCTCAGAAAGTATAGCACTTATGGAAAAAATTAAAGATCATATTACTTGGGAAGAGGGAAGGGTTCCAGAGGACTGGAAATCAGGTATAACTGTTCCTCTGTACAAAGGAAAAGGGAAGAGAGAAGTATGTGGTAACCATAGGGGTATTTGCCTTCTTAGTGTGACTGGTAAAATATATGGTAGAATACTCATTGATAGGGTTAGGCATATGACAGAGGAGCTAGTTGGAGAAGAACAAGGGGGATTTAGGAAGGGAAAAGGGTGTGTAGATCAGATATTTGTTCTAAGATGTTTAGTGGAGAAGTATCTAGAGAAGGGAAGGAAAGTGTATGCTGCCTTCATGGACTTGGAGAAAGCTTATGACAGAATAGATAGGCAAGGTATGTGGAAGGTATTAAGAATATATGGAGTGGAGGGGAAATTGTTGAGTGCTATGAAGAGTATGTACGAGGGAGCTAGGGCTACGGTGCGAGTGGATGGTGAGCTGAGTGAGTTCTTTGATCTCAATGTGGGACTGAAACAGGGGTGTGTAATGTCTCCATGGCTGTTTAATATATATATGGATGGGGTTGTAAAGGAGGTACAAGGTAGGGCAGTGGATGTGGGGGTGGCCCTAATGAATGAGGGTGAGATTTGGAAGCTTCCGGTGTTGCTGTTTGCTGATGATACAGCATTGTTGAGTGAAGATGAATGGGAGTTGCAAGGTTTGGTGAATGAATTTGGGACAGTGTGTAGGAGGAGGAAGCTGAAAGTTAATGTAAACAAAAGTAAAGTTATGGTGTTTGAGAGGAATGAAGTCACAGAGTGTGCAGTGAGGTTGGATGGTGAGGATATGGAGAATGTGAGTGCATTCAAGTACTTGGGTAGTGTGATGAGTAAGGATGGAACTTTGGGGGATGAAGTGCGTGAAAGGGTACAGCAGGGAAGAAAGGTTGTTGGTACACTGAAAGCAGTGATGAGAAATAGGGAGGTGAGTATGGAAGTTAAGAAGTCACTGCATGATGGTATTGTGATCCCTACCCTGACGTATGGAAGCAAGGCGTGGACATTGCAAGAGGGGAACAAGTCAAGAGTGAGAGCAGTGGAAATGAGTTACAGTTACTTGAGAGGAGCATGTGGAGTGACGTGGAGGGACAGGTTGACGAATGAAGAAGTGAAGGAACGTTGTGGGGTAGATGTGGATGTGGTTGAAAAGATTAGGAGAAATACACTGAGGTGGTTTGGACATGTGGAGAGAATGGAGAATGAAAGACTGACTAAGAGGGTGTATGTAGGTGAGGTGGAGGGAGGGAGAGGGAGGGGTAGACCGAGGGTGAGGTGGAGGGATGGAGTTGAGAGGTATATGAGGGAGGGGGGGGTGAGTTGGGGGGAGGGGAGTCAAATGGTGGGTGACAGAGTGACTTGGAGGCGTTTTGTCTGCGGCCACCCTTTGCGGGATTAGGGCGTCGGGCTATAGATAGATAGATAGATAGATTACTCATCAATTCTTCCTCTTGCAAATGAAAGTAACCCCAGGTCTGTACAGAAGGTCGTTGTGTTGATGAGCAATGACAAGAGAAAGAGAACTAATTTTTGGTGCAAGAGCAGGATGTGTTCATGTGTTTGTCAGCAGCACCAATTGTGTCTTTGTTCTCAATGTGATAACTTCTTTGCTACTAAACTAGATACTGTTGCAACCAGCATGCCATAGAGCACTATCACTGAGCCCTTTTTCTTGTATCTTTGGAAAGAGGTTTGGCAGGGGTGGATGATACTATTGGCTACAAGGGGCGTAGATAAAATCAGATAAATAGGAACCTGAAGACATCATTGTACACCTGGCAAAAGCACGGGGCAAACTGGTTCTCACCTGTATGCTATGAAGGGACTCCCTCCCTACCCTTTGGTGCCGGACGTGAAATGGCGTCCGGTTCAAATGGTGATGGGAAGACACTTGCATGTATAGCCGCTACCTGGTATCCAAGTAGCACCCCGATTGTGACGTGTATAGATTATCACCCGACGGTTAGGAGTTAAGTCAGTTGCAACAATGCCCCACATTTGGTTAGGCACAGGATATTTTCCTGTGGGTGCTGGTGAATGTAACCTTAGTGCTTTGCACATGATTCTCATCTGTCAATGTGATCATGTATGTCCTTGTGTAATGATGGCCAATAATATGGCATCCAGGCCTGCCTGACTGTCTTATCTTTGCCAGGATGGCATGCATGTGGACTACCATGTATTATTATTAAAATATGGGTATCATTGTACTAGGAATAACTAACTGCCTGATATTTCTTCTATGATTTGTTTATCCTATATAAGGCATTATCTGCCACTGTGAATTGTTAAAATGGTACATGTAGCATCACAATGATTTATCATCTCCTGATTCTACAGTAAATGACATATTACTTTAGACTATATGGGGTTGTCTGTTTGTGCCTGAGAAATTCATCATTGTTGGGGAGTGTTTCCCTTAGACAAACTTTAGCAACACTGGTCTTTATTGGATATCATGATAAAGCACCTGCAGCCATTTTTTTGACCTTTTGTATAATGAATATTTACATTGTAATCTGGACTGTACATTTCTATCTTGTTCGCCCAATACAGAGTTTTTCCAAACCCATGCCCAAGAGAGGCTTGTGATCAGTATAGAGGTGGAATTCGTAACCATAGACAAGATCACGAAAATTTTGTAGTGCAAATATCACCGCTAGAGCTTCTAGGTCCGTAATATAATATTTTTTCTATACTCCTTTTGTTTGTCTGCAGGCAGATTCAATTGGTTGATATTTTCCATGTTTATCTTCTTGCATCGGTACAGCTCCTAAGCCTTTAAATGATGCATCTGTGCAAATGATGAATGGTTTATTAAAGTTTGGATATGCTAAGCAAGGTGCACATGTAAGTTTATCTTGTAAATCATTAACCTGATAGCTGCTATGTACTTCATATGATGGAAAACATGTAGCTGCTACATACATCATATGAGCAATTTTTTAAAATGGGCATGTTTCTAATGCCATTTGGCATCTCAAATGAGCTATTTCCATCTCCACCCATGGCTTCCCGCCATCACACATGCTCCCTCAGTATATCTCTGTTACTAGTAAGGAGAGGAGAGGTCAGATGCACAACTTCAATATTTCACCACAGCTAAACTAACGCAAATAATGAACTCATATATGTTTTTCCTATACTTTTCCATGTTCTTTTTCATTTCATACGAGCAAATAATATTTCTGTTTTTTTTTTTTTTTTTTTTTGCATATGGAGAGGTAGACTACGAAAACTAATGCAAGAGTTGTTAGGTTAAATACTATCTTTTATTCCTCTCCCCACTGAAATATAGTTTGTTTTTTTCAGTAGGTTGAATAATGTCTCTGCTACATTAAAAAAAAAAAAATCCTGTATAATTGCTGTATAATATCCTGCTACTCCTAGAAACTGTCATACTTCATCCATACTAATTGGTTCAGGAAAGTCCTTTACTGTTTTCAGTTCTCCATGTGAGGTGTGGATACCCTTTGCATCCAGCCTATGGCCTAGGAATTTAACTTCTTTTAAGTAAGATTTACATTTAGGCAGCTTAGTTTTAAATCCAGCATTGGCTGACTTGTTTAGGATTTGGTCTAATTTCTGTAAATGATCTATTATTACTGTTGCAATTGTAACGTCATCCAGCTAAACAAATATGCCATCACCTAGCATTCCTAACACACTATTCATCAATCGCTGGAAGGTGCCTGGAACAATGGAACGCCCCATTGGCATTCTGCAGTACTGAAAATGACCACAATTTGTGAAAAATTCTGTATATTTGCTGGATTCCCGATCTAACTCTGTCTGGTAATAGCCACTGACCAAATCGGTTGTTGAAAATACATTGTTTCCTGGTCCAGTATTTTGTAAGAAGTCACTCGGCAATGGCATGGGAAAACAATCAGGAATCATTTGCTGATTTCGTTTGCAATAATCAGTAACTGCCCTCATATCACTATTTTGTTTTGGCACAAAGAAAAGTGATGTGTTCCATGGGGACACTGAAGGTTCAGTAATACCCAAACTTAGCATTTCATCCACATATTTTTTAGCTTATACACAGTGTGAGTGTGCTGCTCTATATGCTGGGGCAAAGATTGGTTGTGTGTCAGGTTTTATGTTAATTGTGTGTTGTATTAACCAAAGGCGTCCTGTTGACGTATGGGTACGTCTCCATGTTTTTTCACAGTGACATCCGTTGATGTATCCATACGTTTTGCAATTTTGCGGTCTGTCATTTGCACATTTTTCAAATTTCGCGCGTGATTTTGGGTACGTAGATGCGGGACACCTTCATCTACCCAGGGCCAGGCAGGGACAATGCCTTACCCCACGTGACCCCCCCCCCGCACGCCATTGTCTCGGCAACTCACCTGTTACCAGTGGCCTGGCCAGTAAAGACATGTCGCACCACGGTACGAAATTCAAGGCGAAAGTGATTCCCAAATTGATGACAATGTGGGGGACAAAGTTTACATGACATTAGAGGAAGAAACATGCAGAAATGATGAGGAGGTAATGCCTCAAAGAGGGTGCGGTATGTTGATGTGTTTGGTGAATGAAACAACACTTATATTGCCTATATTACTGTGTCAGCACCAATATACTCTTGTACTACATATAAATTCGTACCAATTTAATAAATATCTACCTATTCTAAGTGGTTTGGAATAGTTACCCCTCCGATAGAAAACGTCTTCTCTGGAGCCTGGTTCGAGAGAACACGATACCAGGTGAGGGTAGGGTCACCTGTATCAGGCATTTCTAAGCTCAGGTGGGCATTTTCTCTCTGAATTTTCGATGTTTCTCATAAAAAGCGTAGGTTTTAGCAAAAAAAAAAAAAAAAAAATCTGCCAAGATGGGGGGGGGGGGCATTGGTGAAAAATCTGCCGGGACGTGGAGGATTAATTTCGTACACCTATTTTTTCGACAGGTATTGTGACTGTCTTTCAGTGTTCTTGTAGTAAATCTAGTATGGGTACGTCATTCTCTACATCAAAAATATTCTGAGTGCGTCAAATGTTCTATTATGGACTCTCTGCCGAATTTTGTTTTCACTTGGTGCTCTGGTTACTGTTACTTCATGTATACGAGCTAGACAAGTCTCTAAATTACATATACAAGTTCGTTTATTGATTTCACATCTACATTCTTGAGGTTATTTAGGAACACACTCATTTCCCCTCTCTTATTTATCACCATAAAGTACTCTCTACTGATAAGCCTTTCATTTTGCAAGTCTCTTCTAATAGTATAACATTGCAATTCTTTAGTTTACTCTTTATTGTGACTTTCATAAATGATCTTGGTGGTAAGTTATGTCATACCTAATAAAAGATGGGTGAGTGGTGGGTGGGTCATTACAAGACTTTGGCTGGGAGATGTGAGAGAGTGGGTCAATTGCTCATTTTCTTTGAGTGTAGGTCATACTCTTCATTTCTTCTTTTATTAACTACTCTTGTTACTTTAGATTTTCTACAATTGTTAGGTGTAGTATATGGAGATGAATTTTCCTATATGAATTCATCATCGTTATGATGTGGATCAGTAAAATATTTACTTTTCTCATCGTACATATACAGTAGTAGGCCAAGAAACGTATTTGCTTCAACTGATACATTCTTTACTATGCAGAATATAGTAGTGATTGTTTTGGTAGTCTCTGAAAATTTGATGTCTAACTCAATCATACCTTTTATAAGTACTTCTTTACCATCTACAGTGTATAAATCTAGGTTTGGTTCATCAATACATGTTACCTTTCTTCAATTTCCAAAAACTAATCCTAATTCATCTTGTTATTAGATTGACTGGAGAGCCTGAATCCAAAATTAATGAAATCTTTTCATCTTCACAAATAGCCGAAACCAGAATGCTTTCATTTCCATCTGTGATTGCTGTCTTACTTTTGGCATGTTTGATTATTTACCTTGTTTTGTATTGTTGTCTTTTGTTGTGATTAATCCTCTTCCGACTTGTAAGCAGCTATTGACCTCTAGACCTATGTCTGACGAACGACAGTTTAGTAAAAAGGAGCATAAGTCCTATGTCTGTCGATGGTACAGAGCCTACCAAAAACTGGCAGTAGGTAGCACCACCTCTTTTATGACACATATGGGAACAAACCAATAGGAACTACAGTATCTGGTGGGGTATGGCCGGATTGGGCCTCTAAGGTGGGGTAACCCCCCCCCCCCCTCAGTGATCTCTGCCTACTTGTCACACTTGGCCTCTCCTCATTATGGCCTCCTACCACCTTATACCCCATGGATACCATAGCTTGTGTGTGTAGCTAACATACTTCCTCCCTTCCTCCACTCCCCCTCACCTCCAATATCTCCCTTCATCCACCACCACACTCCCTCCACCTTCATCCTTTCCCTTTGTTTTTAGGCACATGAGGTTTTCCCTTGCTACACACCATTATATACTTTATTTTCCTTTCGTGATCATCATTTCACCTTGTTTTATGCCTAGGAAAATATAATATATTCTTTACAGTTATGTTTGTATGGTTATTAGCCAACCTCTGGCAGATTCAGAGGTAAACTTTTTTTTTTTTTTTTTTTTTTGACGGCCGCTAGTACAGTAACCATTCGACATATGAGCTTGAGATACATATGTTCAGGTGTATAAATTTAGGCTCTTTTAATCTGTAAGAAAAAAAAATTACAGTCCAAGATAAGCAAAAAAATCGGACCCCATTTGCTATTCTAGGCATAGCTCTGAGATATCTTGTCTGTAGGGGTTAATTTTTTCCACTGTTTTACACACTGCAGACCACTGACTGACTGTTTTCTGTTTCTACAGTAGGGTTCGAACCCTTTTGATTTGTCTCTATCTTCTTTGATTTTGATGTAACATTCAGGTCTCATGTGGCCTGGATTTGTTCAGTAGAAACAGTCTATCTCCCGAATTTGACCTACTATGAATTAACGTATTTTGGTTTTTCTGTGGCATGATACCTACTAGGGCTATGCCTGAATTTCTGAGCTTGCTTGGTGCTTGGTGTAAGTGTGTGATGCCTTGAGTTCTGCTGACTGTTTGTTTATACTCTAGATGACATTTTCTTTGGTCTTTACTTAGACAGTCTCTGCAACTCTCATCCTTGTGATATTTCAGTCACACCTGATTTATTGCACTGCAGCTCTAACACACACAATATCTAGTAAACACATTCCTGGACTACAAGGTATTGTGCAGCTATATATTCAGTTATGTCAATGACAAGTATTAGTGACATTACCATCATCTCTAACCCATTATGAATTTTCTATGCTAGCTAACAAACTTCATTTTGATGGTGGACACCTCTGCTATTATATCACCTAGATCAAAGTTGGAATTTGTTTTAGTAGGTCTACAACTGGAACTATACCAACTAAAAAATTTCTACCTCCAGAGAGTTTTCCCTAGCATACTTTCTTATACTCATCGTATGTTCTAGCTCACAAAAGCTTGTCTGACTTAAGCAAATTGCCAGCTAGGCAATGTTCCTGATTATTCTAACTGAAATAAACAGCTATGTTTTCCCTCTTGTCTATGATGTTTCTTCTAACGAAATGTTGTTGACATTCATCCAGTGTTGTCTGTATATCAACTCTATCCTTATCATTGCCTGAAAATTTTGTGAGATATTTGACCTCTTGATATACATACACCGGTGCCGAATTTGTGCAAAAATGTGAGGAATGTAATGCACTGGAACTTGCTTTTTTTTTGTCTTGCCACTACCTGTTTGTCCATCCATTTTTTTCTATAATTTCCTTGTAATTGTAATATGAAGGTATTTCATGTGTTTCCTGATCTGTGTTCTCTCTTGTTTAGATTGTTTGAATTTACTAGATTAAGTAGACATGAAGGGATTAAACTTCTCACTCTCTGTATCTGAAAATTCTGACCAATCATCAGTATCGTTTAGTTTTGATTAATTTTCATCTGTATTTTGTTGTTCTGTTTCTACTTCTTAAAGATTATTCACTTCCTGGTTTTGGTATTCTGCCTGTACTTGTATTTTTTCTTGTGTGAGGTTATTTCTTTCTTTGTGGAGGTTTTCTGCTGCTACCTATGTAAGGCTATTAGGTATTGCTAATGCTGTTTCTTCTGTCACTAAACATGCTGGTTTTTAAACATAATGATATTACTCACTATATAGTATTAATTAATAATCACATTTTACCAATCTCTTGATTGCTCATTAAATGAAAATTTAAATTATAAAACATATTATATATCAGTGTAAAGTGTATATTGCTACATCCCCATCCCACAATGCCACAGGCTCCAACAGCAATACTTCGGTATAGGAGGGACGTTGTCCTGTGAGTTGTTCTTCCTGTGGTCAGCCTTTCGGTGTACAGCACACAAAATCAGCTGAGGCGAAAATAAAAAATGGCTTGTAAAGTTCACTGTCTTTATTTTCCAGATAATTAAACTTAATGCTTTCCAACTTCACTATTTCCACAAGTACCGAATATATACAAATTTTGCTAACTGCAATTACACTTATTGCTTGACAGCAACACTTCACTGTTTTCACAAATACCAGTGATATACAAACTTCAATACCACTTCACTGTTTGCCAACAAAACTTCACTATTTTCACAAGTACCAGAAATATACAAACTTCGCTGACACTGTACTTCATTCAAACTGAACTGAAAACCAACTGAACTTGCTCTGGTCTATTCCCCATCCTTATATAAGCTTGCATTGTTCTAGAATGATCTACATTTCTCCAAAGTTCGGCGGTATTCCCGAGGGAGCTCGGTTACAGCAGTTACCAACTCGGAAACATACGTGTCAAGTGGGGTTGGTGGAGGATTAGTGCCCCTCCCTGTAAAACAATTAACTCTAAGCCCTTGGCCACCCCGTCTGGGATACATGGCGTCTGGCAATGAATGAATGAAACATAACACTGTATATTATTTGGCATACAAACTTAAATTACATGATGTAACAAGCAATCACATGAATAAAACATTATAGAGAAAGAGAGCACAAAAATTTATGTACAATTTACGACATAACTGTGTTCACAATAGCAGTCTAACTGGCAACTCTGACACACAACGGTACAGTACTAGAAACATTGAGATACGTCCAGACTACCTAACTAGCAAATCCTGCTTCTCAACAGTATTGAAATTCATTATACTTGTATAAGACGTAAGTTAGGTAAAATATAAATGATGACTTGCTAATAAAATAATGAAACCTTGAAAAGAATAAATATGTAACTCACTAAAGGTAACTGTGGTAGGAATGGTTGTGGTAGCTGTGGTGGCGGTGGAGGTCAGGAGATCAGGTGATGAAGTAATGACTCGAACTGCTGCGTCAAAACAACATTCTCACAGCTAAGACGTTCATTTCTTAACTTCTTCTTTATCATGATTAACTTGTAGAATTGATTACTTGTAGATACTTTGTTGTAGTTTATCGTGGAGTTGTGTCGTCACTTGAAGAATACTGCTTTGTTGTAACTGATCATAGGGTTGCAAATTGTAGTTGTAAATCATAGAGTTTTAAATCTTAGAGTTGTAAATTATAGAGTTGTAGTACTTCTCTACCGCTGCTTTACCACTACTTTTACTGCTGCTTCTTTACCGCATCTTTATTGCTGTAATCTTCTTTCTTCTTTACTGCAGCCACCAATGTCAATAGGTAGATTGAGAGGTAGGTAGGTAGCTGGTTAGGTAGGTGCCACCAATGTCGATATTGTGGATTGTGTAGGGGATCGATGCCACGAATGTCGGGTATTGTAGAGGACTGTAGATTACTTCTGCTGCCAATGCAAAATTGTGAAACGTTAAATAGCGTGGAGATTGTATATTTTGGAGGTCGAACTTTTTTCTGTCTCACTGTCCTCTCTGTTTATATTGTATCATAAGTGAGGTGATATAAAGACACTCGGTGGTTAAGGGGTTTTGTTGTGACACAGTTATATCATTTATGTGATGGGCAGAGTGACGTGACCAGGATTGTCAGAGTGAGAGCTGATCATACTCTCCCCAATCTCCTTCTCTAATGCCTCCCAATTTCCTTCTACCTTTCTTGCCCTGAGTCTAGGTTTATAATACGATTTGGCTTCCCACTAGCTTACGTGGGTGCGTATGAGTGGATAGCTTCTGGCACGCTTCCCTCACGTGAGCTAACTGGCTACTGAGAATGTGTTTGACAACATCCTGAGTTTGATTTACATCCTGAGATTCTTGATAATATAGGCTAGAGGATGTGTGTGTTTCTGTTCCTGATCCCCTAGACATATCTACCTGCCTATTTTATGTTATGCTATTGTTACATAATGTGCTATGATTATATAATGTCTATAATTATTAGATATTGTTCTATTAATGCCTATAGAGACACAGAAAATACAGTTATATGGAGACAGGAAGAGAGGTGAAAAGATAAATAAAAGTAAGGAGAGACTGGATGAGGAATTTGGAAGTTGAGTGTAAAGTAGAGGGAATGTAAGAAAATGTTCTGGAAGGAGGTAAAGGGAGTTAGACAGGGTGATAAAGAAGTTAGTCGGGGAGTGAAAAAAAAAAATGGTAGATTGCTAGTGGAGGAGAGAAAGTGAGCAGGAGGAAAGAATACGTTAAGGAACTGTTAGACAAAGTCATGTGAGTATAAGTGGCTGGGGAATGGTTGGGAGAGGGACGATGGTGAGATGGGAGGAAGAAATCAGTAGAATGGAAGTAGTGGACGTATTGAAGAAAGTCAAAGTGGGGAAAGCTACAGGAAATAATGGAGTGAGTGGTGAAATGGTGAAGCATGGGGGAGAGACAGTAGTTGAATGGATGACGATGTGCAGATTAGTCTGGGAGGAAAGTTGAGTCCTAGAGGATGGGAAATTAGGTATAATTATTCCCCTGTACAAAGGAAAGGGGGAAAAAGAAGTGTGTAGTAATCACTGGGGCATTTTTCATCTTAGTGGAATAGGGAAAGTATATGGTAGGACACTTAACCCATCCCATCTGGCACATCTTCCCGCAAACACTTCCCACAGCTGGCCATTCCTGAGAAAATCGTGAAAATCAACTATTTTTAAACCTTCATATCTCAGTTAACACTTAACTAAAAATAAAAAACAAAGTGTCTTAGTACTCATCAATCCTTCGACTTCAACCTGATTGCATCAGATGGTCTGTGAAGGGAGAGTGAGTGAGTGGGGAAAGGGGGCAATTTTTGTTGTTTTTTCTTTTTTTCCTGGTGTCCATATGCATGGCAGAGGTTCAGTGACACAACTAAGGCTTAGACTAGCCCTCCACAATTATAACACTTTGATAACACTTCCAGAAGACCGAAATCCACCACAAACACTATTGATGTGAAAAATTTTCCATAATTAGACACTTCACCAGATCCTTTTTCAGAAATCGCTTCCGTTGCCCAGCTCTGATGCGAGTTAGGCATTGAAAAAGTAGCCAGTGCGTAATTTCTTTTTAATTTTGACACAAAGTAAAACACTCCAAAACAGATTTTACTCATGAAATTACTCAGTTGGCATGATATGCTACAAAGAAATTACAATATGGGAGCCTTTGGTTATATATAATGTATTATAAGTGTCATACTGTAAACTCAGCTTTCATCAGTTTACTCATCTCTGTAAACATAACATACAGACAAAATCTAGGCAATTTTACCAGAACCATCCATAAAACAGGATAACTGAAATGCGTGATGTACAGCATAGTGCCCCTGGAAACTCACCGACACCCCCACCCGGACCCTATGGAGTAGCCACAGACGAACCACGGGATGATGTGTGACAACAGCATAAGTCAGCCCGGGCCGTGCGCCCTTATAGCATCCAGCCGTCGCACCGTCGCCCTAGCAGGAAGATGACACTACCTTTGGGGAGTGGGACCACCAGATCAGACCGGGGTGGAGCTGCCTATCCAGCTCCAAACAGTGTCTCTCAGGCGTGTGCCTGTAGCCACTCCCGCCTTCAACAGGAGTGTGCCTGTAGCCTCTCTGAAGGTGTCTTCCTCTTTGGGATGGCCGGTTGCCGCCCGCCCCTCGTAAGGGAATCGGTGTGTCACCGACCTGAGGTAATCAGGAGATGGCTGGTTGCCGCTCCCACCTTCATCAGAAGGTGTCCTTCCAGGGATGGCCTGTGGCCGCCCTACACCCCTTCCTGCAGGAGTCGGCCTGTAGCCGCTCCTCCCTCTGGCAGGAGATGGCCTGTGGCCGCTCCCACCTTTGTCAGATGGCCGGTTGCCGCTCTGAAGGTGCCGCCCCCGAGTCGGCTTGTAGTCGCTCCTCCCTCCGGCAGAAGGAGACAGCCTGTGGCCGCTCCCGCCTTCGTCAGACAGCCAGTTGCCGCTCCAAAGGTGCTGCCCCCGAGTTGGCCTGTAGCCACTCCCCCTCCCTCCTGCAGGAGACGGCCTGTGGCCGCTCCCACCTTCGTCAGATGGCCGGTTGCTGCTCTGAAGGTGTCCAGAGGTGCGCTAATTCCCCCTCTCAGATCACAGCCAGTAGCCAGGCCTTGGTGCCTCATAGTTGCACCCCTGGGCAGCCACAGCCAATAGCCGGGCCCCACGGCCAGATAGAGGTGTTGGCAGTGTCATAGCCCCAGCGTGAGACAAGAGCCCAGACCTCCAGCATCGGAGAACCCCAGTGAGGCCCTATGGCTTCCCCTGGCCTCTGCTCCCTACGCCTGGCCCTGGAGATGACCCACCTGACAGACCCTAGTTCAGATCGGTGCCACAGCCCCTCCCTGATGGCGCCCCTCGACTCTGGGGACCGCAGCCCTCAGTCACTCCAGACCCTCCCCAGGATGCCCGGGTGTGATCTCTTCACGTCCCCAAGACGGTGTAAGACCACCTCCTGCCGAGACCTGAGCCAGAGATTCCTGGACCTGTTTGGCCCCAGTCCTGAGGGCCACACTCCTGAACCTAGCACGGAGACTATGGGCCCCTTCGCCACCTGCAGCCCTGGACGAGAGAGGACACCCCTGTGAGTCGTCCCGTGGCCTCTTGGCATGCCCTCCCTTGGTGGTGCCCCTATTTCAGCAGCGTTGTTGCCAGCGTGTCTCCCCGCCGCCCCCACTATGTGAGTGAATTATGTTAAGTGTGGTGTTGCCCCAGAATTAGTTAAGTGACTTATGCTAAATGTGACGTTGCCCCAGATTTAGTGTAACAGTGATACAGTGACTTAATGTACGTTGAATATCGGGGCGAGTGAAATCACGGGTGGATGAGTAAGGACGAGTGCAGAAACTAAGTTCTGGTGAATCAGACTCACGAGTGACGCCCTTGCAGAAAACCAGTAAGACTACTACCCCGAGAAATCCTCTATAGTGAAATACACCAATGTCCTTTGTTACAGGAAACAGTAGAGAAAAGTGTTAATAATATTCTCCCGCTTGTATTACTGTAAACACAGTGAATTCCCAGTGTCCTCCACCCTCTCTTTAAGAATCTCCTCCCAGCCGATAGTGTGAACGTAAACGAGGAATAGAATTAATTGTCAAAACCCCTTTGCTACCAGATAATACTAAGTTTGAATTAATAATACTTACTCTCTCCCAATATTACTATAACTCTGTTCTGACCCGCCGCGAGTCACTCCCCTCGCCCCCCCCCCCCCGTGTGAGACTCACTCCCTGCGCTCCCACATGCACCTGTATTCCCTGTACACCTGTGCAGTAGAATTACTGTGTTGGCATCAGTATCTGTTAAGCCAGTATCCTGCAAGATACTAATAGCCTAGTTAAGGTTTTATTTCTCTACCACATACTGTGTTGTAATATCTGCTGTTTTGTCCTGTGTCTGTGGTAATATACTTGTTAAGGTTATTGCCTGGAGTTTTTGTGTCCTACCTCTCTTTATTGCAATAAGCCCCGGTCTCGAAAGAAGACCCCGCTACACGTTAGGTGTTCTAGGACCGAGGAGTCGGGCCTTTTTTCACCTAGCATTGCAATAATAGTGATTAAAATATTTGTTATTCGTTAGTATCCACAAAAGAAAGTAGATATGTAGCTGCAGGTTCGGCAGCACCTTTCAATGTGCTGCCCTGCCTGACGTATGACTTTTCCTAACAATACCTAGCTGTTGGACGTCTTGATCATCTTAGTAACTAAGGTCTAACATAAATAATGCTTTTAAATGTTCCCCAGGCTCCACTGCACAGTTTAGTAAGTTTACACTTCAACTCCTCGTACTGTGTTATGATTATAGTGTCGTACCGCACTACCGTTTGTTTGGATTAATATGGCTCATTCACCAACTAAGCATTCGTTCAGTACATTATTTTCAGTGGAACAGCTTACTTCTTTAAAGTATGCTAAAATACACACATCAGAAGTCCTTAAGGTTATTTCCTTTTACATATTGCCACAATTTATTCAAATATATGTAAATAGACAGCACACTATTTTAGTCCCCAAGCTAAGATTCTCTGAGCGCCTGGTTATTTTTTCATTATAGGCGTATACATATGCGCTGGATCTAATAGGAAAGAAGATTCTTATAAACAGCAGTATTATTATAAACTTAGTATTAGTTTTTTTTTTTTTATACGAGGAAGAAGGAACCAAAGGCCATGAGCCCACAGTAACAGTTCCCTCCAAGAGAAAAACAAAATACAACAGAGAGCCAAATTCAAGATCCGATCATTTTGAGATGCCTGGACACACTGCGTTTGAAAGACTGGAGATCATAGGCAGCAGGAAATACAGATAGAGGGAGACAGTTCCAGAGCTGACCTGTTGCATAAATGAAAGACTGGGAGTAACGGTTAACTCTTGCATTAGAGAGTTGGACAGAAAAGGGATGAGAGTTTGCTGCCAGACGGGTGCTACGTGCCCGTCACAGAGGTGGAGGAATGCAAGCAGACAGTTCAGAGGAGCAGTGACCATTAAAGTAGCGATAGAAAAGAGATAAAGATGCAACAGTGCGGCGAAGAGACAGAGGTTGAAGGGAGTCAGTAAGAGGAGGAGAGTTAATGAGACGAAAAGCCTTTGACTCCACCCTATTGAGAAGAGCTGTATGTGGGGAGCCTCCCCACACATGAGAGTTGTACTCCACACGGGGGTGGATAAAACTCCTGTATAGAGTCAACAATTGTGCAGGGGTAAAGAAAGAGCGGAGTCGGCTTAGCACACCCAATCTCTTGGAAGCAGATTTTACAAGAGATGTAATATGATCTTTCCAAGATAAGTCCCGAGTAAATGAAACCCCAAGCATGTTCAAGGATGATGCAGGATTAAGCTGAATATTATTAAACATTAATGGGTATACCTGTGGAAGATTTTGTCGGGTTGATAGGTGTAAGAACTGAGTCTTAGATGCATTAAAGACAACCATATTATTTTTACCCCAGTCAGAGATATGAGCCAAGTCAGACATTAGGTGTGCCATAGCCACATCCCTTGTTTCTTGAAGTAACTGTTGAGATGGGCGTTGCGGGAACCGAATGGAAAGGTGAAGGGTGGAGTCATCAGCGTATGAGTGGATAGGGTTAGATGTACAGCTTAGAAGATCATTGATGAATAAAAGGAAGAGAGTTGGTGATAGGACAGAGCCCTGAGGAACACCACTGTTGATAGATCTAGGAGAAGAACGATGGCCGTCTACAACAGCGGCTATAGAACGACCAGAAAGGAAGCTAGCGATGAAGGCACATATAGAAGGATAGAAACCGTAGGAGGGCAGTTTGGAAATTAAAGATTTATGCCAGACTCGATCGAAAGCCTTTGAGATGTCAAGTGCAATGGCAAAGCTTTCGCCAAAGTCCCGAAAGGAGGATGACCAGGAGTCTGAAAGGTAGGTGAGAAGATCGCCAGTGGAGCGTCCCTGACGGAACCCATACTGATGATCGGAAAGAAGGTTGTGATAGGAAAGATGCCTTAAAATTTTTCTATTAAGAATTGACTCGAAAACTTTTGAAATACAGGACGTTAAAGCAATTGGACGATAGTTGGAGGGTTGGGAGTGGTCACCCTTCTTTGGGACTGGCTGAATGAGAGCAAACTTCCAGCAAGATGGAAAGGTACAAGTTGACAGACAAAGGCGAAAGAGTTTGCCTAGGCAGGGTGTAAGCACAGAAGCACAGTTCTTGAGAACAACAGGAGGGACCCCATCAGGCCCATATGCCTTGTTAGTACTGAGGCCAGTGATGGCTGAAAATACATCAACTGAAGAAATTTTAATGTCAGCCATGAGGAAGTCAGAGGGGGGAGGTGATGGAGGAACAGCACCGGAATCGTCTAAGGTGGAATTGGAGGAGAAAGTCTGTGTGAAGAGATCTGCTTTATCAGTAGAAGAAATAGCTACAGAACCATCAGAGTAGAAAAGAGGAGGGAAGGATGATGAGGTAAAGTTGTTAGAAAGATTTTTGGCAAGGTGCCAGAAGGAGCGGGAAGAATTCGAGTTGGAGAGTTGAGAGCATTTAGTATGGATTAAATTATTTTTAGTAGAGCGAAGAACAGACTTTGTACGATTCCAGGCAGAAACGTAAAGATGATGTGATTCAGGGGTGGGATGGCTCCGGTACCTTTTGTAGGCCTTCTCCTTGTTGCGGACAGCATTAGAACAAGCGTGATTAAACCAAGGCTTTCTTGTGTTAGTCAAAGGATATGAGAAAGGAATGTATGCTTCCATGCCCGAGAGAATAACCTCCGTAATGCGCAAGGCACACTCAGATGGCTCACGGCCATGGAAGCAATAATCATTCCAGGGAAAATCAAAGAAGTACTGCCTGAGGGCCTCTCAGTCCGCGGCTCCAAAATGCCACAGACGACGTTTCCCTGGAGGGTCCACAGGCCGTACCGGAGTGATAGGACAGGTTAAGGTAATAAGGTTGTGATCGGAGGAGCCCAACGGAGAGAAAAGATTAACAGAGTAAGCAGAAGGATTAGTTGTGAGGAAGAGGTCAAGTATGTTGGAGCTCTCTCCAAGGCGGTCAGGGATACGGGCAGGGTGCTGTACAAACTGCTCTAGGTCATTAAAGATAGAAAAGATGTAGGCTTGTTCACCAGGTGGATCCGTGAAAGGAGAGGAGAGCCAAAGGTGGTGGTGAACATTGAAATCTCCAAGAATGGTCTTGGTCACAGGTCTTTAAAACCCTGCAAAAATATTTAATCGAGGCTGGGCGAAGTTAGACCACCTGGTGGCAGACCTCTGAAACAGAGTTTGGTGAAACCTCTAATTGGGCGTACTTGCTGCTACGAGGCTGGTAACCATAGCAACGACCTTGAGGCAGGCTACCTGCTCGTCTCTCCACCACACTGCCTTACAGACAGACAGACACACACACACACACACACACACACACACACACTCTCTCTCTCTCTCTCTCTCTCTCTCTCTCTCTCTCTCTCTCTCTCTCTCTCTCTCTCTCTCTCTCACACACACACACACACACACACACACACACACACATATGTGGAGATGTACAGGCATGTTAGGCTTGCATTGTTGCTCGATTCTGGCACCGCTGTGTGGCTAGAGATCTGGGTATTACAACTACTACAAATACTACTATTATTACTACTACTTTTACAACTACCACTACTGCAACTACTACTGCTACTACAACTACCACTACTACAAATACTATACTACTATAACTACCACTACTACAGCTACTATTACTACTACTACTACCAATACTACAACAAATACTACAATTGCTGCTACAACAACAACTACTGCTACTACTACATAAACCCTAAAAATAAATATTGTGAATACAATAGTTATACACCTACTGTCCATAATCGAAAATACCGTATTTTCAACTACAACAGATTTATTTTTTTTTCCTGTGATTTAGACTTTTTCATCGTAATAAATATACACACACGAAAACTTTCAGTAAAAAATAAGGCACTGATTTCATCATGAAACAAAGTTTCTGCTTCCATTATTTATGTAAATAGACAGACTAGTGGTGTGAGGCACCGGATTTCCTCCCCCATCCCTCCTCCTTTTTTGCATGTACTATTTTTCCACTATAATTTTTTTTTTTCCTGTGATTTGTACTTTTTCAACATAACAAACAGACACACAAGAAAACTTTCAATAAAAAATAAGGCACTGATTTCATCATGAAACAAACTTCTTGCTTCCATTATTCATGTACATAGACAGAAGGGTGGCGCAATACTCAATGCACCGCGTTTTCTCCTCCCTCCTTCCTCCCCCCTCCACCTTCTCCCTTTCTCCACTCCCTACCTCTTCTTCTATCTCCTCATCCATGCCAATATCCCCCTCTCCAGGATCATCAGTACCCTCTGAACCATTTCCATCATCGGAAATAGCAGATGAATGTACAGGGGGAAACATTGGGCACACAGTGGAGGAGTCATGTCCTCCACCCTCCTCACATGATGCATAAATATCGACACTCATTATGGTGGTCAATTTCCTGAGAGGAAGAGTCACTTTCTTTACTAACAATTGGTGATAATATCACCTCGAGTTCTCTCCCTATCGCACTGTCACTAAGGCCTTTTCTTTTCTGGCCTTTGGATGTCATTGATGTTGATGTTGGCAGTTGCAGGCACTAACCCGAGGATCCGGACATAGGAAAAAATTTTTTGCATAGGTCTCTTCATGACAGAGGTACACAGGCAACTGGAGCATGACTGGGATGCATGCTGGAGGGTTTCCAGTAGCTGCATGTGGTGGAAATAACCAGCTGAATATTCAGACAAGGACATGAATTAATAAATCATGTATACATGTCACATTGACAGCCCTGGGAGGACATGTATACATGACACAAACATGGGATAAGTTAATGATAGAATTAGGGAAATGACAGAGGAATTAGTTGGAGAAGAACAGGGAGGTTTTAGGAAAGGAAGAGGTTGTGTAGATCAGATATTCATCCTTAGGGCTCTAGTTTAAAAGTTTCTAGACAAGGGATTGAAGTTGCATGCACCCTTCATGGATCTGGAGGAAGCATGTGACACAGTGGATAGACATGGAATATGGAGTAAATGGGAAGTTGTTGAATGCCGTGAAGAGTATGTATGAGGGTGGTAAGGCTGCAATGCATGTGCATAGTGAACTGTGTGAATTTTTCTATCTGAATGTATGATTGAAAAAGATGTGGATGTGTCATGTCTCCATGGTTGTTCAATCTATATATGGATGGCTTTATAAAAGAGATACAAGATAAGGAGTAGATGTTGGAGAGACCCTAAGGAGAGGGTGCAGCACTTGGAAACTTTCTGTATAGTTGTTTGCAGATGATACTGTGTTGTCAAGTGAGGATGAAGGGAAATTGCAAGGCTTGATGAGTGAGTTTGGGAGAGTGTGTAAGAAATGGAATCTAAAGGTGAATGTAGGCAAGAGTAAAGTTATGGTTTTCGAGAGAAATGAAATCGCTGAATGTACAGTGCGACTGGACGATAAGGAAATGGTAAATGTGAGTGCTTTTAAGTATTTGGGCAGTGTGATGAGAAAGGAGGGAAGTTTGGAGGGTGAAGTGCTTGAAAGGGGTACAACAAGGAAGAAAGGTTGTTGGTTCTTTGAAAGCAGTTATAAGAAATAGGAAGGCAAGCATGGAAGTAAAAAAGTAACTGCATGAAAGTATTGTGATACCAACTCTAACATATGTTGGAAGGACGTAAGTCGAAAGTGAGAGCAGTGGAAATGAGTTATTTGAGAGGAGCGTGTGTAGTACATGGAGAAAGAGACTGATAAGTGTGGAAGTGAAGAAGCATTGTGGTGTGGATGTGGATGTGATAGAAAGTGCTAAGAGGAATATATTGAGGTGATTTGGCCATATGGAGTGGATGGCGAACAAGAGACTGACGAGAAGAATGAATGTGAGTTAAGTGGACGAGGCAGAGGGAGTGGGAAACCGAGGATGAGATGGAGGGATGGAGTGGAGAGGTAGTGAGGGAGTGAGCTGGGAGGAGGGCATTGACATGGCGGGGGACATTGTGGCATGGAGGCGAATTGTTTGTGGTCACCTCCTTACGGGAATAAGGCGTTTGACAATAGATGGATAAGTAGACCTTATCCACATTTTGTGATTTCGTTTTCATATTTCCTCTTGGTGTTGGGAAGGGACGCCTCCATACTGGGGCACCAATATAGCCTTCAACCTCCTCTCAGTATCTCGGAAGAGGGATGGTGCATTTCAAGTAAAGAGAACTTCAGCTGACATACCACCGGGTTCACGCTTCAGATGAACCAGAGGCAGAAATTGCTACATTCATTAGTCCATTCTTTGCACAACTTTAAAATGCTACTGGGTATTTCTGTTAATTATTTGCCCACTCCCCTGTTAAATAAATGTCCATCACTTCCAGTACCTCACTTCCAAATTCCTATCTCTTCCATTATCATGACCAGTAGACCTTTAATTTCTTGCTTATGATTTGTTTGTACTGTGGAATACAACTGTTTCAACTAGAAAATTGAGCCTCTGTGTGTGGCGGGGTGGGGGTGGAGGTGATGTTTGTACGTGTATGTACATGTACGTGTGCATTCATAAACATTCTTGTCAGCAACCTAAATCGAAGACATCACCATCATCATAACTACCATTACACATTGACCTTCCCAACCAAGAGGCTTTTGTATATCATCTTAAGAATCCTCCCTCCCCTCATTTTCCCACTGCTCCGACTTTGAAGGTAAAAAAATAAAACCTGCAGGAGGGCCTTTTAGCCCCGTGTTTGCCAGAGAGCCACGGGACTGGGCAGCCTATTAGCGGAATGACCCAGCGATGATTCAACACACACTGGGAGGATTGGTGGAAGGGAGTGGAGGGGGAAGGTGGGAGTGGATGTGGAGAGCATGGCTGAGGGGAAATTGAGAGGATTAGATGGAGGGGTTTAATAATGGAAAGGGAGTAAATGTGGTTTGATTGTCAGGTCTAAGCGACAAGGGCTATAAGTGGGAAAGGATGTGGATGTGGATATGGAATGGCTAGTTGTGAGGAAATGAGAAGGGTTAGATAGGGTGAAAAGCAAATCAGGGAAGGGAAAGCAAATTTGATTTAAACAGTAAGTCAGGATATAGGGAAGACTATAGCCTATTCGATTAGATCTGACAAGAGATGAGCATTAAGGTTTTGAATGCTGGCAGCTGATTGGTTGTTTGAGTGCATTAATTATTAACGACACATTTGAAATTATTTTTGTTATAGGGGTTATGATAACCGCTTGACGATTCTATCTGTTTATATATTGCCAGACTTAATTCCGTAAGGGGCGGCCACAAACAAATCGCCTCCATGTCGCCCTATCCCCCGCCATTTCATTGCCCTGCTTCCAGTTCACACACACCCTCTCTCATACCGTACAGTATATCTCTCCACTCCATCCCTCCATCTCATCCTTGGCCCCCCTCTCCCTCTCCCCCCCTTCCACCTCTCTCACATACACTCTCCTTGTTAGTCTCTCGCTCTCCATCCTCTCCACATGGCCAAAACATCTCAGTGTATTTTTCCTAATGCTTTTATCACATCCGCATCCACACCACAACGCTCCATCACTTCCAATTTTGTTAGTCTGTCTCTCCATGTGTCCACATGCTCCTCTCAAGTAGTTGATTTCCACTGCTTTCACTCTTTTTACTTGTGTCCTTCTAACAACGTCCATGCTTCACTTCCATACGTTAGAGCTGGTATTACAATACTGTCATGCAGCGACTTTTTAACTTCCATGCTCACTTCCCTGATTCTTATCACCAGTAGCGTACCCAGAAGCTTGAAAAGGGGGGGGGGGGACTTTCTATCTTCTTAACTGTGCAGCCCACGACTTTGGTGAGCGCAGCCAGCCCGTACATCTGTGGGGTTCGGGGAGGGGGCACTGTAAGCCACCTCCCCCACGAGAAAATTTTGCAATTTGGCCAATTTTATGATCATTTTGAGACCATATGAAACGGGTAGACATAAACATTGCGTATTCTAAAGTCATTTTTAAGTACTCTCTGCCACTGAGTTATGATTCAGTCTTTCCAATAATCTTATACAGTACTTCAAAATTCAGACGCTCACATTTCGATCAAACAATTTTACAACTGTAATAAACTAATAACAATAACATTAAAAAATTATGATAATTTAATCACTGTATTAGTTACAAACTGTTAAAGACAAGACATATCCAACATAATTTTCATGCTGGTAATTCAGTTGAAAGAGTTGAAGCTGATGAGCAGTTCTCAGAGCAACCAGTAGATAAAATCAGAAAATTGTTAGATACCACTGAGTATAATACATGAGCAGTTTATTCAGGTATGCATTATTTAAGCTGGATATTGAAACTGTTTTTGTTGTCAGCATATGTAGGTAGGGGTGATTTAAGTAATCTGAGAAAGCATTATATATATATATATATATTTTATATATATATATATATATATATATATATATATAGATAGATAGATAGATAGATAGATAGATATAGATAGATAGATAGATATATTATATATATATATATATATATATATATATATATATATATATATATATATATATATATATATATAAGCCACTGCTTATCACTGCTTTCAAAGAACCAGAAACCTTTCTTCCTTGTTGTACCCTTTCAAGTACTTCACCCTCCAAACTTACATCCTTACCCATCACACTACCCAAGTACTTAAATGCACTCTCATTTTCCATTTCCTCGTCATAGTTATATGCATATATTAATTTAAAAATGGGACCTTACAAAGTTTATCAGATGGGCTACATACATTTGAAATTTTGAATTCTCAGGACAAATAAAAACACTTTCAAGTATAGTCTTATGAATACCATTATTTTGTGTCTCAAGTTCAGGGAAACTAAGGTAAATTATGTCATTACTGCGACATTATGTTAAATCTAACCTAGTAGAACATCGGAATTCCAATGAAATATGAGATTACTCCCTGAATTTTCATGATTGCTAGACACGGGGGAGGGTGGGTAGGCCGCTCGAAGGATGTTCGATATAACTAAGGAGACGAATATTCGAATTGAAAGCGTTTTGCTGTCGCATCAGTTTTCATTATGCTTCCTACTTTCACATCATCAGAAAGTTCCCTATCTTTTTAATTTCGTATATCTAGTTACAACTTACAACAGAGCTGTACTAAGGTATGGGCTACTGGATATTTTAAAGTGATGATGACATCCCTCCTCTTCATCCGTGTCTACCAGTCGGTTTTCACTGGAATTCCAGTGTTTTACTAGGTAAGATTTTACATAATATCGCAGTAGTGACATGATTTACCTTTATCTGCATGAACATGAGATGTAGATCAAGGTACTTGTAAAACTTTGCGTGGACGAATTTTGATTTGTCCAGAGAATTCAAAATTTCACACGTATCTAGGCCATCTTACAAGAGTCGTAAGGCCCAGTTTTTAAATTAATGCCGTATATGCAAATAGCTATAATAATATTATATTTAGGCAATCTTATCGTCAAACGGTTAATGTTACCCTTGTACTAAAATGATTTTAAATACATCGTTAATAATTATGAATGCACTCGACCAGTCAATCAGCTGCCAGCTCTCAGTAGCTGAAGGCTCGTCTCTTCTCAGATCAAATCGAACAGGCTATAGTACAGTCGTGGCCATAAATAATCACCTATCCTTCTGTACCCCGTGCCTCAGACTGGCTCGTTTACTCGCAGCAAGTCACACTGGAGTAAGAGGGGCTGAGAGGGAGGGGTCAGAGAGAGAAGAGAAGGTGGGTGGGGGGACGAACGATGATGCTGGGGTGGAGTGAAGTAGGGGAAGGAGGGTAGGTAGGGGAGGGAGAATGAAATGCGAAGTTGTGGCCACATAATTTTCTATTTTCTTTCATTCAGGGCATCATATAAAGGAGTTACTATTCGGTAGATAAAGTTGCATTACACCTTGTATAGCGGCGTCAGATATTAGATAGGTGGTGATATCAAGGACTGGCTCGTGAGAGAAATACAGTATACTGACGTGACATCAAACATCAGTGCAGAGCCAGATATTTGTGTTTATCCGTGTATTTTGACTTCAGACGCAGAATGGAATCTGGATGGCTTTGACTTCCATAATGTTTGTGTAAGAAACGTCCTCTACCCTTACATATAATTAATTTTTGGAACTAAATATTATACGCAACCTTTGAAACGGCTATGTCCAAGTAAATATGATCAGCTTCGCGGTATATACTTCCTCTATACAGTCACCATCATGTCAGTTCAATAATTATTTAATGACATCTGAATATGAAAAGGCTATTTAAAATAATTCTGCATAAAAGGTAAATAAATTTGATGTCTGAGCTCATGGGTGGATATGATAACGGTGTTTCTCATAATCTGATAGAGGGAAAATTAAACAAAATCCTACCCAAACTCCCCAAATATATCTATGTCAATGTTTACCGACACTGGTTAAGCCAAAGCAACCAGGAACGCCTTAGTATGTAGTCCAGTGGCCTTATGCCTTAAAAACCTCATGCAGTCTTCGCGCAACCGAGGAAACAATGTTGTTGACGGTTTGCTTGTTTCGTCTGAACAGCTCCCACTCGTCCTTGGTGTGCTGGAGGAGGCGGGGCCGTGTCCTCTCGTTTTCTGGCTTCCTCGCTTTTACAATCTGGGCACACCATCTCCAAGGCTCGCACTAATATTTGATCTGTCACGTCAGCATATTTTTCTTACGAGCCACTCCTTGATGTCACCACCTATCTAAAGCTTGTTATCTGACGTCGCTATACAAGGTGTAATGCAGCTTCATCTATCGAACAGTAACTCCTTTATATGATGCCCTGAATGAAGGAAAATCAACAAATTATGTGGCCACAACTTCGCCTTTCATTCTCTCTCTCCCCAACCTCCCTCCCTCCCCTCCCTCATTCACCCAAGCACTATCCTCGTTCCCCCACTCACCTTCCCTTCTCCCTCTAGTCCCTCCATCTCAGCCCCTCTTACTCCAGTGCGACTTGCCGCGCATAAACGAGCCAGTCTGAGGCGCGAGGTACAGGAGGATAGGTGATTTTTTATGGCCACGACTGTACATGAGCCCGACGCCAACTGTGACCCACAGGGGTCATCCTCCCACCCACCTTTTTTACTCCATGAATCTGTTCTCACCCCATGGACCTATTTTGCTTTATGGCCGGATTCTCCTTTTACCTATTTTCTCCCATACATTTATTTGTCTCCCATGAGCCTATTTTCTCCCCTGGGACTATTTTACCACATGGACTTACCTTTTTACTAGAGATCTACCTTCCTCTAAGGACTTGTTTTCTCCTATGGACCTTTCTACCCCATGGACCTTTTCCCCATAGATCTATTTTTTCCATCGATCAATTTTCACCAAAGGGCCTATTTTCTCTTCATGGACTTATTTTCCATGATATTATTTCACCTATACCTAATATTCCTCCATGGACCTATTTTTCCTTGTCCCTATTATCCACTACGAACCTATTTTCTCCCGTCGGAGAAACACCGAATCCCCACATGGACCTATATTCCTCCCATTGAGAGATGCCCAATCACCACATGGACCTCTTTACCTCTTGGATGTATTTTTACTCACTGGACATGTTTCCAACTGGGTCCATTCCCCATGGACAAAATCCCCAGTGGACCTATTTTCCCAAACAGGCCTTTTCCAGCCATGAATAAATTTTCCCATATGGGCCTTTTTCACCAATGAATTTATTTACCCCATATACATATCATCAGTGGATCAATTTTCCCCCATCCATCAGTCCATCCACGAACCCACATACCTACTGTACCCACTCACCCAGTGTACTCTGTTTCAAAAGAAGCACAATGAGTTGGCAGTTTCAGTCACACACACACACACACACACACACACACACACACACACACACACACACACACACACACACACACACACACACACACACACACACACACACACACACAGGGCTTCCCGGGTGACATTCTCCCTAAAGTAACCAGACTCCTCATGGATTACGATTCTGAAATAAGCTCTTAATTCATCGGTCTCCTAGGCAACACTTAAGAACACTCGGTCGGTTCTCAGTAGAAAGGTCATTCCAGCTAAATTTACACTTAATTTCTTCATGGCAACTTTTTCCAAGTCGTCCGCCAGCTTCAGTATCATTAATGATGTTTTTTCTGTTACATAAAAGCAAATCTGTTATTAACTCGAGGGCTTCCCGACATTCTGATAAAGGAAATTATCCTGCACTACTTCTTGAGCTTTTTCTGACTGCATCCTCTGTCAGATTATTGTGATTCACTTACTGCAGTCACAAAAATCATTTTAAATATCATGAAAATAAATACTGTATCACAGTACCATCACTTTTTGTGGAAATTTCCTAAAATGATTTGGATGCTACATGCTACCAGCATTTTTTGTGGAAAAAAAAAAATGGGTTTGATACTCCATACTTGCATCATTTTCTCTACATTTTTTATTATTTATTTTTTTCTGTGTGTGTCTGACTTTGGGCATAGGCTCCATAACCCCTTTCCAAGGCCCAGTAGTCCTCCTAAGTCCATTACTTGGTACCATCATTTTTTTTTTTTTTTTTTTTTAGTTTTTATCATTGTCTAATTGTTGCTTGCTATCTTTTTTTTTTTTTTTTTTTTTGGGAGGGGGGGAAATTGTCAATATTGATCACTTTGTCACTACCCACCATCACTGTTTGTTGAAAAATCTAAAAAGATTTGGAATCTACATACTACCATCATGATTTGTGGAAAAAAAAAATGAATTTGAAACTCCATATTACCATCATTTTCCGTGGAATTTTCTTTGAATGGTTTGCATGTTGCTTGGTACCATCATTTTTTGTTGTAATTTCTAACTTTGTCAAATTGTTACTTGCTGCTATCATTTTTTGCGGAAATTTTTAATACTGGCCACTTGGTTTGTCGTTTTTGTTGAAAAATCAATAATTGATAAAATGTTAGGTGCTACTATAAACTCTTGGTGTAATATTAAATATTGATCAAATTCCGACTGGTTACCATTATTTTTGTGGCAGCTTTTTAAAATGCTGCTCAGTACCATAATTTTTTGTGAAGTTTCCATTATTGTCAAATCCTTATTTGCTACCATAATTTTTTGTGGAATTTTTTAATACTGACCAAATTGTTGCTTTCTGCCATAATTTTTGTTGAAAATATTTGTTGAAATTCTGCATTTTGATCATGTGCAGGCATCCACGGGGTGAAACGTTGAATCGCATCTGAAGGCCATAGGGAAAGCACTATAATATGGTTAAAGATCTGCGGTGTTCCTTTTGGTTTTAGGGCGTGATTCATCGCTCCACCCCGTGGACGCCTTCACTTGATCTTTATTATCTTCTCTCTTTTCTCTTCCTCTCTTTTAATTTTTTGCTCTTCAATTCCATGGTTCTTTTCTTTTTTCTCCACTCTTCCACTTCTCTTATACACCTTTACACTTTTTCCCCCTTTCTTCTCTCCTCTTTTCTTTTTCCTCTTCTTCTTTCTTCATTCTGTTTTCTTCTGTCTTCCTTCCTGTTTTTTACCGTCTCCTCCCTTCTCTTTCTCTTCTACTCTTTTTCCTTTCTGTGATCCTTTTATCTCCTTATCTTTTCGCATCTCTTCAGTATTAAATTTTCTAATTTGTCTCTTCTCTTTGTGGTAGGTGGGAGCGCTCACCATCCACTCACTCGAAGTAGTGCTGCTCTCAGATGTCTGCCCTTTCCTTTCCCCCATCCTTCTTTCTTTCCATCCTCTTCTGTCTTTCCTTCATTCTTTCCTCGTCCTTCTGCCTACGGGTGACTTTACACTCCTTCTTCTGTCATTCTTTCCTTCACTCTTTCCTTTTCCTTCTGCCTGTGGGTGACTCTACACTAAGTGACAAGCCAAATGGTTTCCTGTTCACCAGGAAATTATTTATTACGCTGGGTGGTAACCATATAACCAGATTTTGGCGCCTGGTGGTTTAGTGGGTAATTACGGTGCTCCAGTCGGATTTAGCCGGTGCAGGTTTATATCCAAGGGAAGGTTGGGGTTTATTGCTCATGTAATGCCACTCAAGGATGATTGAGGCTGGTCACTCTCATCTTGAATCTCAGGACCAACTTGCCTAGCCCCGGGCTCCTACGCTTCTCATGGGGCAACGTAGGACTGGATGATGGATGGATGGATGGTCTCTTCTTTTTCGCTTCTATTTGCCCCCCTCATTCCCTTTCCATTTCTTATCTTCTCTTTTTCTCCTGTCTGCTGCTCCCTTATCTGCTCTTGTTCTCGTATCTTTTCAAAATTTTCGTCTCTTAATATTTTCCCTCTCCCTTTCTCTCATCAGAGGGAAGATAACTGTGTTGGTGGTAGTGGTGAGAGGGAGGATAATGGCACTTGTGGTAGCTGTGAGAAAGATGATAATGGTATTAGTAGTGGTGAGATTGAAGCTAATGGTACTGGTGGTAGTGGTTGGTGCTAGGAAAGATAATGGTACTGGTGGTAGTGGTGGTAGGATGGTGGTAGCAATGGTAGAGAAGATAATGGTAGTAGTGGTAGATAATAATGGTAATGACAGTACCAGTGGTAGGGAGGATAATGGTACTGATGGTAGTGGTAAGATGGAAGATTATGGTACTGGTGGTAATGGAAAGAGAAGAGATGATGGCACTGTTGGTAATGATGGTAGGATGATATTGTAATGGTGGTAGTGGCGGTAGGATGGTAATGATACTGGTGACTGCAGTGGTAGGATAATAATGGTAGTGGTCGTACTACTGATAGGGAAGATTTTAGTAGTGGTGGCAACTAGAGGGCTGGAAGGATAGTTTCACTTGTGATGGTTATGATGGTAGGGAGTATAAAGGTATTATGGATTTCTCTGGTGGTATGGAATACAGTAACCGTATTGATACAGACCGTAATGGTATTGGCAGCTGGGAGAATTGTGGTAGTGGAGGTAGGCGGATAGTGCCAGTGATGGTAAGGAGGATACTGCTAGCGGGAACGGTGGTAGCACTGATAGCTGGAGTAGGAAGGGTACCTGTAGTGATAATAATAATGATGGCAATGAGAGTGGTAGTGATGGATGGGAATGTGGTACAATTGGTAGTACAGAAGATATTAGTATCAAGCGCATTTGCTCGCTGCACTTGCTAAGATACCATGTCGAGCGAAACGGCAAAGGGGCATAAAAGAGCAAAGTAACTCTCCAGTCTGGCCTCACACCCTCTCTCATACTAAGGGAAATCTTAAGTCAATACGTGACTACGAAACTCCATCCACTCAGCTGTCCACACTTCATTAGCTATTACAAGAGAACAAAATTGGTCAAAACGTCAGTCTCCACCAAACTCGAAATGTAAGCTGTTGCACTGCCAGTGGCCACATGAGCAAAGTTTCGTTAAAAACGTTTGTCAGGATAGAGAATATCACATACATACATACATAGGAACTTACGTTAACAGTAAGAGAAGATGATAATGGCGGTAGAGAGGAGTGTGACAGTGTTTTTTTTGTTTGTTTGTTTTTAAGACAAAGAAGAAAGAACCAAAGGCTAGAGCCCAGTATATTGTTTCCTCCCCAAAAAATAATAACAAGATAACGGGGAGCCAAATTCAGAACTCTTTCTTTTCGAGATGACTGGACACACTGCGTTTAAAAGACTGGAGGTCACTGATGTTAGGAAATGCAGACATCGGAAGACAGTTCCAGAGTTGACCCGCTGCATACAGGAAGGTTTACTCTTGCATTAGAGCACTGGACAGAAAATGGATGAGAGCATGCTGCTAGACGGGTGCTACGTACCCGCCGTAGTGGTGGAGGAATGCAAGCAAACAGTTCAGAAGAGCAGTGACCACTAAAGTAGCGGTAGAAAAGAGGTAATGATGCAACAGCGCAGCGATGAGGTAGAGGTTGAAGACAGCCAGTAAGAGGAGGAGACTTAATGAGACAAAAAGCCTTTGATTCTACCTTGTTGATAAGGGCTGTATCTGGGGAGCCTCCCCATACAGGAGAGTTGTGTAAGGATAAATAATATCTGTTTAAAAAAGGTAACAACGGTGCAGGGGTAAAGAAGGCATGGAGTCGGCTTAGCACACCTAATCTCTTGGAAGCAGATTTTATGAGAGGTAATATGATCTTTATAAGATAAATCCCGAGAGAATGAAACCCTAAGCTTGTTCAAAGATGACGCAGGGTTGAACTGATAATTGTTAAAAATTAGAGGATATTCCCGTGGTAGATTCTGACGGGTCAGAAGATATGTAAGACCTGAGTATTTGATGCATTAATTAAAAACAACAAGATTGCTTTTGCCCTAATCAGAGATAGGAGCCAAATCAGCTATTGAGTGCGCCATAGCCTCATCAACTGTCTGTTGAAGTGACTGCTGAGATGGACAAGTAAAGGGTGAAGTCATCAGCGTATGAGTGAACTGGGTTAGATATACAGCTTCGAAGGTCACTGGTGAAGAGAAGGAAGAGGGTTAGCGATAGGACAGAGCCCTGAGGAATACCACTACTGACAACCCTAGGAGACGTATGCAGGCTGTCTACAACAGCAGCAATAGAACAACCAGAAAGGAAGCTAGAGAGGAAGACACAGATATAAGGATAGAAGCCGTAAGAGGGCAATTTGGAAATTAAAGATTAATGACAGACTCGATCAAAAGCCTTTGAAATGTCAGGAGCAATGGCAAAGGTTTCGCCAAATTCTCGAAACGAAGATGACCAGGAGTCTGAAAGAAAAGTGAGAAGATCGCCAGTCGAGTGTCCCTGGTGGATCCCACACTGACAATCGGAAAGGTTATGATAGGAAAATGCTATATATATTTTTTTTTCGTTAAGAAGATGGTTTGGGCATATGGAGAGAATGGATAATGAGCGATTGGTGAAAAAGATAACTAGATCTGACGTGAGAGGTGTAAGGCTGAGAGGAAGACCACGAATAGGATGGATGGACAGTGTGAAGAGAGCGCTGGATGTGAGAGGGATGTCTGTTGAGCAAGGAAGAGTGGCTGTGCGTGAGAGAAATAAATGTAGAGAAATTGTGAATGAATAAATGATGACGCAGCCCTGAGGGGATATTCTCCCTCATTTGGTCTGATCAGCTAGTCAGGTCAGGTGCGGGTAAGGGGATGGGTCTATTATGATGTGGCAGGGGTAAACTAGCTCTGCTGTTGGGCCCTGCTGCGGATGTCACTGATTTGCACTGCACAGGTGACCTTTGTGTGGTGTGGTGCGGTGAGGATCTGTCCCTTCTCCCCTTTGGGGCTAAGATGCGAATGAAATGTGTTTGAATGGATGAGTAAATGGGGAGTGTGTCGTCCTGTCTCGGCTACCTCCCTTTTCTTGGGAGAAGCAGCCTAGGTATATAGATAGATAGATAGTTAAGAAGATATACAAAAATTTCAGAAATGCAGTACGTTAAAGCAATTGGACGATAGTTAGATAGGAGGCAGTGGTCACCCTACTTTGGGACAGGCTTAATGAAACCAAACTTCCAGCAAGCAGGAAATGTACAATATGACAGACAAAAGCAAAATAGTTTACCTAGGCAGGGTGTAAGAACAAAAGAACAGTTCTTGAGGACAACAGGACCCATCAGTCCCATATACCTTGTTAATACTGAGGCCAGTGATGAAAGTAACCACGTCAACTGAAGAAATTTTCATGTCAACCATGAGGAAGTCAGAGGGGGGAAGTGATAGAGGAACATCACCGGAATCGTCCAAGATGGAAATGAAAAATAAAGTATGAGTGAAAAGCTCTGTATTATCAGGAGAAAAAAAAATGGCTAAAGAGTCATCAGAGCAGAAAAGTGGAGGGAAGGATGAGAAAGTAAAGTTGTTAGAAAGGTTTTTGGCAAGGTGCCACAAGGAATGAGAAGAATTTAAGTTGGAGTGTTCAGAGCATTTACGAATGAAATTATTTTTTAGCAGATCAAAGGACAGACTTAGCAGGATTCTGCGCAGAAACATATTAGAGATGAGATTCAGGGATGGGTTGGCTCCGGCACCTGTTGAAGACCCTCTCCTTGTTGTAAACAACATTAGAACATGCGTGTTTAAATCATGGTTAACTTGCATTAGTAAAGGAATGCAAGTAAACCTTGCATGAATGCATCCATGCCTGAGAGAATAACCTCTGCAATGCACGAGGCACACTCAGATGGCTCTTGGCCATGGAAGCAATAATCATTCCAGGGAAAATGAAAGTACAGCCGGAGGGCCTCATAATCAGCAGACCCAAAGTGCCAAAGCTGCTGCTTCTTGGGAGTGCCCATAGGCCTTCCTGGAGTGATAGGGCAGGTTAAGGTAATAAGGTTGTGATTAGAGGAGCTCAACAGAGGGAAAAGATTAACAGCATGAGCAGAAGGATTAGTTGTAAGGAAAAGGTCAGGTATGCTGGAACTCTTTCCAAGGCAGTCAGGGATACGGGTGGGGTGCAGTTCAAGCTGCTCTAGGCCATTAAGAATAGAAAAGATATAGGCTTGTTCACCAGGTGAATCAGTGAAAGGAGAAGAAAGCCAAAGTTTGTGGTGAACATTGAAATAACTTAGAATGGAGATTTCAGAGAAGAAATTGGTGAGATGTGTTCCATCATAGAAGAAAGATAGTCAAATAACTTTTCATAGTCAGTAGAATCAGGGGATAAGTAAACAGTACAGATATATTAGTTAGGGAAAGACAGGATAGCAGAGGCCACAGAGTAGAGAATTCAGAAGATTCAAGTTCAGGAACAAGAGAGCAAAATATGTTGCTGCATACATGTACACAACAGTCACCTCTGGTGAAGTTCTTCATGGGTACAATTTCGTGTTCCCTGACTCAGCATTGGGGCCTGATGCCACCAAGGTTCGAAGGACAATTTCCTCTTCAGTATGAAGACGTCTGTCCCAGTGAAGAGAGTTTTAAAATAGCTAAGTTTTCATCGAACAAGAGAGACTGAAGACTGTTCCTAGCTAAGTCTTTCCTTGAGAGAGGTATCACCTATGCTGAATAATACTGGCTGGCTTTAGCTAGAATAAACTGCCGACGACGTTACAATTCTGAAGAGATTAAACTAGACTAACGTATTGACCCTTTCACTATTAATGGTTTCTCGTAGTCTTATTAACCTTGTCTGCAAAATGCAAGAACAATATATAAGGGACGCGATCGCTCAAAAAGGATTAACCATCTGATCCCTATGACTTACCCAGGTGAATAAAATTATCTAGTGTTTGCTGGAGTGGGTTGCTACAACAGTACTCACCGAGAAGGTTTATTGGTAAAAAAAATTAACACTCTGGGGTTTTTATGTCACCTAGCTGAATACTTGTAAATAATTTGTCGTTAGAGCAGAAAGAGTTGTTCTCAACATAAGAGGGTTAACTTCCTTAATCGCGTAAATTCTTTTTATATATTCATCCTGCTACCGGTCATTTTTATCCATTTGAAAAGAAAACCATAATAGTGAAGAGGTTACACCTCAGTTTGAAAAGTATCTCGTACCTAAAATATAATCGTTTGAGAATTTAAAAAACTACTGCTTACCTTAAAAAATTTTCGGAACTAACTAATAGCTCATCCACCGCAAAATGTTTTTAAATTATATAATCTTTGTTTCCATAGCGTTTTTGGGCTCACAATGACCAATTCTGACCAAAAGTCAATGCAATAATTTTCTCGTATTTTCGCGTGTCACCATTTATGACAGTTTCAAACCGTCGCGTCCATGGCATCGCCAGTTTTTATTCTGACATTTTATGGACTTATCATGACCTAATGCAAAAAGAATTAGGTTGAAATCTCTTACCGTTCTCGTGAAAGAAACGAGCAAACGCACAGACAGACTTTTTCGTGTCGTTAAAACCGACAATTTCTCGCCGTCGCTTCTCGCACAATCGCTAAAATATTTGTTTGGTATTTTTCTGATGCTCCCTGGACTTACCACGACTTACATGTAATGCAAAAAAAGAATCAGGTTAATATCTATTACCGTTCTCGAGAAAGAAACGAACAAACGCACAGACAGACACACACACATTCACAGCTTGACTTGATTATTCAAGGTAAGAAAAATGTCACCCCATTCAATCCCACAACATCCTCAATCATACTAGAATAGCGTTCACTGCATTTGCCGAATCTTCCAAAAAGGCACGATTAAAATAGAGAAATATTTATTCCATATACTTCCATATCATTCATCAGAAAGGTGAGGAACATTTAATGTCTTCACACCCAATTCAAGACCACTAACAGAGGGAGAGAGAGAGAGAGAGAGAGAGAGAGAGAGAGAGAGAGAGAGACAGACAGACAGACAGACAGAGAGAATTAGATGGGCGTGCCGTCAGGCCAACGAGTACTGGGCTGGCATGCGTGTGGTGGCCTATATAAAAAGGATCTAAAATAGATCTTCCCTTCAACTTGCAGCTGGTATGATCAGCTAGCATCGCCTATCATCCAGTTTGATACAGGAAGGATAGCTGGAGCCGCCCTAGGACACTTGTCTGGCCCAGTTCTCTTCTAGTATATTACATCAAGAGACTCAGAGACTACTGTATTGCATTCCTAGGGCTGTCCCTGCCGCTAGTAAGGTTCAGCAATAATCCTGTTTATGTCGTACTCAGCTAATAAATAGGCGTTCTCGGGCTGAATGGATACGAAGAAAATGTCAACGAACTCTTTTATCTGCCTGATGTGTCTTCTGTATAGTTAATGCAGATAAGGAAAAATGCCCTCAGCTTGAAATGAAAAATGATCCTGACCTCAATGATGAAATCCTTCTGGAGGCACGAAAGGTACAGTCACGCGTACTAATTTCTGCTCAGGGGTTACCCCTTCCTTCCCCCCTCTACCTTGGACAGAGGGAAGGGGGGAATCGCGAACAAGTCTACCCCGCCTTCTGCCCCCAACTCCCCCACCCTCCAGCTCCAGCTGCCAGTCACTGATTAGACGCAAATTTTCTCATGTCCTGTAAACATGACTAAACTGTCGTCGCACACGCTTTCAACGGCCAAGATTTGGACTATATTTTTAGAATAAATTATTACCGTATTGAACTGTATTCTCAAAATGAAAATATTCAACATCATTGTAATCCAGTGTCGTCCGCTGCACAATTCTGGGTTCCAGTGCTTACCTTTTCACTTCCCCCAGCTGTCTCTCTCTCTCTCTCTGAATTTTCCTTTTCCCACTCACTCTTTCTTTTTAAATTTATATAACTTTCTCTTTGCTTCTCTCCCCCTCTCCCCCTTCTCTCTCGTTCTTTGTCTTAAGTCTTCCCCGCCTCTCACCCCTCCCCTCCCCCCACCTTAGGCCTGATCAGCAGTCAGTTATACCGTCACCGCTCCTTCGTATATCGTGTGCAGGCAACATTTATCACACACACTTAGGTCAGATGTATGGAAAGCTAATTTATATATATATATATATATATATATATATATATATATATATATATATATATTGTTACGTTGTCCGCCTTTCCGTTCCCACGGATGCAGCCATTACAGCTGGGCTAGGGGGATTATGCAGTATGTATCCGCGTCATTCGCGGAGTTTATATTAGCGAGTGTTACAAGTTCTTTTGTTTCTTTCGTTCCTGCCACTGAGGGCAATTTTATTTAATACCATGCTGAGTATGCATTTGATTATTTTGATTGTCTTATGTGAGCTACCAGTATATTTAATGATTTTGCTTGCATTAGAAGTACCAGTTTATTGTAGAGAGAGAGAGGGGCACGAATATAAGTTCTTATTAATTAATTTGATTATGCGTTCGCGCTTGGCCGTGCGCGAGCCTTGATCAGAGTCAGTCTCTTCCCAGCTAGCTTCCGTATCGTGCGTGTGTGCACACTCTCTCTCTCCCCAGTCATTTTTATGCCGAGCTGGCGTTTTCATTTAAGTTTATTTTTATTCTTTTTGTTGCTGACTGAGGGAAGTAGATATTTTATTTGTTTTTGTGACCTTGTTGTCTTTGGAGGGCCAGTCTAGCTCACCGTAGTCTCTCGCTGCCTTTGTTAACGTTCCCCAACACACGTACATACACACACACACCCCCCTAACCCCTACACAGTTAGTCCCATCTCTTTGCTCAGGGCTGGTGAGAACCATCGTGAGCTATTAACTGCGTTCCCCCTTGGACACGGGTTAAGTAGAAAGTCGTCACCACCGGAAGTAAGTGGGAGGTGTTCCTGTATACTGTCTCGGGCGGTATTACTTCCGGTAGTGACGATAGTAGGCTAGATCTATAGGTAGGCTGTTCCGTTTATTATCAAAGTACAGAGTGTTGCGTTTTAGTTTTTCCGTTGCGCAGTTTTTCTCTAGTTTGCGGAGTGTCAGTGCCGGGGTCTGCGTTATTTTTGCAACGCAGTGGAGGCCGATCATCTAAGGCTGACTTGTTGTCTTTTTTGTAATAGCCCCGGGCTGGCGCCACCGTAACAGTGGCGACCTCGCACCAGGATATCCTAACAGTGCCTTCTTGCTAGGATATCGTTACCTTGGCGTTCTCTGTGCTTTGAGGTGAAGTTGATGTGTGTGTAGTTTCTCAGTCAGCATTAGTATTTCATTATTTAGTACTGCCATTGATTTGTCGCCATGGAGTCACGCGTGTCTACACCAGATCGCGTACGTGCTGAGTCACCTACGGATATGGAACAACGAGAGGCACATAGCAAAGGTACTCCCCGTGTGAGCCCTGAGTTTGACTATGGTGCTGAGTTGTCTCGTTTCGCTACCCCACTATTACCATCTATGATGCCGCCGAGCCAGTTTAGAGCAGTTCCCCCGGGTATGTCTGGTGCTTTCCCTGGAGCTGTTCATTCCACTCCCATATACCCTGGAGTCTTGTCACCGGAGGCTCAGTTGCAGTTGGAGTTAAAAAAGATGGAGATGCAGCGTGCAAAAGAAGAGAGGGAGATGGAGATGCAGCGTGCAAGAGAGGAGATGGAGTTGCAGCGTGAAAAAATGCGATTTGAGCTGGAGAAGACTCGCTTGGAGGTGACTGCTAATAGACCAACTTCAGATACCCAAACCTCAGGCCGTGCAGAGGATAGGGAGAGTTGGTTCTCAAGGAGTCTAAAATTAGTGCCAGCATTTGATGAGTTGAAGGTGACAGAATGGTTTGTCAGGTTTGAGAAGAAGGCTAGGGAGTTTGAGTGGCCAAGGCAGCGCTGGGTGGGGTTGGTATCTAATGTGCTGAAGGGAAAAGCCTTGGAAGTGTATAATAGGTTGAGCCCTGAGGATGTAGATGATTATGATGAATTTAAAACAGCCATCCTGAAGGCATATGAACTTAGACCAGAGGCTTATCGGTTGTTGTTCCGTGGTGCTCGGAAAAGGCCTGCTGACACCTATATGGCCTACGCCAGGTATCTGGAGGAGAGGTTAGACGAGTGGTTGCTGAGTGAGAGCGCCACTTCGTATAACGAGGTGCGTGAACTGCTTTTGATGGAACATTTTACCAACATGGCTGACAAAGAAATTGGTGTTAAAATTAGGGAGAAGAGATTCAAGACCGTGAAGGAAGCAGCGACGTGGGCTGATGACCGGGTGTTTGCCTTGCGGAGTATGGGGGTCAAGTACGCTAATTTTCAGTATTCCAGGGAGAGGACTGTGAGTGGCCCTGCCTGGGATAAATCTCCCGTGAATCAGTCCAAGGGAAGTTCAGAGGAGAAAAAGAATTCAGGGAGAAAGAGCCCTGTATCCAGTTCGAAGCTAGTTTGTTACTTTTGCAAACAGAGTGGGCACATCAAGCCTAACTGCCCTAAGTGGAAGGCCTCCCAAAATGCCAAACCAGTGGCACTAATTGTAGGTTCGAGTCAGGTGAACGAGAGGAGTTGGGAGAGTGGTAACGGTGAGGGAGAAGTCTGTGGAAAGCTGGAGTGCAGCCGGCTGTGCTCGCTGCCAGCTCAGGCTGAAAAGGTTACCCAACATGCTACGCCACCTCCGGATGAACTGCCTCAGAAATCGTCCCTAGACTGGTGTAAACCTTTTATATGTCACGGCACAGTGAAAATTCATGGGATCAGTTATCCAGTTACTGTGGCTCGTGATACCTGTGCACAACAGTCTGTGTGCAGAAACGTGACTGGAGGGCCTGTAAACTCAGGGAAGTATGTGCTGTGTAGAGGCATGAACTCAGATGAATACTATGATTATGTTCATGTGGAACTCGATTGCCCCATTGTTCAGGCTGCAGCTCAAGTAGCTGTTGCTGATGTAATGCCACTAGAGGGGGTTGATTTTCTGCTGGGGAACGACCTGGCTGGAGAGAAAGTATTTCCATCTCTTCCCCCACCAGTTGTTGTGGCAGAGAAGTGTTTTGACGCCCCAGAAATTGGTATTGAAGTTGATGCAGAAGTGGAAGCCATGTTCCCGGTCTGTGCAATTACACGATCTATGGCACAGGTTGCAGCCCGGGAGGAAGAACTGGTGAAGTCACAGGTTCTTGGGATCGACTGTGATGAGGCAGGGCCACCAATGGAGGAACCTAGTGAGCAGAGTGTTGCTGTGGTGGGTGAGGAGAGTGGGAATGCGTGTATGGGTGCCGCCCCACTTCCCACTCAGGACACTAGAGGTGGTGCTGAGTGTGTCTGTGTGGAGACTGAACCCAGCCCATCGACTGAATTAGAATTTCAGGACGCTGGGGTCGACTGCGGGGATGCAGGACCACCGTCAAACGCGCCTGAGGAACAGAGTGTCACTGTTGAGGGTAGAGGTGATGATGATGTCAGTGTGGAGTCTGACATTCCTCCCCCTGTCGAGTGTACTAGAGGTGACGCTGAGATTGATTGCCCTTCGCAATCCAGTGTCCCGACCAGTCCCTTATCTCAGTCCTTAGTAGAGCTGGCGGGTGTTGGGCCAGCAGAATTGAGGGTGAAGCAACAGGAGGATGTAACATTAAAGCCCTTGTTTGCTCGAGTAGGGGAAGAAAGAAGTATGGAGTGTGGTAAGGAGGAGTTCCTGAATAAAGACAATGTTTTACATCGCCGATGGACGCCCACTGGCGCCACGGTGGATGGAGGAGTGGGTGAGTTAGTGCAGGTGGTGGTTCCTGTGCAGTATAGGGTGCCGTTAATACAGTTAGCACATGAGGGACCTTTAGCGGGTCACTTGGGAAACAGAAAGACAGTGCAGCGCTTAAGATATAATTTTTGGTGGCCAAGTATGCCGGGACAAGTTGCTGCGTACATCAAGAGCTGTCACACGTGTCAGATAGTGGGCAAGCCTAATCAAGTTCTTCCTGTGGCCCCTTTGATTCCCATTCCTGCAGTTGAACCTCCGTTTACCCGGGTAATCATTGATATCGTGGGCCCTTTACCTCCTACTTCTGCTGGAAACAAGTATTTGTTAACCATAATGGATGTTACAACGCGATACCCAGAGGCTATACCAATCAGAAGCATGCAGGCGAAGTCAGTAGCCAAGCAACTTATCCTGTTCTTTACTCATTTTGGCCTGCCCAAGGAGTTGCAGTCAGACCGTGGAGTGAATTTTACATCTAATTTGTTTAAGCAGACAATGACAGAGTTGGGCATCAAACACATTTTGTCCAGTGCCTACCATCCGCAGTCACAAGGTGCCCTGGAGAGGCATCATCAGACCTTAAAGACCATGCTGCGCACCTTCTGCTATGATAGTGGAAAGGATTGGGACCTAGTGGTACCCTTTGTTATGTTTGCAGTGAGAGAGGTACCAACTGAGTCGTTAGGGTTTTCACCCAATGAGTTAGTGTTTGGGCACAGAGTTCGTGGTCCCTTGGATGTGGTGCGAGAGGCCTGGAGTAACAACAAATCTGGCAACCAGGAATCCCTGCTTGACTATGTCTGCCGCACTCGGGAGAGACTGCATTGCGCTTTAGAGCTTGCCCGTGACCATCTAATCGGGGCTCAAGCGAAAATGAAGGCTCATTACGATAAGGTCAGAAGTCGTGAGTTTAAGCAAGGAGATGAAGTTTTGGCACTGCTGCCCATGCAAGGAAAACCTCTGGCGGCTAGATTCAGTGGTCCTTATATTGTGAAGAAGAGAGTTGGGGAACTTGACTATCTAATTGTTACCCCAGATAGGCGGAACAGTACTCAGTTGTGCCACATTAATCTGTTGAAGCCATACTACCGCCCAGTTGATTCTCATTGTGGGATGACTGCTGATGTCTCTCACCTGGGATGTGAAGGACGGGGAAGGGAGGACGTGGCATCAAGGGAACGTGCTGTGGAGGGAGCTGTTGGTGCCGGTGATGTGAGTAGTGGACCAGGGTTACAGCCACAGTCCCTGGAAGGTGACTTTGGAGTGGACGTTGAGGGAACCAGGGATAAGAGCGCTCCTGTAGTTTTGGCGGTTGGTAGTGAGTTGGAGGAGCAGGAGGAAGTGCTTAGTCGTGGTGAGATGTTACCAGCTGACCTATGGGAGGGCAATGGTTATGCAGCTCTGGTGGAGAAATTGCGACACCTTGATCCAGTAAAGCGAGAAGAGCTGTGCAACAGATTATGGAAACATCCGAAAGTTTTTGGAGATTCACCGGGATTGACAACTTGGGCTACTCATGACATTGACGCTGGGGATAGTAAGCCTGTAAAATTAGCTCCTTACCGCATCAACCCTATCAGACAGAAAGCTCTCGATAATGAGATCAAGTATATGTTGGACCATGGATTGATCAAGAGGAGTTTCAGTGAGTGGAGTTCACCAGTTACCTTGCAGCCGAAGCCAGATGGGAAGGTTAGGTTGTGTGTGGACTTCCGGAAAGTTAATTCACTGTCTAAGACCGATGCTTATCCTTTACCTCGGGTCGATGACTCCGTGGACAAGATGGGTCTTGATTCGAAAATTTTGATCCAGGGCTCAAAATTTTCCCTTGGGGAAGGGCGTGTTACGTTGTCCGCCTTTCCGTTCCCACGGATGCAGCCATTACAGCTGGGCTAGGGGGATTATGCAGTATGTATCCGCGTCATTCGCGGAGTTTATATTAGCGAGTGTTACAAGTTCTTTTGTTTCTTTCGTTCCTGCCACTGAGGGCAATTTTATTTAATACCATGCTGAGTATGCATTTGATTATTTTGATTGTCTTATGTGAGCTACCAGTATATTTAATGATTTTGCTTGCATTAGAAGTACCAGCTTATTGTAGAGAGAGAGAGGGGCACGAATATAAGTTCTTATTAATTAATTTGATTATGCGTTCGCGCTTGGCCGTGCGCGAGCCTTGATCAGAGTCAGTCTCTTCCCAGCTAGCTTCCGTATCGTGCGTGTGTGCACACTCTCTCTCTCCCCAGTCATTTTTATGCCGAGCTGGCGTTTTCATTTAAGTTTATTTTTATTCTTTTTGTTGCTGACTGAGGGAAGTAGATATTTTATTTGTTTTTGTGACCTTGTTGTCTTTGGAGGGCCAGTCTAGCTCACCGTAGTCTCTCGCTGCCTTTGTTAACGTTCCCCAACACACGTACATACACACACACACCCCCCTAACCCCTACACAGTTAGTCCCATCTCTTTGCTCAGGGCTGGTGAGAACCATCGTGAGCTATTAACTGCGTTCCCCCTTGGACACGGGTTAAGTAGAAAGTCGTCACCACCGGAAGTAAGTGGGAGGTGTTCCTGTATACTGTCTCGGGCGGTATTACTTCCGGTAGTGACGATAGTAGGCTAGATCTATAGGTAGGCTGTTCCGTTTATTATCAAAGTACAGAGTGTTGCGTTTTAGTTTTTCCGTTGCGCAGTTTTTCTCTAGTTTGCGGAGTGTCAGTGCCGGGGTCTGCGTTATTTTTGCAACGCAGTGGAGGCCGATCATCTAAGGCTGACTTGTTGTCTTTTTTGTAATAGCCCCGGGCTGGCGCCACCGTAACAATATATATATATATATATATATATATATATATATATATATATATAATTGTATTTCTCATTATGTGCCAAGTTCAAATAGAGAACACCAGACCAATATTCGTAATTTTTATTAGAGTGACCGTTCCACTTCACATAGCTGGGTAGCTGGGCTTATAAACTGAACACACACACACACACACACACACACACACACGACTTAAATTTTGCACTGACAGCGTGGCGACTTCAAATATAGTCATTCTAACAACTGGATCTGCTTGCTCCAAACCTTCCCTGTCCCAGTCAAACTCCTCATTCAATAACCGGTTATTGAATGAGGAGTTTGACTGGGACAGGGAAGGTTTGGAGCCAGCAGATCCAGTTGTTAGAATGACTATATTTGTAGTCGCCACGCTGTCAGTGCAAAATTTAAGTCGTGTGTGTGTGTGTGTGTGTGTGTGTGTTCAGTTTATAAGCCCAGCTACCCAGCTATGTGAAGTGGAACGGTCACTCTAATAAAAATTACGAATATTGGTCTGGTGTTCTCTATTTGAACTTGGCACATAATGAGAAATACAATTATATATATATATATATATATATATATATATATATATATATATATATATATATATAAATTAGCTTTCCATACATCTGACCTAAGTGTGTGTGATAAATGTTGCCTGCACACGATATACGAAGGAGCGGTGACGGTATAACTGACTGCTGATCAGGCTAAGGTGGGGGGAGGGGAGGGGTGAGAGGCGGGGAAGACTTAAGACAAAGAACGAGAGAGATGGGGGAGAGGGGGAGAGAAGCAAAGAGAAAGTTATATAAATTTAAAAAGAAAGAGTGAGTGGGAAAAGTAAATTCAGAGAGAGACAGACAGACAGATAGCTGGGGGAAGTGAAAAGGTAAGCACTGGAACCCAGAATTGTGCAGCGGATGACACTGGATTACAATGATGTTGAATATTTTCAATCTGAGAATGCAGTTCAATACGGTAATAATTTATTCTTAAAATATAGTCCAAATCTTGGCCGCTGAAAGCGTGTGCGACGACAGTTTAGTCATGTTTACAGAACATAAGAAAATTTGTGTCTAATCAGTAACTGGCAGCTGGAGGTGGAGGGTGGGGGAGTTGGGGGCAGAAGGCGGGGTAGACTTGTTCGCGATTCCCCCCTTCCCTCTGTCCAAGGCAGAGGGGGGAAGGAGGGGGTAACCCCTGAGCAGAAATTAGTACGCGTGACTGTACACTCGTGATCAATAGACTCTCTTCACTCCGTAATCCTAGTGCTGTCTAGAGGGACGTTGTAGCTAGGGTTTCACACAGGGCGAAAGCCTACTGTCCATTGTTCGTTGTTTGAAAGTTTGCTACGCATGACGAGGAAGAATACGCAATGACACTGCTTCTCTTGTGGTCCAGAAAAGATTCAGACTACCAACAGCACGCCTGTGTTCGTCATGAAGTTTGCAACCGGGTTCATTCTAGCAAGAGCTAGAATTATAGGCTCACGAGTGTATCCAAGACAATTGTGGAACATCAACTTTAACTTAGCGCGGAATTTTTTTATTATTCTGGGATATTTTCCGTTGCTCATTGGCAAAATTTAAAAGTACAAAGGCTTAATATCTTTTGTCCTACACTATTCGTGACTAGCACAATACTCTAGTACTAACGTATTATTATTATTACTCAGCTTTGGATATAGATGGATGATAATTTCAGGCTAAGTTGAAGAAATGAGTATGGTTGCAATTGTGGTAGTTGTGTTGGTGATTGCAATGGTGGTGGTGGAGACTGTTGAAGATTTTTGTTATAGTTAACCTCCTCATTCCGTTCAAGTTTCCAGTTTATTCTTCCTATCTCCAGATGTAATTCCATTTAGGAGAGAGATCTTGAATTACAGATGTCATGTGAACCATATTTCCCCTTCACTAAAAAAAAAAAAAAAGTTTGCAAGTTAAATGAAATCATCTGGAAGTAGCTAGAATGCACCAGTTGAATGCGTCACCTCATTCAATGGTTTTAGTACATAATGAAAGTCAAACGTGCAGAAAACAAATGGACACCAGTGAATTAAGTAATGCTAGGACTCGTGAGAGGAACTGATTGAACAGTCACAAGAGAGAGAGAGAGAGAGAGATGAATTGCAAAGAGGGTTAGGAGCCAGGAAGGAATCAAGAGAGAATGGTTGTAGAAGAAAGATGAAGACAAGGAATGAAAAAGAAAGATGAGAAACTAGAGGGTGGTGGAGGTAGATGGATGAAGAGAGGGAGAGGAACATTAGAGACGTTATCCTTTTCACCGTTATCGTCCAACTTGGATATTCCATCCTAACGACATCGGTTGATTTCATTCCTCAGATGCAGTTCCCTCATGGCAAAAGGAAGGGGAAACTACTTCGACTGACCATTTCCTGTTGTCATTTATTCTAGTTAACGTCATTATCATCCTTGTCATCGCCTTCGTCATCTTCATCGTTGTCGTCTTCGCCATCATCTCAGTCCTAACTACCGTACCTTCCCGGGTTCAGGCCTAGAAGTGCCAGTGTCACTCAGTTACTATTTACTTACTGACTTTTTAAGAGACCAATTTTATATTAGCCAGTTTCAGCTTCTCTCCTGAACAGTTACATGGGTCTTTCTAGTAGCTCCCTGGATGATCCCCCCAGGCTCCGGCGGTTAGAGGCTTTTGAGGGGTCTTTCTGGATATTTTCATGGTCCTTTTTGTGCAAAGGGCCCATGAAACGCGGCATTCCGTTCTTACAGGGTCTCATCAATTTTTACTCATCTCCAACTTGTTGTATTTTTGGTTTTACAGGTTTGGGTTAGCCTCTTCTCCGAGGATCCGGTAGCAAACAGCAGGGTTGCTCCAGTTTCCATCTAAAAATGAAGTGAGCTAAAATCTAGAGATAAAGAAATAGAAAGCAGAGTAAGACACATGTCAAGCACCATGTGCAGTGAAAGAGGCCACACAACCATTCACACATCATTAACCCTCTGTTTTATTTCCGTCACCGCCAGACAGTTTTATGCAACTTACGATCGGCCTCTCGTATTCAAATAGTAATGAAGCTTATATTTATCTCGTGTAGTTCAAAAGGCCTCTGGCAAGCATAATTAAAAGATTTATTAGAAGCTAGAATAACACCGAAAAGTTGTCATCGTGCTGAAAAACGTTGAGGCCCTTAATCCATGTGACGTCTTCTTCATTTTCTTCTTGGTACTTCCAGACGATAGTTTTCAAGTTGAGTGAGGTTAGTGAAGGCTGATTGTAACAGCAAAGTTGTAAAAGTTTGTCCTATTGTGAATAATAGCCTCAGAGAGTAGTAACAATACAAATTTATCGTCATGGGAGTGAAGGTTTTAAATGATGGTAAATCAAATGAAGGAAAAACATATATGTTTAAAAATTGAGACAAGAGAATGTGGAGGCCAGAGAGAGGCTGAATAGAATAGACAGAGTGGGAAAAAAAAAAAAAAAAAAAAAGAGGAATGTGAAGATGGTGCAAAAAATCAGAAAGAGGCAACAGGAGAAAGTGGGACGAGGAAGAAAGGATAATAGTGAGGAGAACTAGGGGAAAAATCTTTACACACTGGACAAAAGGGCCATTTTTTTTTTTAATGAGTACCTACGGGCATACGACTGGTAATTAAAAAAAAAATCCAATGCTAAAAAAACTCGGACTTTATTAAGACATAAAATCCAAGATGGCGGAGAAAAACGGGAAAAATTGACGTATAACGATAAATTTGCTAATATTTTAAGTACAAAGGCGTATGAGCCATGAACTTGTGCGTTTTAATGCACAAGGATTCCACTGGATTCAAGAGTTTTTGCATTAGAACTCCAGGGACCAAGATAATGGCCACATGTAGAAAGAAATGGGTCGCTTAATATGAAAGTCGATTTTTTCGGATGACATACTTTAAAGATTTTTGTTTGTACTCAAGAAGTTAATAATTCCATGAAAGTATGGAAGCTCTTGGAAATTCTCAGTACAAGAAATTTCAGAAGGATGTCTCCAAAGATAAAAAGTCCATTCATGATTCAGTCAAAAAGAACAAACTGCACTTGTTCAACCCCCCCCCCCAAAAAAAAAAAAAAAAAAAAAATCCAAGATGAAGTAGCTCAAAGACATTCGCAGTAATGCACGCCTTTTTGCTAGACTGAATATAGCATGTCAACAATGGGGTGGAGATTTAGATGTCTTCTTATTCAAAAATAAGCTTTACCCTCCCAGTATTTCAGATGGGCACAAAGTCAGCTTCGCTCCAGTGCACAGAACAAGAAGAACAAGAAAAACCTCCAAACACATTTGATTGTAAAATATTTGATGGTGCCATCCTGATTCATACTTTGTCAGCTGCAACTGCTACTACATTTGATGACTATGCTGAACATGATTTTTCACCATTCCTTCTGCGTGAGTTACAGTATATCAACAGCAAAATAGATGTTGTCTGGGACCAGTATCTACCAAACAGTCTCAAAACATCAATCAGAGAAAGAAGAAGCAGTTGTGTTCGTCTCAAAGTTAGTCCTCAAACAAAAATACCCTACAAGTGGAATGATTTTCTATTGGATTCATCAAAGATGAGCTCTCATTTCTGACAAAGAAAGTGGCTGATGGCGACTGGCCTGCCAAAAAGGTAATCTACATAACAAGTGGCACCACAGTTGTTTCCAGAGGCCCCAGTTATCTGATGTCAGACTGAACACACGAGGAAGCAGATAAACGATTTGTGGTTCACATCATACAAGCACTACAGCATGGGGCCAAGAAATTACAAGTGCCTATATGGTTGACACAGATGTTCTTGTGATCCTTGTAGGCCATTTCTTCAATCTCCTGGAACATTTTCCTGACTTTGAGGTATATGTAGCACTTGGCATTAACAAAGACTTTAGTGTTCACTGATTCAACTCCATACGTCAAAGCCTTGGAGGAAGTATTTCCCGGGCACTTCCTGTATTCCTTGCATTTTCTGCAAATGATACTGTCTCTTATTTCTTTCGAAAGGGCAAGAAAATTGCCTGGAAATAATGGAAGAGCTACCCATTGGTTACCAAATCAATTAAATAAATGTTTTACATGCAATTTATGTCTAGCCCAGAGGTTGGCAACCTGCGGCTCACGAGCCGCATGCGGGTCTTTTAGGACACTTTTGCGGCTCCAGGAGCTTCATAAATAATCATTTATTCTTTCAGAAGAATGAAGGCATCATATAACCATATTAAAGCACGCTGAATAAATTACAGAACACATTATAATATTTTGATTCGCTTTGTGAATATAAGCAAATCGAACAATGTCACCATAACGTTTTGTTTAGATTTAGATATACTGTATATTTCGGTTTATGAGACAATTTTTTTTATTGCGGCTCCGAGAGTACTACATTGAAACTTTAACCCGTCACGTCCCGAACGATTTCGCACCTCCAATACCCCCCAATCCCGAGCTATTTTGGATTTTTTTTTTTTTTTTGGCTAAAACTCAGCTTTTGGTGAGAAACATCGATAATTCATAGAGAAATCGCTCACTTGAGGATTAAAATACTCGATACAGGTAGCAGTACCTCCTTACCTTACTGGATTTTCTATCAGGCTGGCTCCAAAGAAAACGAGTTCTATGGGAGGGTAACTATTCCACACCACTCATAAACGGTAATTATTTATTTATTTTGTACGAATTTATATGTTGTACAAAAGTATATTGGTTTTCAAACAGTAATATAGGCATTATAAGCATTGTTTCACTCACTAACTCATCAACATACCTGACCTTTTTTGGCGATATTACCTGATCATCATTTCTGACTGTTTCTTCCTCTAATGCTATGTAAACTTTGACCTCCACATTGTCATCGATTGGGGAATCACTCTGGCCCTGAATGTCTTTACTGGCCAGGTCACTGGTAACAGGTGAATTGCTGAGACAATGGTGTGTGGGGGGGAAGGTTATGTGGTGTAAAGCATTGTCCCTGCCTGGCATCTTGTAGAGGAATAGAGAAAGGTGTCCCATGTATACGTACCTAAAATCACGTGCAAAAATTTAAAATTGTGCTAATTATGAACCTTGCAATTCTGCAACGTACCAGTACATCAACGGAACTGGCAGTTATATAATGTTGCAACATACCCATACGTCGATAGGACGCCTTGGGTTAAAATAAATGGCTCTTCTAGCTATGAAGGTTGCTGACCTCTGGTTTAGCCAGTCCTTGCGGTCCTTGATGGGAGGACGAGACAAATTGCCCTCCATTGCCGGAGGAGGGGAGGACTCATTGACATCCTTCTCAGCCGAGGAGCCGGTTGATGCATCCTCGGCCATGGATGCAGTGTCATAAGAGTCCTGCCCCTCCTCAGTCTCTGATGGCGGATGGTGAACTTCTGCCGTGGTGTGTGCCTTGTTCATTTCCGGAGCTGGGTCAGTGATTGGACTCACATTCTTCCCGTTGAGTGGGGCCTCCAGCCACAGCCTCTTCCGCTGTGTTGTAATGGGGGTGGTAGGCTGCGGCGGCAGGGCCCGACGTCTTCCTCAGTAAGGGGCAGAATATACATCACAGGCAGAGCACCTGGGGATGATAAGGTGAGGCTGCCCGTTCTCCTCAAAGATCTTGGAGAGGAGAACATGCAAAGACCCCTTATTAACCTCATAAAAAGCCTTCGCCATTGCAACACACATTTCAACAAAAGTGCTTATCTCCCCAGAACTCATAGGATCCCTGACCTGGCGTCCCTGGGCCGTGAGTCGTCGCCGTGCTTGGGCAGAACCCTGCATGGCCATACCTCCCGGCCCAGTAACATCCCAAGCCTCAGGTCCCATAAAAGTTCCAAAGAGATTAAACTCCACCGTCTCTCCATCCCCAAGGGAGCATTGGAGGTGCTGTGGGTTTGGTTTAACGATGGCCTGGCAGCAGGCTTGGAGTAATTACATATGCTTTCAGTCAATTACAATTACAGTTAGAATTACTTGCCCATTATTACATTACAGTTACAAATACAATTACAGGGAGGGAAAAATATGACATATACAATTAAAATTACAATTATTCAGTCTTAATACTTCCAAATTACAATTGCAATTAAAATTACAACCTAGTTTGTGTTCAATTATATTTCAATTACTTATACACAGGTAAACAAAAATAACAAATTGCAGATTACTCAAAACACTTAAAAACTTTTTTTTTTTTTTTTTTTGTATCTAATAATACTGTCTCGTGTAACATGATTACTTCAGAGCAAATCCACCCTTCTCTCTCTCTCTCTCTCTCTCTCTGTTCAGTATATCATACTATATACGTTTATCAAAGTATTTGTGTGATGTAATTATAATTGTTCTTCTCCTAAATGCTCAATTACAATTACAAATACAATTACTATATTACTTAAAAACACAATTACAATTAAATTATAATTACACATAATTAGAAATAACGAATTACAATTACAATTACAATTATCTTAAAAATGTGTAATTAATTAAATTTCAATTAAATTACAATTACAATTACTCCAAGCCTGCCTGGCAGTACACAAAAACATCAACGGCAGTATCCTGGTGCTTGATGAATCTGTACCCCGCCCTAACATTATTGTAAACCAAACCACGGTCCCTTTGATCTTCTGGGTCACTGGAGACTGTGGTCTGTTAGATGCCCCCCTCAACGGGTTATGCGACGTACATAGCTAGCGATCTCTCTCTCTCTCTCTCTCTCTCTCCCCCTGAGGCTGCAAAGGCATGTACTGAACATATCAAATGTTACTGCAGAGCCGAACGTGGTTGTTGCAACTGTATATGTATTAAATCTGGTTCCACCTGAACTAATCTTCGTAACTGCAATTGTGCAAAGGACTAAGCTACTTGTGTTCATAGTGAGCTTGAAGCTAGATTCCACAAGTGTGTTAAAGGTTGTATTGTTGCAACATGCTCGAACTTTAGCATGAATATCCTCAATCAACAGTTTCTTTGGAAACATTAATAATAGAAAATTTATAATTTCTTAGTGTCTGTATGTCTTTGAAAATAGATGAATATATTTCTAGTCTCTGCTGTCTTGTAAGCTCAATTCTAGTTAAAAATGTTTACCATAAATAATGCAGAAAAAATGTGCCATATGAGGTCAGTTTTTGCATCAAGTGGCCCATTTTTTGTTTACATATGGCCGATATCTTGGTTCTTGAGGTTCAGGGGAAAAAATATATGACTTTAGAGGACTCCCCGTGCATCAAAACCTACAAATAGACAGGTCACATGCTTTTGTATCTACACTATAAGCGATGTTATCATTATATGTGTATATCTTCCTTTTTTTGTCCGCCATCCTAGATTTTTACCCCTTAATATAGTCCGATTTTTTTGAAGCATGAGATTTTTTTTTTTTTTTTTTTTTTTTGTATGCCCATAGGTGGTACTCGTCAACAAAATTTGGCACTTTTGTCCAGCGCGTCACAATATTGTCATATTATGGAGTTAATTCCCCTCAATATAAGAGAAATAGAACAGAAAAAAAAAGGACGAAATGAGTCAAAGGAATATATAGGAAATATAACTGATTAAGAAGATAAATACAGATGGAGACAGACACAAAGACAGATAGGCAGGGGAATAAACATAACGTACACATAGATGGACATTTCAGAAGGATAGATATCCCACGAACAACATATACATATGTATATACATAAATACACAGACAGACGGACGGATAGATATACAAACAAAGACCGACAAATTGACATATACAAAATTAATAGACAAATGAACAGATAGATAGCCGGTTGAAGTGCCAAAGAGCGCTACTGTAGAGAATTGAAATTTCTACTAATACTACAGAGGACGAGAAGGTTTTCTGCCCATGCTGAATTAAGCTGGACTTACGGAGACTCGCAGAAAGAGAGAGAGAGAGAGAGAGAGAGAGAGAGAGAGAGAGAGAGAGAGACAGTCGAATTACTCCATAATATACAGACCTTATAATCGCAAGTTTTCTATCAAGCCCAAATTAAGTAAGAGACTCACCAATAAAGCCCTGCTTTGCAGGGAACTCTCCTCTGAGCACTTTCAAACTCTCCCCTCCCTCCTTTTAAGTCCCTAAATTAGCCCGTCAGAAACTGCGACATCCACAAACCTAATTAATTCTCTGCTACATAATTAGAGACGAAATTTGAGTGTGCGCAGCGCGGGAAATGAAGGTCTGGAGGGAAGGATGGGGAAGTTAGGTAGGTGGAGGTTGAAGTTGGGCGATGTGGGGAAGAAAGAAAGGTGAGTGAAGTGTAAAGGTTAGAGTGAAGAATGTGGGGAACGAACAGGTGATAGGTGACAGGGTGATAGTTGGAAAGATGTTTAATGTGGGAGATGATAGATGTGTGACTAGGCTTGGTGGTTAAGCGGATGGGTAGCGAGGGCGTGGGCGCATAATCTTCAAATATTCAAGTGATTTCAGGCACTAAAATTATTCAGAATCAGTAATCGCCGTAACGTTTGCTATGTAGGTGTGGCTAAGGTTCAAAATGGCTTCTAGCACATAAAGTGTAAGGGTGCACGTAACAAAATGCTTACGAAGCCCCTGCTTTGAGCATTGTACTAAAAGACCTTCGCCATTCAGTTTTAAAGGTACTACCAACTTCCTGCTGACCTTCGTAGGAGCAGTGATGTGGAACCGCCATTAATCAACTCCGGGTTCGGGTTCGGTTCCTGTAACAGCATGCCGGTTCCGGAACCAGTTCCGGAACTGGTTTCTGAACAGGGAAACTCAGCTAGGAACATAAAATAAGGGGATGTTTTGTACTACCAAATAATTTCTTAAGCCGAACGGGACATTCAGAGTATTGATTAACTCACTTCATATTTTATATTTTTCTATTTATTGTCTTAATGTATTGCAGACATATCACTGGTAAAGTACAGATTATACTTATTGTAATGCTAGGTGAAATAGGCTCGACTTCTCGGTCCTAGAACACCTAACGTGTAGCGGGGTCCTCTTTCGAGACCGGGGCTTAGTGCAATAAAGAGAGGCAGGACACAAAAACTTCAGGCAATAACCTTTACACGTATATTACCACAGTCAGACACAGGACAAAGTCAGCAGATATTACAACACAATATGTAGCAAATAATAAAACCTTAACTAGGATATTGGTATCTCGCAGGATACTGGCTTAACTGATACTGATGCCAACATAATTAAGTCTAGTGTATTAAGTGTACAGTGAATATGGGCGTGCGCGTGGGGTGGGGAGTGAGTCTCACAGAGGGGGGGGGGGCTAGGGGAGTGACTTGCGACGGGTCAGAACAGAGTTATGGTAATACTGGAGGGATGGGCAAGTATTAGTAATTTGAATTAAATGTTTTCCGATAGCAAAGGGGCTTTGGCAATTGATTCTATTTCTTGTTCACGCTCACACTAAATATTGGGAAGGGGAAGTGACATAGAGAATTCACGGGTAATACGAGTGGGGGAATATTATTAACACTTTCTCTATTATTTCCTCAGAGCCGAAGGTATTAGGAGTGTCTTACTACAGAGGAATTTTCAGGAGGCAGTCTTACTAGTTTCCTACGAAGGGCGTCACTCGTGAGTCTGATTCATCAGATCTTGGTTTATACACTCGTCCTTTACTTCTTCACTGTGATCTTACTTGCCCCGATATTCACCATATTAAGTCACTGTATTTTGTTACACTAGGTTCGGCCAAAGTCACACTTAACCTAAATCATTCTCACTATTTCTGGGGCATCACCACACTTATCATGAGTCACTCATCGTGGGGGGGGCGGGGGAGAAACACGCCGGCGTCAATTCTGCCGGGGTAGGGGCACCGCCAAGGGGAGGCGTGCCGAGAGGGCACGGGACAACTCGAAGGGCGTCCTCTCGCGTCCAGGGCTACAGGTGGCGAAGGGGCCTGCAGTCTCCGGGCTGGGCTCAGGGGTGTGGCCCTCAGGACTGGGGCTGAACAGCTCCAGAAACCTCTGGTTCAGGTCTCGGCCGGAGATGGAAGTCTTACGCCGTCTTGGGGGCGTAGGGAGATCACGCCCAGGCGTCTGGGGAGGGTCTGGAGAGGCTGAGGACTGCGGTCCCCAGAGTCTAGGGGCGCCGACAGGGAAGGACTGCGGCACTGGCCTACACTGGGGTCCGTCAGGTGAGTCTTCTCCAGAGCCAGGCGTAGGGAGTGGAGGCCAGGGGAGCTGTGAGGACTGGCTGGGATGCTCTGGTACGGGAGGTCCGGCCTCTTGTCTCCTGCTGGGACGATGACTCACTCAATGCTTCCTTTTGTCCATGGGGCCCGGCAATTGGCCGTGGCTGCCCAGGGGCACAACTATCAGGTGCCTGGGCCCGGCAGTTGGCCGTGGCCTGAGTGGGGGAGTCAGCACACCTCTGTACACCTTCGGAGCGGCAGTAGGCCGTCTCCTGCTTCAGAAGGGAGGAGTGGCAATTGGCCGTCTCAGGGGCAGCACCTTCGGAGCGGCAATGGGCCGTCTGGCGAAGGCGGGAGCGGCAGTAGGCCGTCTCTGGGGCAGCACCTTCGGAGCGGCAGTAGGCCGTCTGGCGAAGGCGGGAGCAGCAGTAGGCCGTCCCTGTAGGGGCACCTTCGGAGCGGCAATTGGCCGTCTGGCGAGGGCAGGAGCGGCAGTAGGCCGTCTCTTGAGGGGCACCTTCGGAGCGGCAATTGGCCGTCTGGCGAGGGTGGGAGCGGCAGTAGGCCGTCTCCTGAGGGGCGCTGTCTGGAGTTTTGAGAGCAACTCCACCCCTAGCTGATTCAGCAATCCCACTCCCTGAAGGTAGTGTCCTTCTCCTGCAATGATGACGGCGTGACGGCTGAGTGACATAGGGGCGCACGGCCCGGGCTGACATATGTCGTTGTTGCGCTGTATCCCATCGTCTGGTGGCGGCTACTCCTTGGGGTCCGGGTGGGGGTGTCGGTAAGTTCCCGGGGACACTGGGCTGTATACCACTCGCCTCGTTGTCGGGGGCACTATGGTATTCCTCACCTGTTTCCTTCTCGGGGGCACTACGTTGTAAGTCACTCATTTTACTTATAAACAAATTTAAATGTAATTTATTGAGGAAGTCAACTTTCTTCACTTGGTTTACTTTAATAATTGGACACATATGGAACTTACAGATATGCACTTTATATAAACACAAAGATGACAGTTTTAAAAAAGTAGTTAAAGATATTTCCGTAACATGATTTCTTAATGAGCAGAATGATTCATATTCACGTATGATACACGTCTAGGACAGGACAAGGAGGGTAATAGCATGTGGTCGACTCAGTCACTCTACCCACCCTTAATTCATTGTCAGCCGAGAGAGAGAGAGAGAGAGAGTAATAGTACAGTATACTGGGGTTCTGTTCGGAGTTGACGAATCAATTTTTAGTTTTTAACTTCTTGTTGCTGTTCCTGAATAATAATAATAAAAAAATAATGATAGCTGGAACCGGAATCGCCCAAAATCAACCGATTCCAATTCTGGGTTCGGCTCCTCTATGATATGCCGGTTCCAGCGGTTCCGAGTTCAGGCTCGGGTTCAGCTCCACGTCACTGCGTAGGAGTCGCTAAATTAGGTTGCAAAATTATTGATATTGTTCTTCTTCCTTCCTCTTCTTTTTTCTTTTTTTCTTTATCAGTCTTGGCTCCAAAATGAAAAGTTGTACATGACAGGGTTAGGCATCAAAAGCGCTTCATACCAAACTGGGGTATTTCTTTTCATAGCTGGGGTAACATTGGAATTACAGGAAGAATTTCACAATCTAAAAACATTCCCTATCAATGACATCTGTTCTCAAAGTACATAACACACCATGTATCGGTGTTGTCCCATTCCACGCAAGCATTTACATCGACTACAGGGATTATTAATCGGTCAGAAATCGTTTAATGGTATTATTAATACGTATAAGGTAAAGAGCTTCAATAAAAAGTTTTTTATTTTTTTAATTATTGATAAGACGTATGGGATGAAATTTTTTCTTGAAAAAACAAGAGATGAAGACAAAGAAACCAGAGCCCATCTGGAATGGGAGGAGATTCAGAGCTTTATACCCATTACAACATTCCACACTGTACTCACAAAATGTTTGTAGTTAGTGAAATTTAGTCATGGATGAGAAGCTCTGAAACTCTGCCCATCCAAGATAGTGCACTTTTTTCACGCCTACTTTTTTAACGGTATTTTTAAACTTCTTTTTTTTTTACATCGAAATTAAAAGTTTTTTGACCAGGTATTCATCGCTACAGATTTTTTTTCTAGTATGTATCCAGTTTCCTAGCATCACACACACACACACACACACACACACACACGGATATAAAACAAATTCTCTCTCTCTCTCTCTCTCTCTCTCTCTCTCTCTCTCTCTCTCTCTCTCTCTCTCTCTCTCCTGTGTACTGGCGGTCGCTTTTGTATTACTAATTTCTTTCATTTCAATAAACAATGTGCATACCAATTCAAATAACATGCAAGAAATGACTGAATAAATAAGGAACTGATTCTAGTTATCACCATATATTTTGTTTTAGCAAAATGAAACCCCAGACATGCAAAGGGCCAGTTTCCTAAATTTATGTAAAGATATGGAATATTCGTAGTACAGAATTCTTAAAGTTCGTGCTTTTTTATAAAAACGATCAATCTTTCCCGATGAGGTGTTGAATGTCATGCGCATGAACTTTGGTGAAGAAACTTAATTCACAATTTATATAGCAATCATACGTATGAAAAAAAAAAAAACACACACACACAATCAAACCCAGTGCAATATTTTTACTTTCACATGCGCCACTTCCTCCAGACGTATCTTCCTTGTTCTTACCACACCACCATAGATAAATGTTAATTCCCCCCAAAAAAGGTCTGACACTGCAGTGGACCTGTTATAGACTGATACAGAAACGGTTATGGAGAGAGGAAGTTTCGTGCCTGGAAAAAAAAAAATCATGGAATAAGGAACAGCAATGAGTAATCCTGATAGCAATATCTTTGTGTCTGGTACCTTTAAAATATCCTTTGCTTCAAGCTATATTTTACAAATTATGAAACACAAACAGAAATCCTACCTTCAGTATGTCTAAAAATCATGAGACGTATGGTGAAATCCATATTGAACTAAAACACTGCATGCTTGATATAAACGAGTAGTTTCTTTTCTTTTCTTTTTTTTAATCAAATACAAATATTAAGTGATTTCATTAATTGGTAGGCAGTCGACTGCGAACCTTACTATATTTTTGTTGTGTGAATTTTACGATGTGATCCTGGAGAATGTGTATTTGTGTCAACTTATATTTTTCATGACTGGCTTGTCTGTACATGAATGAAGTATGTGTGAATTTAAAGGCCACAAACAAATCTAAACTGATGACATAATTGTTCAGTGAGTTAACCCTTTCAGTCCTATGACCTTTCTCAATATACATCATTTTTGCCGCCGTCAGATGATTTTTTTTCCCGAGAGGATAGATTTCTAGTAGTAAAGGATTAATGAAGGCTATGTCTGTTGTACAACCTTCAGCTCGAATTGTGTCTTCAAGTTGAAAATACTCGTCTGGTGGTAACAACATGAGAATGCATTACAGATTGCAAACATTACCAAGGGAACGCAAAATGGTCTTCACACAGCTACAGTAAACTGATATACTTTTATGCAAATTGCTGTGACGATTAATGAATATGCAAGAACCAAGGATTCCCAAGTCTGTATGTTTATTATGGTTTCACCTTTGAACCCATTCATCTCTATAGGAGGCATAATAAATTAAATTAAAAATAAAGTGAAATAAAAGGCGTCTGTGGGAAGACTACCTGGCCTAGGAACAAGTGGGCAAAGTTTGAAGCAAACTGGTGAAGAAATAAGGGAATGGCACCAAGCTGAAAAGTGTTTGGCGGAAAGAAAAAGGAAGCAGAGAGGGTACACTAGACCATGAGAGTTAAGTGGTTAATAAGAAGTACAAATGGTTATTTTTTTATTGCTAGCAAAATATTTGAAGCGGTTTTAGTAACAAAATACATGAAGCAGTGCCAAGGCATAGCAAACCCGTCCCCGGCTGTCATTTTAGTGCTGACGTGTAAACTCAATAGGATATCTAGTCAAAGATGTCACATATCAAACTTGAAGTAAATAGGGTGAAAACTGACGACTTTATGCCCATCTGAAATTTTAGGCCCATCTGAAATTTTAGGCCCGACCCAATTGACGTTGATCCCCCCATACGCCTAACGGGGAGGTGGCTTCCCTGATGTAATGAGGCATGTCATAGGAGAAATATGCACCATTAGGTTTTGGTTTCATGTCGATATGATGTATTTGAAAGGAGTTATCGTGAAAAAAAAAAAAATTTTTCTTTGGAGGGGGGCCCTTGGACCAATCTGGCCCCAAATTTAATCAGGTGATCAGAAGGCCATAGCCCATCATCCCTGTAATTTTAGTCAAAATCGCACCAGTGGTTTTCGCGTAAAGTTGTTAACAGACAGACAGACAGATAAACAAACAGACAAACCGAGTGAAAACAATATCCTTCCCCAAGCCCCTCCTGGACGGGGACGCGTAATGATGTTCTCTCGATACAAAGAACATAGTGAACAGTTCATTTGACTATATTTCATTAATTTTCTTATTCTTCGTTATGGAACAGAACTAGCACATAAACCCGTCTCTAGCTACACCCCAGTGTATCAACCCCCATCCACCTATTTTCCCCCAGGGACTTGTCCCCACGTTGACAAATTATTTCAATGGGTCTATTATCCCCTTTGAACTAATTTCTCCAATGGCCCTATTTTGCCCATGGGCCTGTTTTTGCTCATGTTCCTATTCTCTTTATCGACATATTTTCCATGTGGAGCTAGTTTCCACCATGGACCTATATTACCGATGGATCTATTTTTCCTTTGAACCAATTTCCCTCATGGACCTACTTTAACAATGAAATTGTTTTTAACCATGGACTAATTTTTCATATTGATGTATTTTCTTGCATGGTCCTCTTTCTCCCTTGACTTATTTTTCCCATGGAGCTGCTTTTTCTTGTGGATCCATTGTCTTCCCATGAGGAGACACTGAATCTGCACAAGGACCCATTTTCACCGATGGACGTATTTTCCCTATGGATCTATTTTTACCCATTAGATCTACAGTATGTTCATGCTTGAACCCATATCCTCAGGGTCATATTCCCATGAACCTATTTTCCCGCACGATCCTTATTCCCACAATGGGTCTATTCACCCCATGGACCTAATTTTCAGAGACTTTCTGTATTTCCCCAAAAGCACCCACCAAATCCATCTTGCTCTCCTCCCACCTGTCCATCCTGCTCAGTTCTATCCTCCAAATACCATGCTCACTTACCCACCTTTTCCACTTAACCTACCCAACACACCCCACTCTGCCCACTCAACCATTCAATCCTACCCACACTACCGCTCCTACCCTGCCCATTCACCCAATCGCTTACCAAATTCCACCTACACGATGACTTGCAACTTTACACACACACACACACACACACACACACACACACACACACCACACACACACACACACACACACACACCACACACACACACACACACATCACAAGTAGAACTGATTGCAGTAGAGATCGACACATCTGAAGGTAAAGTAATTGTAGCCAATTTGTACATGGCACCCAGATCAAACACATGGGAAACAGACGAATATGAGGACCTGGCAGAGAGTACAATTCAGAGTATGAGATCATTGCTACATAAAATGGAAGAGAAATCGGAAAGAATTATACTAACTGGGGACTTCAATACAAATATAAATTGGAATACTCTAGATATAAATAGCCAAGAAAGCTGTTGGGACCAAAAGCTCCTGGATCTCGTACAAGAGTTTTTCTTAACGCAACATGTGAGGGAAACTACCAGAAAAAGAGGACTTGATGTACCTTCAGTGCTAGATCTAATATTTACTAGGCAAGAAAATGATATTGACAGTTTAATATATCACCCTCCACTCGGCAAAAGCGATCATGCAGTACTAAATTACAACTTCAGGATAGCATATGACATAGTAAACAGCAATGACAGTTACAAAAAGAGCCTAAACTATAAAAAAGGAGATTATCAAGACCTAAAGAAGTATTTCTTAGAAGTTGATTGGGAAAATGAGCTTAGAGGACAAGATTTAAATGCTGTATATAAAAAATTTTGTGAATTTTATGAAATAGGAGTCCAGAAGTACATCCCACAGCACAAAGAAGCAGATAAGAAAATACAGAAATGGTTCAATATAGAATGTAAAAAATCAAAAGAAAGAAGAGATTTGTTGTGGAATAGATACAGAAGACACAATAGTGAAAGGGCGTATAATAATTACAAACAGGCAAGAAACGACTATACAAGAATAAGGAGGGAAGCCCAAAAACAGTTTGAGGAGGATATAATAAATAAAAGTAGTGATCAACCAAAGCTGTTTTACAGCTATATCAGAAGCAAAACCAAAGTAAAAGATATAATACAATCCATTACGGACGAGGGAATCACTTATACACAAGAAAAAGATATTTGTGAAGCACTAAATAAGAATTTCCAATTAGTTTTTACAGAAGAAAAAAATTTTGAGAGGGACTATGTGGAACACGCATGTCCACACATACTACCAGATATACAAATAGCAGAAAAAGTAATACAGGAGGAGTTAAGTAGATTAGACAGAGGAAAAGCAAGTGGTCCTGATCAAATTTCATGTTGGGTATTACGAGAATGTGCAAAGGAGTTAAGTAAACCATTATTTATAATTTTAAAGAAATCCTTGAGTCAAAGTAAACTACCTGATATTTGGGAAAAAGCAAATATTGTCCCCTTATTCAAGAAAGGAAATAGACAAAATCCACTCAGCTACCGACCAGTATCACTGACCAGTGTTGTAAGCAAGGTATTAGAAAAACTTATAAGAAAAGCTTGGGTAAATCATCTAGAAGAACACAGTATGATAACAGAAAGACAGTTTGGTTTCAGAAAAGGAAAATCATGTGTTACTAATCTGTTGAGCTACTATGACAGAGTAACAAACACAATACAGGAAAGGGAAGGATGGGTGGACAGTATCTATTTAGATTTCAAGAAAGCTTTCGACACAGTACCACACCAAAGACTTTTATGGAAACTGTACCATCAAGGAGGAAGTCGAGGCAAACTGTTTTGTTGGATGCAAGACTTTCTCATAAAAAGAGAAATGAGGACAGTACTAAGAGGAAACTACTCATCGTGGAAAGAAGTGACTATAGTGGCCGCGGCGAGAAATGAACGCCAGGGTGTGGTCAGGGGCTTGACCGGGATTCCCCCAGTCTTGCCACGTCTCCACATGTCACCAGCCCGCTCTCCATCCTCGCCCCTTACTCGCACTCTCTCTCTCTCTCTCTCTGAAAAATAGTGTACTTCCGAATTTTTTTTCTCTCTCTCTGAAAAGTAGGTAGGTAGGTAGGTAGGAATGTAGGTAGGTAAGTTGGTAGGTAGGGAAGTAGGTAGGTAGGTAGGTAGATAGATAGATAGATAGATAGAGGTAGCAACACACACACACACACACACACACACACACACACACACACCTCCGTATTTTTTTTTTTCTCTCTCTGAAAAGTAGTGTATTTCCGAAATTATTTTGGCTTTTTTTCCACACCACCATTGAGGTAAAAGTCTAGGCGCGTTTTTTTTTATAGAGGTTTCCCCATGAGGCATAATCCTCTCTGATATTTAGTCCGAAAATTCATCGGAGAATTCATCGGAGCATTCTGAAATGTGTATGATGAATGAATCCACATACATTTCAATTGCTCTGTCTTGCTTCGTGTCGTGTTCCTGAAGTTCTTCGGCATGTCTGACTGCTTGTTTCCAGTTTTCTGGAGTGACGGCACTTATGGCTTCTGTAACCAAAGGTTTGAAGTCAACCATTTTAAAGCTGTTCCTTTTCGATATGTAGCACTTCATTTGAGCCCAGATCAGCTCTATGGGATTATATTGGCAGTGGTACGGTGGTAATCTCACGACGCGATGGCCTGCTTCTATAGCAATTGTATCTGTCACATATCTTTTCGTGTCCGTACGGTAAGTCTTTGTCAGCTCATATAACTCAGCTTTTGACAAAGCATCACTGACTGCAACTCGCTTTTGCATCAGCCAGTTCTTGATGTCGGCTTTTCTCCATGAAGATGTAGGCAATTTCTCCACTTGTCTGCTATGGTACGATGCATTATCCATCACAATGACTGAGTTTGGTGGAATGTTGGGTAGCAGCTGCATACGGAACCATTCTTCAAAAACTGTAGCATTCATCTGATGGTGGTAATCACCATCATTTTTTGCTTGAAACACCAGCTCACCATTATTGATGAAACCGTCTGCTGTTCCAGCATGGAGAATAATCAGTCGTGCTCCTTTTCCTGTGGGCGGCTTAACTCCTGTTGCTCCTTGAGATGAAGTATCAGTCCAGCACTTTCCAACTGTGTAGTTTTGGTTCACCGAAGTTTCATCAAGATAAACAAAGTTGTGGCCGGACTGTTTAAGCTGCCGCATTTCTCTTAAAAATCTTGACCGAGCTGCAACGACATCAGTTCTTTCCATAAGGAATCTTCGGCCATCAACCTTTGCAAATCTGAATCCTGTTTTGAGCAGGACCTTGCGAAGGGAAGTTTCGCTACCACAGTAGCCGATTTTTTCACTGAGCTCTTCTTTTATTTTGTACACAGTTGGAATTTCTTTCCTCTCATAAAACCCCAAGACAGTTCTTCTCAATACACACTTGTCAAAGTCATCAAAACCTGTAACAGGTTCAGCACGAATCTTCTTCTTTGGTGAGGTGAACGTGAGTTTCTGTGGTGTAGCTTGAGATGAAGAACAAATTCTTCTCCTGTTGATTCGCTTGTCTTGGTGGCCATAGCTGTGCGTGCAACTGCTTTTGAGAGTGGCATTAAAGGTGCTCCATTTTCCTTTTCTTCTAAGAAAAACCTGCTTACGTTGTAGATAACAGCCTTAGCTTGGCTGTGAAGTGGCCATATGGCGAGCTTGAAACAGGAGAACGATCCTTAGCGAGACTGTACTTGCCTGAGGGCAGGTCAGTTCTGGCGAGTGTATAATTATAGGTCAGGCGGAGGTATCGGCAAGGCCGTACTCCCTCGCTCATATGCCACATTTAGGAGGGGGGGGAACCTTTATACAGAAAACTCTCCTTGATTTTTACCTCAGTGGTGGTGTGGAACAAAAGTCATAATAATTTCATAATTAGTTTCGGAAATACACCAGTTTATATAGAAACCGAGAGAGAAAGAGAAAGCCAGAGACACAGGGTAAGGATCATGGAGCGGGGCTGCAGCGGTGGCCGATGGTCGGTGACATGTGGATATGGCTACAGTGGGGGAATCCCAGGTCATTTCGCCTGCCCCACCACAGCGTTCAGTTCTCGCTGCGGCTACTATAGTGGAGTACCACAAGGTTCAGTGCTGGCACCAATCATGTTTTTAGTGTATATAAATGATATAAACAGTAACACTGGAAATGAGAGCTATCTGAATATGTTTGCAGATGATGCAAAAATACAAAGGAGAATTACTAACACAGACTCTTGCAAAGAGCTACAAGAAGAATTAAATAAACTTCATGAATGGAGTAGTACATGGCAAATGGAATTCAATGTGGACAAGTGTCATGTAATCAAGTTTGGTAAAAGTGGAAAAAGACCTGATTGGGATTATAAGTTAGGAAATAAAACCCTATACACATCAGAAAGAGAGAAAGACCTAGGTGTGATTATCAATTACAGACTATCTCCGGCTGACCACATCAGTGAGAAGGTACAGAACATGTATACACTGCTTGCAAATATGAGAATAGCATTCACATACATAAATGAAGACGTGCTAAGAAGGATAATAACATCATTCATTAGACCAACCCTGGAATATGCATCAGAAGTCTGGAGTCCTCATCTCAAAAAGCATATAGACAAGATTGAAAAAGTTCAAAGGGCCGCTACAAGATGGATACCAAGCTTAAGGGACCTAAGCTACGAAGAAAGGCTAAATAAACTGAATCTACCAACTTTACAGGAGAGAAGGAAAAGAGGTGACATGATAATGCTATATAAGTGCATATCAGGGAAGGAGAAAATAGACATAAATGATTACTTAACATATGGAGAAGCATCAGCAAGAGGACACTGCAAAAAACTGCATAAGAAGAGAGGTGATAAAGACGTAAGGAAATTCAGTTTCCCAAACAGAGCAATTGATCAATGGAATGCACTACCGAATGAAATAGTGTGTGCCAAAACAATTCACAAATTTAAGGATAAGTACGATAAATATGGTTTAAGACACGGGACAGTAAGAGCTTGACTCATTCCTGTAAAGATACAATTAGGTAAGAACAATTAGGTAAGAACACACACACACACACACACACACACACACACACACACACACACAGAATGAGGCGCAGGTGCTTTTATAAAGTAGACGTTGTTCCTACATTCATAAAATGAACAATATACTCGTACTGCTGATTACCTGGTAGTTCATAACTGTACTTTAGGACATCTTCGTTCATATGGCATGTTTCATTCGTTTCATAAATGAAAATCTCTGCAAGAAGGGATGCAGAGGTAACAAAGCTTTCCCTTCTCAAATATCAAATCTATATTAGTATATGCTCAAATGACCTTCAGTAGTTAATAGGCACAAATCTATTTTAACTAAGAAGAGTAATGAATTATTTTAAGTTTTTATTATGCGAATTCCGAAAGCTGTTTCATTCGTGCCTGAAATAGGCTTTTACTTAAACCTTGTGACCTGCCCGAACTTTTTACCCTGTCCTTTTCTTCTCTCCTACTCAAACCCACCTCAACCTCCACCTGGATCATGGGTGCAGGATAGTGAGTTGGGGTGCCAAAAGCTTTCTGTTCTTTCAACTCGTCCCCAGGAGCAACTTATTTCTACACCTTCCCTTCCTTTTTCCCCTCTCCCTTGCGACAATATTTTTCCTCGTCAAATCCCTTCATTCTTCTACGTTCGTTCCTTTCTTTATTTCTTCTTTCTTTTTCCTTTTTATCTGCTTTTCCTCTCGTTATATGCTGTTCTCTTTTTGGTTCTCTATTCCTCTCGCATCACACTACTCGTTCCTATATCTTCGTCTACTCCAGAGGTATCTTTGTTCTTCCTCTCTTTATCTACATTCTGCCTAGTTTTCTCCACACATTATGCTGCCTATAGAACATTTTTAATCAACAAATGTTCCAGCTGCATCCATGATCATCAGGTATTTCTCATTTCGCAACACTAACAACATTTTAACAACTTTCAGTTAAAGATTTAACAGTTATTGTGCAAAGTGTTTTCTTTGAAGGCTGCAATAAAAAGAATGCTTATACTCAAATTGTAAAACTGTTAGAATGTAATCATACACTAAATTCCTTAGAATGGTATATATTAGTCCATATTATGCAAAGCACCAATCAACTTTTATTTGTATTTAACTTTGTTGGTACTTGGATCATATTATCTTTACTTCTGTTTACGCTCAGTTTTGGCCTTCTTTTATACCCTTGATAACGTCCTATTCACTTTCATTCTATTCTTTTGTTGGCATTTATATTGTGCCGAGGCGGAAGTACCAAAGAAAAGAAATGCACCTGAGAAAATATAAATCCATAGCATGAACTTATCTAGCAGAAAATACTCAACACAGACTGTACAAAGAAAAACAAGACAGACGACACCTTTAATAGGAGCACCCACCTCTGCAATATTTTAAGGGAAAAAAAAAAGTATTCAAGGGGCAGACGGTGAGGTGAACCGTGGAGGTCCCATACTTTGGGCAGTCGAAGGTCCATTACTGTCCCAAATTTCGTTTGACTACGTAAAAGCTATGGCTCTGTCCCCCCCAGGAGAAGTGCCACTTTGAGAGGTGACTATAATGGATCTCACCCTGTCTAAAACGTAGCTGGGGCGAACGTTTACCGGTATGCAAAATTTCGTGTCCTTAGGTAAAAAATCATGACCTTGCATAATGCTATAGCCAGGACTCCCGGGGACCATACCACCCATAGGATTGCCTTTGGTGGTTTCACTCTGCCTAAAACCTAGTCCCAGTAAAGATCTACCACTGTGCAAAATTTCATGTTCTTAGGCAAAAAAGTATAGCATCGTCCCCACTGGGGCCCCACTCCCCTTGCCTCACGCCTCGCGGTAGAGGGTGGCCATCGGAGATCCCACCGTGCCTGAAACGTGGCCGGGATAATTGACTATCAATATGTAAGATTTCGTGTTTCTAGGTAAAAAACTATAGCCGTGCATAACGGTTTTGCCAGCATGGCTGGGACCGCCCCTTCCCCGGCGACGGAGTGACCCTTAGTGTTTCTACCCTTACCAAAACGTAGACGGGGAGAACATCTATCAAAATGCAAAATATCATGTTCGTTGGTTTAAAATTTTTGCTGTGCATAATGACTGTCCGAGACCCCTCTACCGTGTGGGGTAGCCCTCGCAGGTCCCACCCTTCATGCTAATGACTTGGAGCTAGTGAAACTCCACCACTGTTGAGAAGTTAATGTTCCTAGGTAAAAACTGGCCGTGCTGAACGGTTTTGGGTGGGACCCTGGACCTGCCTGCCTCGTGTGGGGCAGTCCCTTGGGATCCCACCCTAAATGAAACATTGTCCTGGGAAAGGTCAACCACTGTGCAAAATTTCGTTTTCCAATTATTCCTCTCATAAGGCCTGGGCCCTGTTCTTTAAGAAAGAATAATAACATAGTAAATGAATCAGTGAGGGAGGAAGGGAGTGACACATTGAGAGACAATCACTATATTTGGTTGCCCCTGTGGGTGCAGCAAAAAAATAATTGAAATATTATTGTAGGATGAATTAACAAAACAAATAAACAAACAAGGTTGGTATCAACAATCAAAAGATGATAGAGGCTATTGTGTCAGAGCTACCCTGTTGTTATTAAAACCCTGTATGTATAACATAAATCCATGAGAAACATACACAGAAATGAGGCTTAGGCTTTGTTCATATCTCTGAAATTTTGCAAAAACATTTTGTTTGGATACTTTTTGGTGATGTCCCGTTTACAGTTTCAAACCAGTATAATGCCTTGCATCCGACTGCACAAGTTTCTTTTTTGCTTCTACTTGACGATTCAGTTCAATTTACGGCACATGACTCGTAATCAAGGTCTTACTGGATACTATAAGGGAAATAATAGTGTCTTGACATAGTATGAATGAAAAGTACATCATAAGATAGCAGTTTATGTTTTACTTTTTTGACAGATCTCTAAACCTCGAACCACAGACTCTACTGCAGCTGTGTTATTTCATTCACTTTAACCCCCTAACCGCGGGGCGTCACTTTCGTGACGCTTGGGAGCAAGGGATCATACCGCGGGGCGTCGCTTTTGTGATTCTGTGTTATTTTGAATTCACCTGGGCTTCCAAGTGGGGGTTTGTATCATCTATCAGTACTGCCAATGTCCAACACTAGTCAGCACTCCTATTCTCATCTGTACTCCCATCCATTGTTGACAATTTAGCCATTTCTCCCCATTCTTGACTCCCCTCCCTACCACCCCTCCATTACCCTATCCTCTCGCCTGCCTGGCCGTGCTACACTAAGTAAATCTTCCCTGGAATTTTTCACTGATTTCATCCATTGAAATAAGCCCTATGCCCTATTCTTATACCAAATATTATATACAAGAAAGAAATAAGGTAAGTGAGAGTGCCATATACCTGGAATTGGCTAATTATCACCTGACAACACTTCACGTGCACTCGTTCACTAATTTTCGCTATTTCCTCTTGAAATATGCCGTATAATCTATTTTCGTAATAAATATACATATAAGGAGGGAAGGGAGAAGCCTAAGTGATATTTACATCAACTGGAACTACCTAATTTATAATGTATTGTCTAGATTTCCTGCCAATCATTTCAGTGCTATAAATAGCTGTGTCAAGAGGCTAAACGTTGGCAGTGCTGCTTTCCCTAGGTAGGCCTCTACCCCGGCCCACCCTCATCAGTTCACTCTCATATTCCGGTGTGGGGGTACGTCTGTTTGCTCTTGCTAGCTTCAGGGCCTTTCCACCCCCATGCAAAGGGCCCTGTGACCTTTACCCCCTACGAAACCTCGTGTAGAAAGAGGTAAAGGACTGACAATTGATAAAAGAGTAACTACGATCTTTCTATTAAGTAAAACAGTGCAAGTGGAATTGTAAATAATGTGTAAGCAGCAAGTGAAAGTAATGTATGTAAATATACGTGAACAGTGGAAAATAGTTTTACAAGTTACTTCAAGTGACAGTGCATAACACAGTGTAAATAAAATAGAAATGTAAATAACGTAAATAAAATAGAGAACGTAAATAGAAATGTAAATGAGTAGTATTATAAGAATACGAGTATATACCCTAGGAGTAATGAAAGTGAAAGTTTCACTCTAGCATGTCTGAATACTATGAGTTATGAGAGTGAAGGTGAAAGTGACATTCACTCTCAGTGCTAGTATACAGGACGAGAAAGTGAATGCTACGTATTTTACTGAAAGAAATTGAATCCCTACAGTCACAATAAACTAATACTACTGAAGGAAACTTATGGATAAAGACTGTAGATATATATAAGTGTTATATAGTAATAGAAATATAAAGTGTGAGGGGTTTTATGAATAATAAATGACAGAGTACCAAGAGCGAACTAGCGCAAGTGCGACGGTCAGACGTTCTCGTAATTTTCATTGCTTTCACAGTGTTTTTTTTTTGGAGTATGGATCCCAAACTACATGAAAATCATAAAGTAGTGTTTATAGTGTTAATATCTGGCTGTGGTAATCATATTACGGGTTGTCGGGAAGTGTAAAGTGGAGACTTCGTTACCCAACTTCAGAGGTCTCCACAAGTCCTACGGTAACCGACGAAGGCTCAACAAACATTCCAGGAGAAAGCTGAAGGTATGTGCCATAAGCATATGTAATTTTAATATTCTAGGACTAATAACTGATTTTTGGCAAATATTTTTTGAGAGTGTGTCGGAGCCCGAATAACCCCGCGGCACACGCAAAACATCGGTAAACATGCCCGCGGTGTAGGGGTTAAACATTAACAACCAATCTTTAACTGAGCCTCATCACAAATGTTCTGTAACAACCATTGAATTCGATCTCTGATAGACTGGATTCACATTTGATTTTTATTATATATCTGTAGTAAGGCCAGTCATTTTAACCAGCCCCATCCCGACCACTTTTCCACCTCTGACTCCCCCGAATCCTGACCATTTTTGGAAAAATTTTTTTTTGGCTCAACCCTCCGCTTTTGGTGAGAAACATCGAAAAATCATAGAGAAATCGCTCATCTGAGGTTTAAAATACTCTATACAGGTAGCAGTACCTCCTCACCTTACTGTGTTTTCTAGCAGGCTGGCTCCAAAGAAAACGAGTTCTATGGGAGTGTAACCTTTCCACATCACTCATAAACGGTATTTATTTATTTATTTGGTACGAGTTTATATGTAGTACGAGAGAATACTGGTTTTCACACAGTAATATAGGCAATATAAGCATTGTTTCACTCATGAAACACATTAACATACCTGACCTTTTTTGGCGACATTACCTGATCATCATGTCTGACTGTTTCTTCCTCTAATGCTATGTAAAGTTTCTCCTCCACATTGTCATCAATTGGGGAATCACTCTGGCCCTGAATTTCGTACCGTGGCATGATATGGCTTTACTGGCCAGGTCACTGGTAACAGGTGAATTGCTGAGACAATGGCATGCAGGAAGGGTGGGAGGTCATGCTGGGTAAGGCATTGTCCCTGCCTGGCATCTTGTAGAGGAAGGTGTCCCGTGTATACATATACAAAATCACTCGCGAAAATTGAAAATTGTGCAAATTAGGGACCTTGCAATTGATTCACGTTTATGTACGTCAGTGGGATTGGCAGTGACAAAACGTGTGGATGTTAATTCATGTCGATGGGATGCCGCGGGTTAAATGTACTCTTTCAGTATTAAGAGACAAATTTGTGCATAGAGAATTCAGGGTATCAGTATTACCATCTTTCCGTCTTTTCAGTCAGAGTCCACATAAAGCACTGACTGACTTCCACAGTTTTGTTTAAGACTTGCATTCTGCTGACATATATATTTATTTTGTTCTTGATATTTTTCCGGAACTTTTATTAACCCTCTCGCGCATGCATAAGTTTTATAAGTTTTATGGAACACGATTTTATTCAACCGGCCGACCGACCAGCCCGCCCATGCTCTGCTGAAAACACGTATTCTCGCCACCCAAACCGAATGGACTTCATTTTTTGGCTGGCATGGTTACCTCTCAACTTATTTACTCTATGAATCCAGCATTTTTCTGTACTTTTCCCTTTTGCAGACAATATTATTCAACATCGAGGGTTTCCCGTATTCTAATGGCAGTTGATCCTAACTCCTCCATAAAAAAAAAGTCTCCCATAACCAAAACAAAATCCTCTGAAGATACCAAGAATAAAATGTACATGAGATATTCAGACTGAAGGGGTAAATGGTTTAAAATGTAATAAATTCAAACCCAACATCTAAGCCGTGTACTTTTTCAGAATATAAGGTACGCTGTTGGCAGGTGTGCGGATTGTAGGATTTGCGACCAGTACCCCCACCCAACCTCAAATGATCTAAGTCAGTTTCTTCCCGTCGTGAGCTCTGCACTACCTCTAGATGGGCCAAAGTACCTGTGCAGTTGTGAGGTAGAGCAGTGAAGCTGGTGTCCTCTGGTAAAGACAATTCCCATTAAATGTCATGTTTTCCAGAATACCACAGCTTTGTTCATGAAACTGGTACTGGCAATTCGCTGAGCTGGCAGATGAGTATCATATGTGCCACTGAAGCTTACATTAGGCAGGGTTTTAGTAAATTTTGCAACTGCAAAGAAACATAAAGCATCATATAACTAGCACTGACTGCAATAGGCATTGTAATATCATCCCTGGCCATGAAATTGCCACATAATGTTGCCACGGGGAGGGGGGGGGCGAGGGGGATGTGCTTTAATTTGTTGTGTAAAGTCCTATCTCCAGCGAACTATTGATTGTGTCTGATCCCATGTGTCTGGGAGTACCAAGTGTTCATGAGGCAGATGAGAAGGATAGTGTCCTTCTTGAGGAGTGAGAAAGACAGATTACATGTCACTAGAGAGGAAAATAGTGAAATAACGAAGATTAGAGACATAATTCTCTTATAACATTCTTTGCCTAACTGCTGCATTAGACTCTGATATGCGCTTATCAGTTACGACAATTACATGAACTGGTCCTGAGTAGGTTTCTTGCCTCGCAGTAACTATTCTCTGAATGGCTGCTTTATCGTGAAAGGTGCAACCTGATTTGCTGTCGTACTATAGTAAGCGAGTACGCAAAAGGAACAGAACTAAGTGCATGCTGTGAAGAACTAATACTGAGAGAAATGTTAACTTTCCATTAAAGTGTATGTGTGTGTGTGTGTGCGTGTGTGTGTGTGTGTTAGTACATGCATTTAGCAAGGCGAGGCCATATAGTATTAATTGGTGTGTGTGTGTGTGTGTGTGTGTGTGTGTGTGTGTGTTAGTACATGCATTTAGCAAGGCGAGGCTATGTAGTATTAATTGGTGTGTGTGTGTGTGTGTGTGTGTGTGTGTGTGTGTGTGTGTTAGTACATGCATTTAGCAAGGCGAGGCCATGTAGTATTAATTGGTGTGTCTGTGTGTGTGTGTGTGTGTGTGTGTGTGTGTGTGTGTGTGTGTTAGTACATGCATTTAGCAAGGCGAGGCTATGTAGTATTAATTGGTGTGTGTGTGTGTGTGTGTGTGTGTGTGTGTGTTAGTACATGCATTTAGCAAGGCGAGGCCATGTAGTATTAATTGGTGTGTCTGTGTGTGTGTATGTGTGTGTGTGTGTGTGTGTGTGTGTGTGTGTGTGTGTTAGTACATGCATTTAGCAAGGCAAGGCCATGTAGTATTAATTGGTGTGTGTGTGTATGTGTGTGTGTGTGTGTGTGTGTGTGTGTGTGTGTGTGTGTGTGTTTTCCAATCAAATCTTGAAAAGTTGTGTACGAATTTTCACCAAAGCTTCAGGAAACAGGAACTATGTGGATGTGCAGAAGCCTATTAATTTTGCTGAAGGCTTGGTCAAAGACGATCGAATGCAAGCCGCCATAATTCTTACCGGTCCCCGAGCCCCTCCGGGGCGGGGACGGGTATTGTTTTCACTTGGTTTGTCTGTTTGTTTGTTTGTCTGTCATTCTGTCTGTCTGTTAACAACTTCACGCGAAAGCTAAGGGTGGGATTTTGACTAAAATTACAGGGATGAAGGGCTCTGACCTTCAGATCACCTGCATAAATTTTGGGCCAGATTGGGCCAAGGCCCAGGCTGTAGGCCCCCCAAAATGAAAACTTTTTTTTTTTTTGCCATAATTCCTTTCAAATTCGTCATATCGACATGAAACCAAAACCAACAGGTGTTTCTTTCAAATCTGCATCCTATAACATGCCTAATTACATCAGGGGGGTCGTCCCCCATTTAGCAGTAGGGGGTCAGTGTCAGGTGGGTCGGGTCTAAAATTTCAAATGGGCATAAAATCGTCAATATTCACCCGATTTGCAATAAATTTAATATGTGACATCTTTGACTAGATGATATCTGTTGTGTTTACATGGTAAGACTAAAGTGGCTGCCGGTGACGAGTTTTCTGTGCCTTGGCACAACTTCTTACTTTAACATGGATTGGCTTTTAACGAAATGCAGTGGCTGAATTGTGTAGAGTTTTGCCAATTGTCTTCAAATTTGGTTTGTTGATAAGTTACCTTATCCAGTAACATATTCGTCGGTCGATTAGCATTTGACCCCTGAATGCTATTGTTTCATTTAATATGGATTGGCGTTTTGTGAAATGCGGTGACTGAGTTTCTTCAAATTGGTTTGTAGGCAGCTTTAACATTAGCCAACAATATCTTTTGGCGAGCGATTAGCATTCGGCCTCCGAATGCTTTTGTTTCATTAAAAAATTTCTTTAACGTATATATTTTCAAGTGAGTATATGCTGCCGCTTTCAGATCAGTCAGTCACCACAAAGATTGATGATGACCTCTTGAAACACTATCCCGCCCAATCACGAATCCTAAATGGTCAGGACCTGGTCGATTTTCATAAATGCACGGTCTCACATTCATGTCTGCTCACGTGGCTCTATCAGTGCATCGTCTTTCATGCTAATTATGTTGATGACATGTTTTCCAGTATATTCTTGCTATCCTCAGACAATTTTATTTGGCTTAATAGAGACTTTCCGAACTGAAATACATGTAGCCTTCATTAACTCATATCTAGGATATTCTCTTAATCAAAGTAAAATCATCTGTTGGAAGCAGAAGAAATAATCAAAATGCCGTCCTCTAGCAGAAAGGGTTAATGGTTGCGGATGTCACGTTTATTGTGCCCACCCTTTCAGCAGCGACACTGTAATTACATTCAGTCCGCTTTTCCCATGCAAAATCACTGCTTGCGCAGTTTGGAGGCACTTGCTGAGCCTGGAAGATCAGATATAACCATCATAAATTCTCATAAAAGATGTATCTTTAGGGATGAGTATATCGTCTGGAGGTAGGAAAAATAAAACATGTCACCAGGTTAAGAATTCAGGGTACTTTGACAAGGTCTTTTGTGTTACCCATCACTTTATTCATTTATATGGTTCCAATCATCTCTCAATACACCGGTTAGCTTTTATATATATATATATATATATATATATATATATATATATATATATATATATATATATATATACAGAGTCTCTCTCTCTCTCTCTCTCTCTCTCTCTCTCTCTCTATATATATATATATATATATATATATATATATATATATATATATATACTCGTATATCTTTTTATCTAGCTCTCCATTTTCCATTTATTTACCTCCAACTATATCTCATTTTCATTTCCATTTGCCTACCTCTCATGTATTTGTCTGTATTCATTTGTTTTTTTTTCTCTGCTCCTCGATACATCAGTTTCCACCTGTTTTCTCAATAGCTCGCAGTTTTCTTCTCCCTCGTAGGTCCTCAAGCCTGAGTTAATATTGTCGTTGATTTCTGAGGCTTTCGAGTACAACTTCCATACCATGTTATTTTACTTCCCATTCATAAATTCTTATATCTTATTTCCGATTTCTTCACTGATACAGTGTGCATTAATATAATACCAATGAGAAGCGGGATTTGCTAGTTAGGTAGTGCTGGAGTATTCCCGAAGATTCACGAATTTTTCGTGACGTCTCAGAGTTGCCAGTTAGCCTGCTGTTTGTGAGTGGAGGCATTTTGTAAAGATATGGATTAAATTTTGTGCTCTTTTTCTCTATAATGTTTTATTTATGTGATTGTTAGATTATGTAATTTTATCTCAGTTTGTATGCTAAATAATTTAGAGTGTTATGAAGTGTAAAGAACCTTTGGCATGTGTTGGATGTCTCCGAGTTGGTAATTGGTGCCCGTCGAGAGTGTACTCGAAGATTCGAATATAATGCAAGCTTATGTAAGGATGGAGAAGAGACTAGAGCAGTTTGTCAGTTTCAGTTCAGTTTGAGTGTAGTTCAGTGTCAGTGCAATGCGGTTGGTGAATATAGTACAGCTCCGGTACTTGTGTAAACAGTGAAGTTGGCAAGCATTAAGTGTAATTATTTAGTGAATAAAGAGAGTGAACTTATAAAGCCAGTGTTTATTTACGATGCCTAGGCTGATCATGTGTATTGTACACAGAAAGGCTGACCTTAAGAAGAACAACCCACTGCGCAAAATCCTTCCTAAATTAAACTACTGCTGTTGGAGCCTGTGGCAGTGTGGGAAGGGGACAAAACAGTGGTGTCAGGATTGTGGATCATTAAGTGGTGCAGTGAGTCTAACCTCCGACATGGAGGCAGAAAGTGTACAGACACGAGCCCAAGCAAGGCAAGAGGAGGTAATGCTGGCTGCAACTATAAACCTATTGCAAGCACAAAGTGTACAACTACAAGCCCAGAATGAAGGTCAGAAAGAACTCAAAGAACAATTAAAGGCACAAAATGAAGGACAGAAAGAACTCAAAGAACAATTAAAGGCACAGAATGAAGAAATCAAAGAACAATTGCAAGCACAGAGGGAACAGCTTCAAGAAGCATTACAGGAGCAACAGAGGGAATTACAACTGAGGATAGAAGGACACCCATATGCTTTCATGGGGGAAATGAAGGAAGAACAGGAACAACTGAAGGAGGAAGTATACGCTGAGCTATGGAAGTGGAAGTAAGAGGTAAGCAATTATGTGACGGGGTGCAAACAGCAGGTAGATGACCAACTGAAGACAGTTGGTGAGGGAATTGTGACAGAATGCAGACAGCATGTAGATAACCAGATGGAACATGTGCTCGACCATGTAAAGATAATTAGTGAGAAAACTGAGGTTGTAGAGAAGTTTTGCACTATTGAGCCTCAGACTAGTGTACAGGGAGCATATGAAAAGAATGGACAGTGTATGATGAATCTTGACGGATCCCAAACATCTAAAGGTAGCATTACACGGCTGAATAATCAGAATGCAGAAGATTTAAGTCCTAAACTTAATAATGATGCCCCGGTTTTTAGGCCCCAAACCAATGAAGTGCATGGCTATAATGGGGGTACAATTAAAAAGAAACCTCAGACATTTGTTTGTACGGTATCTTGGGAAGCTTACAGTGAGCAGTTTGAGTTACTTGCTCTTCAGAATGGTTCGGATGAGAGGCAGAGGGCAGTGCAGCTTGCTACTAGCCTCAAGGGTGCAGCAATGGAAATTCTGGGCCAGATGTCAGTGAAGGAGAGGAACAGTTATCAGTCCCTAGTTAAGTGCTGGAGGACAGAAATGGGACATGTACCAGACTGAGGTTTACAGAGAAAGATTCTGGAGCCGTGTACGAGCTTGAGGTGAATCCCTACAGTAGCTTGCTCATGACCTGGAGAGTATGGCATACAAGGCGTACCTTGGAGCAGCACCTAACCTGTTGGCTATTCTTCTGAGGGGCCAGTTTATCAACGCTCTTGATGGTGCAGAGTTGATAGTGCACGTGAAGCAGGCACAACCCAGAAGCATGCAAGAAACACTAGCCAGGGCTCTACAGTTTGAGTCCTATGTCAGATCCAGTATGTCCACTTTTCAGGCACGTTGTAGTGCAGGATTCAAGGCAGGAATGGGGCAGGTACATGAAGTGGAAAAACTCGAAGGAAGTTGCTGGTACTGTGAAAAGCCAGGACATAGGAAAGAGGACTGTTACAAGTGGAAGAGGGAACAGGAGAAGATAAAGGGAAGTTGCTGGTATTGTGAGAAGCCAGGACATCGGAAAGTGGACTGCTACAAGTGGAAAAGAGACCAGGAGAGGATCAGAGGAGGCTGCTGGTTCTGCAGTAAGTCAGGACACAAGAAGGCGGATTGTTACTAATGGAAGAAGGAGCAAGAATAGAACAGTGCAAGGAAACCTATGATTGCAACAAACGGGTGTTAGACATGTGGTGAGGCAGAACATTTCAGCTATGATTGTCCAAATGAGGAGGGTGAGGGTATATTAGAAAGGGCTGGTGACAAGAGGCAACAACCACCGAGAAAATGCAAGAGAACTACAATTCATACTGGGCATGAAGATGGAAGAACAGATGGTAAGCAGTGTAGTATGAATAGGACTCTTAGCAAGATATGCCTCCAACTGCAGTGACAGGGCCAGTAGTAGCTGAAGAAGACCTGAAGAGGATGCAGATGGAGGATGCAGATTTACAACCAGTGTTAGAGTGCCTGCAGTGGAGTACAGTGCAGCCATCTTGGAAAGAAGTTTCCAGGTTAAGCCCTGCAACCCTGAGCTACTGGCGTCAGTGGGAACTTCTTGTTTGAACCACGGACTACTACAGCGTCAACAGGAGACACCTCATGGCCTCAGCAAGTTTTGGCAACCGGTGGTTTCAAAGAAAATAAGGTCCGAGATCTTGGATGAGTCTCATAACCAGATCACTCGTGGGCATCCGGAGGTGACGAAAACACTAAGTCTGCTGTGACAAAGGTTCTACTGGACTGGCATGCGTCAGGATGTTGAAGAGTTGTGTCGAGCCTGTGATGTATGTTGTGCCAAGAAGGGACCCAAGAAACGTGGTTGCACCCCCTCTTCAGCTGTACTAAGTGGGTCCACTGATGGAAATAGTCAAGGTGGACATTGCTGGACCTCTGCCACTCACTGAGAGAGGAAACTGGTATATATGTGTCAGCACAGACTACTTCACAAAAAGGCCAGAAGCCTATGCCATCCCTGATCAAGAGGCTGCGACTGTTGTTCAGGTGTTGGTTGACCAGTTCTTCAGTCGTTTTGGGATGCCACAAGAGCTACATTCAGACCAGGGTAGAAATTTCGAGTCTGCTGTGTTCCTTGAGTGCTGCAAGTTACTTGGGATCAAGAAGACAAGGATGACCCCACTAAGGCCACAGTCAGATGGGATGATCGAAAAATTCAACTGGACCCTGGGAGAAGAACTGGCCAAGTACTGCATAGAGGGATGAATGGAATGGGACCAGAAATTACCTGTGTTGTTGATGGCATATCAGTCTACATCCTATGAGTTTACCAGCTACACCCCTGCAAAACTGATGCTGGGCCACGAGTTATGTTTATTCGTTGAATGTTAATGGGAAGACCACCTGATGAAGAGCTGCCTACAGACACTTCCAGCAATGCGAAACACATTCAGGAAAGACTGACTAAGGTGCAGTCACTCATAAAAGAAAAGACCCCCCCATCCGTGTGAGAGGCAGTATAACTTGCGGCTCTCAGTGTTCGTAACAGTGCATCTGATGTCAGGGAAACTGGGAGTAATGAGGGACGTTGGAGGGGAAGGGGGGGTGCTAATCTGCACAAAGCACCACTTCAATCCACTTTTCGAGTCACTTGTTTTATGTTGTTCTTCACACAATATTTACTTTACCCTCATATTCATACAAGAACAAAAGAACTCACTAGTCAGTGCATGGGATCATTGACATATGATAGTCTATCTATCTATCTATCTATAGCCCGACGCCCTAATCCCACAAAGGGTGGCCGCAGACAAAACGCCTCCAAGTCGCTCTGTCACCCGCCATTTGACTACCCTCCCCCCAACTCACCCCCCCTCCCTCATATACCTCTCAACTCCATCCCTCCACCTCATCCTCGGTCTACCTCTCCCTCTCCCTCCCTCCACCTCACCTAAATACACCCTCTTAGTCAGTCTTTCATTCTCCATTCTCTTCACATGTCCAAACCACCTCAGTGTATTTCTCCTAATCTTCTCAACCACATCCACATCCACCCCACAGCGTTCCTTCACTTCTTCATTCGTCAACCTGTCCCTCCACGTCACTCCACATGCTCCTCTCAAGTAACTCATTTCCACTGCTCTCATTCTTGACTTGTTCCCCCCTGGGGGGTAGGGGGTTTTCAAGAATACTCCCCCAGTATCCCTGCTTGTCGTACGAGGCGACTAAAAGGGTTGGTGGTGGGTTAGTGCCCCACCCCGTAAAAAGAACTAACTAAAAAAGCGAACAAAGTGCCTCCATATGATAGTAAATTATATTTTTGAATATCTTTGGATGTTATTTTTCAGTAATGCCGATTTGGTATATTTGTGTGTAACTAATTGTAATGATAGAATTATATATATATATATATATATATATATATATATATATATATATATATATATATATATATATGCAGAGTTTTGAAGCGAATGTGAATGTGGTAATGATGGGAGATCTGAATGCTAGAGTGGGAAATGTAGCAGTTGAAGGCGTAGTTGGTATGCATGGTGTGCCTGGAAGAAATGAAAATGGGGAACGAATGATAGCGATGTGTGTTGAGCGAGAGATGGTGATTGGGAATACGCTGTTTGAGAAGAAAGATATTTATAAGTATACATGGGTGAGACAGGAGGGTGGAAGGGTTGTTGATAGAGCCTTGATGGACTATGTGGTTGTGTCTAGGAATGTAATAGGAAGATTGTTGGATGTGAGAGTTCTGAGAGGGGAGGGTGGAGGTATGTCTGACCACTACCTGGTGGAGGGAAAGTTAAGAGTAGGTAAGAGATGGATGAGAGCTAGGAGGGTTAGGTGTGGCAGGGAGGTTTTGAAAGTGAGTGAGTTGGATAAAAGAGAGAAAAAGATAGAGTATCAGGAGAAATTGAAAGATGAGTGGAACGCAGTGAAAGATCGGGAAAATGGCAGCGTGGAGGAGGAATGGCAGTTGTTTAAGAGTGCTGTGGTGGGGCATGCAGAAGAGGTGTGTGGTGTGAGACGTGTGGGTGGTGGTGTAAGGAAAGGAAGTGAATGGTGGTGCGAGGAAGTAAGTATGGCTGTCGCTGAGAAGAGACGTGCATATGAAGTGTGGCTGCAGAGGAAGGATGAGATGTCATATGAAAGGTATAAGGAGAAGAGGAATAGAGCGAGAAGGGCTGTGCGTGATGCTAAAGTGGCAGCAGATGAGAGGTGGGGTAGGCGGCTGACAGAGAATTTTCAGCAGAATAAGAAAATGTTTTGGAAGGAGGTGAAAAGGGTGCGAAAGGGAGAGTCTGGGAAGGAAGAACGAGTAAAAGCAGAGGATGGAAGGATGTTAATTGAGATGGATGCAGTAAGGAAGAGATGGGCAGAGTATTTTGAAAGATTGTTAAATGTAGAGGAGGAAAGGGTGGCTGAGATTGTGGCGGATGGAAGGGTGCAAGGAATAAATGTGTTGGGAGAGTTGAATGAGTCTTTGATCACGAAGGAGGAAGTGGAGAAGGCAGTAAAGGAGATGAAAGCAGGGAAAGCTGCAGGTATGGATGGGTGTGCTGTGGAATGCCTGAAGGGTGGTGGAGTGACTATTGTTGACTGGTTAGTAAGATTGTTGAATGTGTGCTTTGAGAAAGGTATGGTGCCAATTGACTGGGCAAGTGCTTGTGTGGTCCCGTTGTATAAAGGCAAGGGTGATAAGTATGAATGTACTAGCTTTAGGGGTATAAGTCTGTTGAGTGTTGTAGGTAAGGTGTATGGTAGAGTGTTAATTATGAGAGTTAGAGAGGGTACAGAGGGAGTAATTAGCGATGAGCAGTGTGGCTTTAGGAGAGGGAGGGGATGAGTTGATCAGGTGTTTGCTGTGAGACAAGTGTGTGAAAAGTATTTAGCGAAAGGCAAGGATGTGTTTTGGGCATTTATGGATTTAGAGAAAGCGTATGATAGAATTGATAGGGAGGCTTTGTGGACTGTTTTAAGATTGTATGGACTTGATGGTAGGTTACTAAAAGGGGTGAAAAGTTTTTATGTAAATAGTAGAGCGTGTGTAAGAGTGGGAAATGCTGTGAGTGATTGGTTTCCCGTGAGAGTGGGGCTGCGACAGGGATGTGTGATGTCGCCTTGGTTGTTTAATATTTACATGGATGGTGTTGTAAGGGAGGTGAATGCAAGAGTTTTAGGTGGTCTGAGTCTGGTAAATGTTGATGGAGGAGAGTGGAATCTGAAGCAGCTGCTGTTTGCAGATGATACTGCACTGGTGACTGATTCAGAGGAGAGATTGAGAGAGTTGGTAGAGGAGTTTGGAAGGGTGTGTGAAAGGAGGAAATTGAAAGTAAATGAGAATAAGAGTAAAGTGATGAAGTGTACGAGGTTGATAGATGGTAGGGGGATGAATATAGTTTTGAATGGTGAGTTGCTTGAGGAGGTAGATTGTTTTAAATATCTAGGGTCACATGTTGCTGTGGATGGAAGAATAGATGCAGAAGTGAAGTTTAGAATAAATGAAGTAGGAAAGGTGCTGGGAGGAATGAAAAAGTGTTTAAATGTCATTCGCTTAGAATGGATGTAAAGAGAAGGCTGTATGAGGGTGTTGTGGTACCGACTGCATTATATGGGTCTGAAACATGGAATATGGGTGTAGCAGAGAGGAAAAGTTTGAATGTAATGGAGATGAGATGTCTGAGGAGTATGTGTGGAGTGACGCGTATGGATCGGGTGCAAAATGATGAAGTGCGAAGGAGAACTGGAGTTGTTCGGGAGATGGCTGGTAGAGTTGAGCAGAGGGTGTTGCAATGGTTTGGGCATATGGAGAGAATGGATAATGAGCGATTGGTGAAAAAGATAACTAGATCTGATGTGAGAGGTGTAAGGCTGAGAGGAAGACCACGAATAGGATGGATGGACAGTGTGAAGAGAGCGCTGGATGCGAGAGGGATGTCTGTTGAGCAAGGAAGAGTGGCTGTGCGTGACAGAAATAAATGGAGAGAAATTGTGAATGAATAAGTGATGACGTAGCCCTGAGGGGATATTCTCCCGCCTTTGGTCTGATCAGCTAGTCAGGTCAGGTGCGGGTAAGGGGATGGGTCTGTTATGATGTGGCAGGGGTAAACCAGTTCTGCTGTCGGGCCCTGCTGCGGATGTCACTGATTGCATTGCCCAGTTGACCCTTGTGCGGTGTGGTGCGGTGAGGATCTGTCCGTTCTCCCCTTTGGGGCTAAGATGCGAATGAATGTGTTTGAATGGATGAGTAAATGGAGAGTGAGTCGTCCTGTCTCGGCTACCTCCCTTTCCTTGGGGGAAGCAGCCTAGGTATATAGATAGATATATATACCGCCCCAAACCCACAACGTATGCTGCATCTTGCAACTTTTTTTCACACTCAGTCCCAGCATACAATGAATGTCTTGCTATTGCAAGGTCTGTCATTTGCACATTTTTCAAATTTTGCACATGATTTTTGGTACGTATACACTGGACATCTCCCTCTACCCAGTGCCAGTCGAGGAAATGCCTTATCCCGCGTTACCTCCCCCTCTCTGCACCCCTTTGTCTCGGCAACTCACATGTTACCAGTGACCTGGCCTCGGCAACTCACATGTTACCAGTGACCTGGCCAGTAAAGACATATCGTGCCACGGTACGAAATTCAAGGCCGGAGTGATTCCTCAATCGATAACAGTGTGGAGGACAAAGTTTACGTAGCGTTAGAAGAAGAAACAGTCAGAAATCATGATCAGGTAATGTTGCCAAAAAAGGTGCAGTATGTTGATGTGTTTGGTGAGTGAAACAACGCTCTTATTGTCTGTATTGCTGTATGAAAACCAATATACTCTTGTACTATGTATAAATTCCTACCAAATAAAAAAATAAATATCAAATATGAGTGGTTTGGAATAGTTGCCCCTCCCATTGAACACGTTCTTTCTGGAGCCAGCCTCCATTGAAAACAGAGCCACGTTAGGGTATTGTTAACTGTAGCAGGATTTTAAACCTCGGGTGAGAGATTTCTGTATGAAATTTCGATGATTCTCATAAAAAGCTGAGATTTAGCAAAAAAAAAAAAAAATCGAAAATTTGTCGGGTGTTGGGGGTGGGTTTTATAATAAATTAGTCGGTACGGGGCGGGATATGGACCCTCTGTGGTACAGTGGCAGAGTGTGCGTCTCGCACGCTGGTGGATGCGGGTTCGCCTCCCACCAGAGTTATAATAACTTTGGGAAGCATTCACTGAGCCACTTACTTCTTTGGCGGACATAAGGGGTGCTGTGGTCGAACCACTAGTATGCTTGCACCCGGTCGGCTTAAGGCGGGCCGATTACACTTGGTTCACAGACTATACACATATCCAAGGCCGCCCCAACATTACAATCACACTCACAAACACTTCTCACCCTACATAGTCTCTACCAGACAGCCTAAGCCACTGGGTAGAGATACATTGGCTGTATCGTTCCTGCTTCGGTAGGGATAGGCCGGTCCTGTAGTGGACACTCAACTGATGATGATGATATATATATATATATATATATATATATATATATATATAAATATATATAAATATATATATTGTTACGGAACAGAGAAAGATAATGTACACTTTAAGTGAGAATACTAAAAATTATTACTGTCCAGTAAAGTTCCAGGTTCAAAAAAAAAGAGTTAGGTAAAATTATAAGTTAAAGTTTAATGCTCAAACTAACAACTAAACATTCAGGACTCATAAGGATAATGTAATGGCAAAAAACAGGTTAAATATATGGTTAACTGCAATAGCTCTATTAACACAAAATTAGCATGAGTAAATATACCTAAGTCAGCCCTGATAAAATGAAAAAACACTGGATAATGCTCAGTTAACGCAAGATATTACAGATACAAAATATTATTACCACTGGCTGACAATATGAATTACAAAAACTTTACTAGGCCTACGAATCACCACCTTATGCTATACAGTACAAGAACAAAATGTAATAACACTTATACTCATATCACACAGCTGCTAGATGGTTGGAGACTTCCTGAGCACTCACAATAATAACAACTGTACAGGGGAGGACAGAGATGTGAGCAAAATGAGGAGTAGATCTAAGTGGCAATTAATGCAGAGACTGAGCTCATTATATAGGGGCCGGCAGAGCTTGATACAACTTGTAAGAAGGACGCGCAAATGAAGCCATAGGGGACAAAGAGTTGACACTCCTGCTCTGAACAACAGAAAGAACGACTTAATCTACTATAAGGGAAGAGGGGGGGGGAGTGAGGTAGAACACGCTCGTGATCAAACATGCAGCATACTGTACATTAGAATTACACAAAGGATGATGAAATCATAGGCTATGTAACACCTCCCCACAAAGAAAAAGAAATTTACAAAGGAAATTTCTTATTACTCTAAAACAATCTGTCTAAAGTCTAGATAAGCAATCTGCAACAACATTTTCTTTCCCCTTGACATGTTCTATGTCTAATGAATACTCCTGAAGAAGTCTTAGGAAGAGGGGCCACAATATCCACCAACACACGGGTGAATGGCGCCTCAAAAGGAGGAATGGGAACTAGAGGTGCAACCTTTTCGGTCTGATTACACTTCCCCACAACTTGACAGGTGTGACAAGACTTACAATACCAGGAAACATCCCTGAAGATACCTGGCCAGTAGAAGTGTTTCAAAATGCGTGCCACAGTCTTCCTCACTCCAAGGTGTCCTGCCAAACTGGAATCATGAGCCACTCTAATGATATCCTGCCTACAAACACGAGGGATGACAACTTGATGTACAACCTCCCATTCACAGTCGGCTGATGCTGTTGGGGGTCTCCACTTTCTCATAAGTACTCCTGACTTTATATAATAACAAGTAGAAACACCAGATGACTCTTCCTCACTGCAAGCAGAGTTAGCTAGACCTTTCAACTCAGGGTCAGCAACCTGCAACTCAACCAACTCTTGACGAGACAAATTATCAACACTGCGGGGTACTGCCTCATCTGGTGAGTGGTCCAAATTAGCAAGAAAAGTGTCAGCTAGGATAACATCATCATCATCATTATCCTCTAAGTCACCAGTAACTTTAGACTTAGCCCTAGTGACAGCACATGCAGAGAACACATCAGGGACATCACAATTCTGGGCCGCAGCCACTGGCTCACTAGACAACTGAGGAGCTGGACACACTTGACTTCCACCAATATCATTTCCAAGTAAGAAAGTTACACCTGACATTGGGAGTGTCTCAACCAACCTAACCATAACGGAACCATTAACAAAACCAGACTCTAAATTCACTCTGCACAGAGGGACAGAGAAGTTATTATTCCCTACACCTTGTAAGATTACAGTTTCATCAGAGGAATTAACATTAGAGCCTAGAACACTGGTCAGCATAAGGGATTGGCAAGCACCTGTATCACGATATATTTTAACTGATTTCCTGTCATTACTGTCCAGAGGACTGACAAAACCATCAGACAGGAAATTAGCACATGAACTCTTGAGAGTGTCACCCACGTTACTGCTCAAAAGAGGAGCTTCGTCATGAGAATTTAATTTACCCCTCAAAGCAGGTTCAGTTAACTCAGTTAAAGAATTCTGGGAACTCTCAAGGGTGGACACTAGACCAATTGACTGAATATTTAAAGACTCCTTTTTGTTCACATCACGCTGTCTCCTGAAACATTTCTTCTTAGTATGACCAAGCTTACTACAATAAGTACATTTACTTTTCTGACATCTAGAGGTGGAACTGGTATTTACTTCCTGAGAAACATCATCTTTATTCTCTTTCCTGTTACCTGTACTCTGAGTAGAGGCAACGTACTTACTCTCAGCTTTCCTTTTTTCATTAGAATATCTCTTGTGAGTGAGAACATATTCATCAGCTAAAACTGCAGCATCAGACAAATTATCTATTCTTTTCTCATCAAGATATAGGCTTACATCATTATTAATACACCTTTTGAAGTCCTCCAGCAAAATCATCTGCTTAAATTTACCAAAATCAGAATCCACATTCTTAGAATTTAACCACTGCTCTAACAGATCTTCTTTGATTTTTGCATACTCAACATGGGATTGCTTATCTTGCTTATAAGTTGTCCTAAATTTTACTCTATAAGCTTCAGGAACAAGATCATAGGCCTTAAGAATTAAGCTCTTAACTACATCATAATTATCAGATTGATCCTGAGGCAAAGATCCATAAGTTACTTGAGCTTTACCGGTGAAAACAGTTTGAAGGAGTACTGGCCAATACTTTTTGGGCCAATTAAAACCTGTAGCTACCCTCTCAAACAACTGAAAATACTTTGTTAAATCAGATTCATTAAAAGGAGGGACAAGTTTAACATTTTTAGCCACATCAAAATCATCAGAGCTAGATGATCCAGTTCCACCTTGTTTCATGCAATACTCATGGTCTGCCTGAATCCTAGCTAGTTCAATTTGTGCCTGAGCCTGTGCCTCCTGAATACGAGCATTTGCCTGAAATTCAGCCTCCTTATCACGGGCCTCCTGCAGGGCTAGCTGTAACTTAGCTAATTCAATCTGCGTTTGCTCATTTGGAGGAGTTACATTAAACAAGCTTTCATTAATCATGTCAACAATTTGATCTTTAGAATGATGAGAGCGAACAGCAATTCCCAATTGTTGAGCAACAAGCTTAAGTTCATTCTTTGTTCTGTTTTCTACATCACACACTGTTTGCACATTTGACAAAAAATCTTTGGCTTTATCAAGCGTAGTAATAGTAGACATCATGAATAAGTCACAGTCACAAAATATCAAGCAATATCCTTATGATAATATCCTGAATATCCTGATAAGAGGTCGCCAAATTTATGTTATGGAATAGAGAAAGATAATGTACACTTTAAGTGAGAATACTAAAATCATTACTGTCCCGTAAAGTTCCAGGTTCAAAACAAAAGAGTTAGGTAAAATTATAAGTTAAAGTTTAATGCTCAAACTAACAACTAAACGTTCAGGACTCATAAGGATAATGTAATGGCAAAAAACAGGTTAAATATATGGTTAACTGCAATAGCCTCTATTAACACGAAATTAGCATGAGTAAATTTACCTAAGTCAGCCCTGATAAAATGCGAAAACACTGGATAATGCTCAGTTAACGCAAGATATATTATTACAGATACAAAATATTATTACCACTGGCTGACAGTATTAATTACAAGAACTTTACTAGGCCTACGAATTAACACCTTATGCTATACAGTACAAGAACAAAATGTAATAACACTTATACTCAAATTACACAGCTGCTAGATGGTTGGAGACTTCCTGAGCACTCACAATAATAACAACTGTACAGGGGAGGACAGAGATGTGAGCGAAATGAGGAGTAGATCTAAGTGGCAATTAATGCAGAGACTGAGCTCATTATATAGGGGCCGGCAGAGCTTGATACAACTTGTAAGAAGGAAGCGCAAATGAAGCCAGAGGGGACAAAGAGTTGGCACTCCTGCTCTGAACAACAGAAAGAACGACTTACTCTACTATAAGGGAGGAGGGGGGGGGGAGTGAGGTAGAACACGCTCGTGATCAAACATGCAGCATACTGTACGTTAGAATTACACAAAGGATGATGAAATCATAGGCTATGTAACAATATATATATATATATTGTTACGGAACAGAGAGAGATAATGAACACTTCAAGTGAGAATACTAGAATCACTACTGTCCCGCAAAGTTCCAGTTCAAAACAAAAGAGTTAGTTTTTTTTTTTTCTTTTTTTTTTTTCTTACGTGTCCGACTCTGAGCAAAGGCTCAGGGCCTATTTCTTGGGGGAGGTAAAATTACAAGTTAAAGTTTAATGCTCAAACTAACAACTAAACATTCAGGACTCATAAGGATAATGTAATGGCAAAAAACAGGTTAAATATATGGTTACCTGCAATAGCCTCTATTAACACGAAACTAGCAAGAGTAAATTTATCTATGTCAGACCTGATAAAATGAGAAAACCGGATAATGCTCAGTTAATGCAAGATATATTATTACAGATACAAATATTATTAACAATGGCTGACATCAAACACTCCACATGAATCACAAAAACCTTACCAGGCCTACGAATTAACACCTTATCCTATACAGTACAAGAAAAAATGTAATAACACTTATACTCAAATTACACAGCACCTAGATGGTTGGAGACTTCCTGAGTACTCACAAAAATAATAACAACTGTACAGGGGAGGACAGAGATGTGAACAAAATGAGGAGTAGATCTAAGTGGTCATTAATGCAGAGACTGAGCTCATTATAAAGGGGCCGGCAGAGCTTGATACAACTTGTAAGGACGCGCAAATGAAGCCATAGGGGACAAAGAGTTGACACTCCTGCTCTGAACAACAGAAAGAACGACTTACCCTACTATAAGGGAGGAGAAGGGGGGAGTGAGGTAGAACACGGAAGCTTGGTCACTATGGAAGCCACGAGGCGAATCGTGATCAAACATGGAGCATACTGTACGTTAGAATTATACAAAGGATGATGAAATCATAGGCTATGTAACAGTATATATATATATATATATATATATTACTTGAGAAAGTAAAATATTAAGTAATTTTGCTTAACTTACACATATCCCTTTCACTGTTGGTAAAGGGCAAAATTAAAACATTATTTATGGGTGTTGTTTTTAATGTTACTGTATCCCTAAACTCTTGTATCTAAACCAAATTATTAAATTAATGCATTTATGTTTCTTGTTTCAATAGCCATGTTACAAATGAACTTGTAGTATTAAGGGTGGCTGTATTTTTTGTGCACAGGTGTAACCTTACAGGTCCCTCCTAATACACGTGTGAATGAATCAAAATATGGAGTGATGCAGTGTTTCATGCAGATCAGCTCCCCCCCTACCCCCACAAACACCACTCCTCACCTTCCCTATCCCTGACGTCAGGTACACTGTTACCAAAACTGAGAACCGCCAGTTACAAGGCCTATCGCTGTTTTTTTTTTTTTCCTGTTATCAGTGACTGTACATCAAGTGCAAGGAGCCGTTAACTTTTCAGGAGAGGGGATGAAGTGCAGGTATGATGCCAAGGCAAGTGAGATGAGTTTCAAGGATGATGACAAAGTTTGGTTATACAGCCATCAATGGTAGAAGGGACAGTTACCAAAGCTGCAGAGCCCGTGGGACGGGCCTTACACTGTGTTGGACCGCCTATCAGACGTAATGTATCGGAATCTGGGAGGCAGGAAATCTCGCCCAAAGATGGTGCAAGTGAATCATCTGTGGCAGTACCACTGACCAGGACAGTAAAGCTGGGACGTCTCCGTGGAATCATGCTCACCCGCAGCCAAGGATGTTGAGGACGACCAGGGAGCTGAAGTACAAGAGGATTGTGACAGTTTCCCAGTAGAAGTGCATCAGGAAGAGGATCAAGACATTCCAGGAAGAGTGGACTGCGTGGAGGAGCAGGGACATCGTTGGAAGTGGCATAGGAGAAGACCTGGTAAGTTGAAGGATTATTTTGTGTTTAATTAAATAATTAGTTTGAATTAAGGATTATGTTTTTATACATTGTGTAGTTTTGTCGGGACGACAAAGGACTAGGGAGAGTGTAGTGTTGAGAAGCGGGATTTGCTAGTTAGGTAGTGCTGGAGTATTCCCGACGATTCTCGAATTTTTCGTGACACGTCAGAGTTGCCAGTTAACCTGCTGTTTGCGCGTGGAGGTATTTTGTAAAGTTATGCTTTAAGTTTTGTGCTCTTTTTCTCTTATGTTTTATTTATGTGATTGTTCACTAGATTATGTAACTTTATCTCAGTTTGTATGCTAAATAATTTAGAGTATTATGCAGATTAAGAAAACTATGGCATGTTTTGGATGTCTACAAGTTGGTAACTTTTGCCCATCGAGAGTGTACTCGAAGATTCGAGTATAATGCTAGCTTATATAAGGATGGGAAAGAGACTAGAGCAGTTTCAGTTCAATTTGAGTGTAGTTCAGAGTCAGCGCAGTGCAGTTAGTGAAGATAGTAGCGCTCCAGTACTTGTGAAAACAGTGAGGTTGGCAAGCATTAAGGGTAATTATTTGGTAAATAAAGACAGTGAACTTATGAAGCCACTGTTTGTTTACCGTGCCTGGGCTGATCTTGTGTACTGTACACCGAAAGGCTGACCTTAAGAAGGAATACTCACTTGGCTATGTCCTTCCTATACTGAACTATTGTTGTTGGAGCCTGTGGCAGTGTGAGATGGGGATGTAATAATATAAAGGAATATTGATATGCCTGATACAGAAATAAAGTGGCGAGGAAGACTCGACTGAGATTCCAACTGACAATGAAGGCTCAGAAAAGTGATCCAATTATTACTGGATATATCATAATATCATTCCTATAGTGACTGTGCATTCCACAAAAGTTTTTTTTTGCATGTTAATGATGTAAATTATGTCGATATCGAAACTATATATACTTCAAAGGAGAAAGTTTAGGTGCACCATGCTAAATAATTCGCATAAGAAGAGGTACAGTCGCAATTAAAAAATAATGTCCAGTCTTGTCGATGCCGTGGCCAGGAAACCAAGAATGGTCTGGTTTTTGGACACAGCTTCAAATCCCCTCACCTCTTCTTTCCTCCTTATATTAACAACACCACTTCCTTTGAGTGAGAGTTGGCTCACTCCTATGCTTCACGGTTTGAAGCACACACACACACACACACACACACACACACACACACACACACACACACACACACACACACACACACACAGTATTTGAACAAAATTATAAATTAAGAAATATTTGTGCATTATGTGTAAAACCGATAAATCTTCATTCCTTCATGTATAGTACATATGTAGACAGCATCACAAAACATTTGAACATCACAGTGCATTTTGTGACCTTATTATTAAGCATGGGACTCACCTTAAATGAATGAGAAAAATATGTTCATAATATTATTATTTAAAAAATAAAAAAAGACACCCGCATGTGAGCACTCTGCCTTGCCCACAAATTAAATCGGAAATTAAAAATTCTGGTGGTATGTCTTATCTGTGCCATGTTTTGGGCTTCGTGCAAACACCCCTATTAAAGCATCTTTCCTATCACAACCTCCTTTCTGATCGTCAGTATGGTTTCCGTCAGGGACGCTACACTGGCGATCTTCTCGCCTACCTTTCTGACTACTGTTCATCCTCCTTTCGGGACTTTGGCGAAAGCTTTGCCATCGCATTTGACATCTCAAGGGTTTTCGATCGAGCTTGGCATATATCTTTAATGTCCAAACTGCCCACTTACTGTTTCTATCCTTCTATCTGTGCCTTCATCTACAGCTTCCTTTCTGGTCCTTCTATAGCCGCTGTTGTAGACGGCCATCGTTCTTCTCCTAGATCTATCAACAGTGGAGTTCCTCAGGGCTCTGTCCTATCACCAACTCACTTCCTTTTGTTCATCAATGATCTTCTAAGCTGTACATCTAACCCTATCCACTCGTATGTTGAAGATTCCACCCTTCACCTTTGGGTTCCTGCAACGTCCATCCCAGCAGTTACTTAAACAAACAAGGGATGAGGCTATGGCATACCTGTCTGACTTGGTTCGTATCTTTGACTGGGGTAAAAATAATCTTGTTTTTAATGCATCAAAGAGTCAGTTTTAACACCCATCAACCCGACAGAATCTTCCACAGGAGTACCCACTAATGTTTAATAATATCCAGCTCAAGCCTGCATCATCCTTGAACATGCTTGGGGTTTTATTCACTCGGGATTTATCTTGGAAAAATCATAATACATCTCTTGTAAAATCAGCTTCCACGAGATTAGGTGTGCTACCGACTCCTTACCTTCTTTACCCCTGCACAGTTGTTGACTTTGTACACGGGTTTTATTCGCCCCTGTGTAGAGTACAACTCTCATGTGTGGGGAGGCTCCCCACATACAGCTCTTCTCAATAGGGTGGAGTCAAAGGCTTTTCATCTCATTAACTCTCCTCCTCTTACTGGCTCCCTTCAACCTTTGTCTCTTCACAGCACTGTTGCCTCTTTATATCTTTTCTATCACCACTTCCATGGTCACTGCTCCTCTGAACTCTCTGCTTGCATCACTCCACCTCTACGACGGGCGCGTAGCACCCGTCTAGCAGCAAACTCTCATCCCTTTTCTGTCCAACTCTACAAGAGTTAACCGTTACTCCCAGTCCTTCATTTATGCAATGGGCCAACTCTGGAACTGTCTCCTTCTGTCTGTATTTCCTTCTTCCTATGATCTCCAGTGTTTCAAATGCAGTGTGTCCAGGCATCTTTAAATGAACAGATCTTGAGTTTGGCTCACTTTTGTATTGTTTTTGCTATTTTTTTCTTGGAAGGAATGGTTTGTGGGCTCCTGGCCTTTGGTTCCTTCTTCTTTGCATTAAAAAAAAAAAATTACAAATGAACTACCTCCCTTACAAGTAGGAGAGAATATTGTCTCCCTTGCATTATCTTACATTTGCTTTCATGGAAAATGCTCCAACGAAGTTACATCCATTGTGCCATTTCCACGCCTTCCCTCTTGGTACATGGGGATATGCTAGCTGTCGTGCTTTGACCGTCACACTGCCATATTGCAGAACTTCTGGCTACCATAATTCTTATATTCCCTGAGGATTTTCCCTTTGGAATTTGCTTGCCCTGGTTAGTTTCCTGTCTAGGCTTCAACCCACGGCAGCTCAAGTTCAATTGCCACATTTGGCCAACTTATGCTTCCGTTATTGTTAGTCACATTTTCTTGCTTGGTTTCTTGTTTAATTGAGGCAGGCACTTCTACCCTTCAGAATTAACTGATTCTGACCATACTTGGACCCAATGACCAGCTTATGACCTAGCTGTGTGCAAGGTTTTGGTTGCTAGGCAACTACTCATTGCATAGCAATGCCCCCTCCCCCCAAAAAAACGTGTTTTTCGTACTTTTCACGTTTTGAGCATTACTAATGGGCGTAGAAAGCTCTGACTTTGTAAGGCTTAATCATGAGGTCATTCCATGTCACAAGTGTGCCATCCGTTTTCCTCTCCTATAATTTTTGAGTGACAACCCGCGAAGATTGGCTTCAATGACCCTATCAACCAGCACCAGTTTTCAAAAATGCCCCCCTAGTTCCCCAGTGGCTTGATGGAACTGAAATAAAATTTGCACGCTTATCGACACTAAAGAGTCCTACAACTTTCTACTGTACACCTATTTTCCATATTGGCCAGGTCAGGGGTCAAAGGTCATCAAATGAAAAAACTGTGAAAATAGCTAAAATCACTACTATGCTCGCACGAAATGACATGGTTCTTGAGTGAAATGTTGCACTGGAGCACCTACATAAAAAAATTAAAAAAATGACATTTAGTGTCGAAACTCACTTTTAGTCGCTGGCAGCGCTACCTAGAAATTGTATATCTGGTGGTCCATTTCACGAATTTCAAGTTCCCTAGCTCCACAGTGGGTGGGTGGAAACGAAACAAACTTTTCATGCTTATAGACATTATTAATGAGTACTACAAGTATGCTTCGTCCATGCATGACCTATATCCGCCATGTCAGGGATCAAATGTCATCAAATACACTTTAGCAGAAAATCACTAAAATCATGACTAGGCTCACGCAATGTGCTAAGGATCCGAAGGTTATTGACCTAAAGCCATGATTCTAGAGTGGGGTTTTGTCCTTCGGTACCGCCATACAGGAGTGACTTTTCATACCGAAACTCACCTCTGGTCGCCGACAAAGCTTGGTCTGCATAGAGCTGGCCATCATTGTCTACCAGCTTGTTTAAATGAATGGAGGAAACATGGACAGGTAGTCTGGTGTATGGACTTTTGTTCATTTTTAATTTGTTTTTCCTTCTTCTGTTCATGGGGAAGTGGTGGCTGAATTGGTAGAGAGGCGGCCTGCAGTCCTAAATGGACTCATGTTCGAATCCCAGCTGCGGCAGGGAACAGTTTAAGAATTTGAATTTCATAAAACAAAAAAAGCAGACTTTCCTGATCTACCAGATGCCCCGCCAATATGGCGTAAAAATACCCCCGCTAATATCAATACGCCAGTCCTACATGTACGAGACAGGCCTAGCATGTATTTAATTTAGACAGTAGGTGTTAGCGCCGAAGTGGTGACATGTGGAGGTGTAGGAGGACTACTGGGCCTTGGATTAGACCATTGACCCCAAGAAATAGGCCCTGAAGCCTTTGCCCAGAGTCGGACACATAGAATAATAAATAAGTAAATAAATAAACAAGTGGGGGTGGGGAAGGCCTCGGCGTGGCTTACAGCAGGTTATTTTATTCAGGCTTAAACTAAATGGAATTGTTCAGGTGAGTCCAGATCATTATATTTAGACTTGAACCAGACGCCTCTGTCCATGAGAGAGACCCCCAAGTGGTCAAAAGTTAAAACTTGTCTTGATTAACCATTTCAGTGTAGTGTAAGGAGTTAAGTATTTTATTTGGTTATCAGTAGATGATTTTGTTGAAGTTTGAGAAATTCCTAAAAACAAGAAGTTACATCTCATTCGACTGTCCATCTCATTGCAATGGAGCAACTCAAATAATATACCTGGCATAAAATAAATGATCTTATTCAGCTAAGTGAAATTTTGGCTACTGTTGACTGCCATTTTTTCGGCTAATGTCAGACTAGTATGTTCAGCATAGAGAAACCTACCGCAACAGAAAGTTTAAAAGCTGTCCGATGGCTTCAATGATGAATGATTGTCGGGGAGGTCTACTTCTGTGGGTACAAGGATGATAATTTTATTGCCACTTGTTTTCCACATTCCTCTTTCTGGATCCTACCCACCCCAGAGGGCTTTCCTGTCATTTTCTAAATATTTCTGTGCTGTTTACTTATCTCCTAATTCTACTGACTATCAAAAATACTTTGACTTTCTTCTACAATGGAACATATTCTATCCATTTCTCCTTTTTCTGAAATCTCCATTCTTGGAGATTTCAATGTTCACCACCATCTTTGGCTCTCCTCTCCTTTCACTGATCCACCTGGTGAACAAGCTTACACCTTTGCTATCCTTAATGACCTAGAGCAGCTTGTACAGCACCCTACCTGTATCCCTGACCGTCTTGGAGAGAGCTCCAACATACTTGACCGCTTCCTTACAACTAATCCTTCTGCTTACACTGTTAATCTTTTCTTTCCGTTGAGCTCCTCCGATCACTACCTTATCACCTCAACCTGTCCTATCGCTCTGGTACGGCCTGCAGACCCTCCAAAGAAACGTCGTCTGTGGCACTTTGGAGCTGTGGATTGGGAGGCCCTTAGGCAGTACTTCTTTGATTTTCCCTGGAATGATTCTTGCTTCCATGGCCGGGAGCCGTCTGGGTGTGCCTCGTGCATTACAGAGGTTATTCTCTCGGGCATGGAAGCATACATTCCTTTCTCATATCCTCTGACTAATGCACGAAAGCCTTGGTTTAATCACGCTTGTTCTAATGCTGTCTGCAACAAGGAGAGGGCGTATAAAAGGTACCGGAGCCAACCCACCCCTGAATCACATCTTTTATACGTTTCTGCCCGGAATCGTGCTAAGTCTGTTCTTCGCTCTGCTAAAAATAATTTCATCCGTACAAAATGCTCTTAACTCTCTAACTCCAATTCTTCCCACTCTTTCTGGCACCTTGCCAAAAACCTTTCTAACAACTTTACCTCATCATCCTTCCCTCCTCTTTTCTACTCTGATGGCTCTGTAGCTATTTCTTCTACTGATAAAGCAGATCTCTTCACTCAGACTTTCTCCTCCAGTTCCACCTCAGACGATTCTGGTGCTGTTCCTCCATCACTTCCCCCCTCTGACTTCCTCATGGCTAACATTAAAATTTCTTTAGCTGATGTATTTTCTGCCATCACAGGCCTCAATACTAATAAGGCATATGGGCCTGATGGAGTTCCCCCTGTTGTTCTCAAGAACTGTGCCTTTGTGCTTACACCCTGCCTAAGCAAACTCTTTCGTCTTTGTTTATCAACTTGTACCTTTCCTTCTTGCTGGAAGTTTGCTCTCATTCAGCAAGTCCCAAAGAAGGGTGACCATTCCCAACCCTCTAACTATCGTTCAATTGCTTTAACATCCTGTATCTCAAAAGTTTTTGAGTCTATTCTTAATAGAAAAATTTTAAGGCATCTTTCCTATCACAACCTTCTTTCTGATCATCAATATGGGTTCTGTCAGGGACGCTCCGCAGGCGATCTTCTCACCTACCTTTCAGACTCCTGGTCATCCTCCGTTCGAGACTTTGACGAAAGCTTTGCCATTGCACTTGACATCTCAAAGGCTTTTGATTGAGTCTGGCATAAATCTTTAATTTCCAAACTGCCCTCTTAGGGTTTCTATCCTTCTATCTGTGCCTCCATCTCTAGCTTCCTTTCTGGTCGTTCTATAGCCGCTGCTGTAGGCGGCCATCGTTCTTCTCCTAGATCTATTAACAGTGGTGTTCCTCAGGGCTCTGTCCTATCACCAACTTTCTTCCTTTTATTCACCAATGACCTTCTAAGTTGTACATCTAACACTATCCATTCATACGCTGATGACTCCACCCTTCACCTTTCCATTTGATTCCTACAACGTCCATCTCAGCAGTTACTTCAACAAACAAGGGATGAGGCTATGGCACACCCAATGTCTGACTTGGCTCGTATCTCTGACTGGGGTTAAAATAATCTGGTTGTTTTTAATGCATGAAAGACTCAGTTTCTGCACCTATCAATCCGACAAAATCTTCCACAGGTATACCCACTAATGTTTAATACTATTCAGCTTAATCCTGCATCATCCTTGAACATGCTTGGAGTTTCATTTACTCAGGACTTATCTTGGAAAGATCATATTACATCTCTTGTAAAATCTGCTTCCAAGAGATTGGGTGCGCTAAGCCGACTCCGTTCCTTCTTTACCCCTGCACAATTGTTGACTCTATGCAGGGGTTTTATCCGCCCCAGCGTGGAGTAGAACTCTCATGTGTGGGGAGGCTTCCCATATACAGCTTTTCTCAATAAGGTGGAGTCAAAGGCTTTTCGTCTCATTAACTCTCCCCTTCTTACTGACCCCCTTCAACTTCTGTCTCTTTGCCGCACTGTTGCATCTTTATCTTTTTTCTATCGCTACTTCAATGGTCACTGTTCCTCTGAACTGTCCGCATGCATTCTAGCAGCAAACTCTCACCCCTTTTCTGTCCAACTCTCTAATGCAAGAGTTAACTGTTACTCCCGGTCCTTCATTTATGCAACAGGTCAACTCTGGAAGTGTCTCCCTCTGTCTGTATTTCTTGCTTCCTATGATCTCCAGTCTTTCAAACGCAGTGTGTCCAGGCATCTCGAAATGAATGGATCTTGAATTTGGCTCTCTGTTGTATTTTGTTTTTCTCTTGGAAGGGACAGTTCTGCGGGCTCGTTGCCTTTGGTTCCTTCTTTCTCACAAAAAAAAAAAAAGTTATGACTGTGGAGAAAGAGTTAGGATAACGATGATGATGATGATGAAGTTGTGAGTTACAAGTAAGGCGAAAATTGAGCCATGAGTTATTACTGAGTCAGAGCGTTTATATATGCAACAGCCGTATTTTGTTTTAACACTGCCGTCAGTTGGTCAAACTGAAAAAAAAAAAAAAAAAAAAAAAAATGCCCATACTGAATGTAAATGTTAACTGAAGACACGACAGTTTCGACTCGACTTTGTCATTCTTTATTTAAGATGGGTCCACATGCCGACTGTTTTATACTCACAATATACACAGTCTCATGTGGGTCAAATTCTTCCACAATTAAACTATTAAGACAATACTAGGTAAGTGATGATTTTTTGCCCATTGTACTGTTTTGGCACAAACAGTGCATTTCCCTTCGGATAACTACAGACAGTCAAGATCATCAGACGAAAATCTTCACGAATCAAAGTGTCTTTGTTTTCTTTTTCTTTCTTTTCGTTTTTAGTTTGCGGGTGGTCCTCCGTAGGGCCGGATGTCTCTGCTTACAGGTAGGGCAATAACAGCAATAAAACTTCTCCATTTATTATTCCTCTGGTCAATGATGGTGGAGAAGGCATTAAGTAATAGGTCTGTCTGTCCGTGTGTGCGTTCTATCGTTCATGGGGTCTGTGCGTCCGTAACACAATTGTGGGAGCAGTATCTCCGGAACTCATCACCGGATTTCCACCAAACTTTTGTCATTGATCCAGGATGAGATGATGAGATGATTAGGTCAGCTAGGTCATGGGGCCAAAGGTCAAGGACATATGGGGTCAACTTAGTTTGTTTTTGTGTGTACAATATCTCCTGGACCCCTAAAAAGGATTTCTACCAAACTCTGGTCAGTGATACATTATGAAAGGACGATGAACTGATTAGGTCAGCAGGGTAAATGGGTCTAAGGTCAAGGTCGTATGGGTGTGAGGGCGATACCTCCTGAACCACTCGACGGATTTCAACCAAACTTTTGTCAGTGATAAAGTATGAGAGGACGATGAACTGATTACATTAGCAAGGTCAAGTGATCGAAGGTCAAAGTCATGAGTTTTTTTTTTTTTTTTGCCTATCCACCATTGGGGCCGAAGCCCCTGGTGATTAGGGCAAATATAACAAATATGTACACACACACACACACACACACACACACACACACACACACACACACACACACACACACTGTAGATAGATAGATAGATAGATATAGATATAAGAAATAGATAGATATAGATATAGATAGAAACAGAAGAACCAGTACAGTGTGCAGCATGGTTATTGCAACGTTTTGAAGATGACACTCTTCATCATCAGTTGTATTTCTTCTTTCCTGCAATTTTCCTGTTGCTGGTTCTTCTTTATTTATGTTTTCATTGATTCTATGTCAAATCTTGCTGAGTTTTTAGCTTTGTATTCGTACTATGTTCGCTAGGAATATTTATTGTTTTATTTTATTTTAGATTGCCTGATGAGGAGTGTCATCTTCGAAACGTTGCAATAAACATGCTGCACACTGTACTGGTCATTCTGTTTCTTATTCGCCTCCGCTTCCCTAAGGATGTATCCATTGCTGTTATTCTTCTTCGACGTTATGGATCTCCAGTACTCAAGCTGTACAGGGAATACGAACATCTGCAAAGGAAGATTGAGAAGACGGTGGCTGACATGGAATTTCTGGAAGCATGTGCTAAGCAGGATCTGGTGCCCAACTTCCTGCGGTTCAAGCTGTACAAGGATATCTTAGGCACACTGGTCTTTATCGTAACTGCCAGCATTCATTCCTCATAAAGGAGCTTAATACAAAAAGACGCCGTTTAAAATTAGTGAAGGCGAAACTAGAAGATGTTACTTCGGCCCTGAGAAGTTTTTTTTTTTTTTTTTTTTTTTTTTGATAGACTTTAATCATCTGAATCACCTTACCAAGCGTGCTACTAGTGCATACATGAGCATGTAAATTTTGTCCAGAAACGTAAACTAGTGAAACTGGGTTTTGTAAATGATGATGGTATATCTCGGGATAAAGTTATATTCAATTTTTCTCATATAAAGCTATCGGAGGTTGAACAGCGTGCGTTGCCTAAAGGGTTAAACTTCGTTATCTCTAGTGATAAACAAAACTTTCTAAACCTTTGCTGTAGTTTTGAAAACTTGTTCAATACAGTAAGGTCTTTGGCTTTTTATGATCCGAATCAGGAAGGTTTTGAGTGCTGTAAGAGTTTGTTGAAATAATTAGCAATTTCATATTTTCATTCTAGTGATACCCATAAGTCTGTGCCAAATCAGAGTACAATGCTTTAAAAGCCCTTTCACAAAACTGAGAAGCAGTAATTTTGAAACCAGATAAAGCAAATGGCGTTGTTCTCTTGAAAAGAAGTGCGTACTTGAAAAAAATGAAAATTATTCGTGACCGCTCGAAATATAAGCCTCTTACTGGTGCTATTCTGTTAACAATACTGAACAAGGAGGAGAAAATCAACAGGTTTTTGAGGCAATTAAAAAGGATGGTATCATAAATGACACTACTTACTGCAGCTTATTCATGACCGGATCCCGACCTGGAATAACGTACGGGCTCCAGGAGGTTCATAAAGATGGTTGCCCTGTCCACCCTATTATGTCTGCCATTGGTACTTTTAACTATAGCTTATCAGAATTCTTCGTTCCCATATTGTTATCAGTTACCCATAATAATTACACTGTTCTCGATTCTTTCAAGTTTGCTAAAGAAATTTGTAGCCTGAAGTTTGGTAACTGTGTACTAGCGTGTTTTGATATAAAATCATTATTCACTATTATACCATTAGCTGAAACAATAAATATCTCTGTAGACAGTCTCTTTAAAAATAAAAATAAAGTGTTTAATTTTAATAGGAATCAACTCCATAAGCTTCTTACTCTGGCGCCTAACGACAGTTACTTTTGCTTTGATGGTAATATTTACGCTCAAATTGATGGTGTTGCTATGGGCAGTCCACTTGGACCCACCTTGGCAAATGCTTTTTTGTCCCATCATGAGGTACGCTGGTTGGATGAGTGCCCCCTGCAATTTAGACCATTATTTTATCGACGCTATGTGGATGATACATTAATGATTTTTAGATCAGTCTCATATCCCAAATTCTTTGGAGTATCTTAATTCCAGACATAGTAATACTGTATAGAGTTCACAGTTGAAAGAGGGGTAAACAACTACCCTTCCTTGATATTTTAGTTACCCATTAAGACAATTCATTTTCTACCTCAGTATGCAGGAAGCCTACATTTACTGGGCTCATGACAAAGATTTCTTCTTTCATACCTATTGATTTTAAGAGGAAGTTAGTTACTACATTAGTTCACCAGGCCTACCGTATCAGCAGTAACTATCTTGATTTTCTCTTGGAAATTCAGTTCCTTAGGGATATTGTATTTCTAAATCGCTTTCCATTCCGTTTTTCAGATTCATGTGTAGGACAGGCATTGGACAGAATGTTGAATCCTAAACCACAGAAAATTTTGGCAAAAAAAAAAAGGATATTTACTTTTCTCTTCTCTTTGTAGGTAAGCACAGTTCTGCTCTACGAAACAGATCAGTAAAATTACTAAAGGAATTTTATCCTCAACGTAAGGGTAGTGTTTAAAGCTGCTCGAACAGTTCGGAGTTTTTTCCGGTTCAAGGACCTGGTCCCTATAAAGAGCTACAGTTGTTGTTCAAAGATTTCCTGCACCTATAGTGCAGGCCGAGCCATACATTACTGGCAAGAGCTACAGGCCTCTGTGGTATTTAAATACGAGTGTCACTGCTGTAATGCAGTGTATATTGGCAAAACAAAAGCGCCAACTCACGGTCCGGATCTTTGAACACCTGGGAAGATCGATCCCGACTAGCAGACCATTGCATAGTCCCTCTTTTAGCGCCATTCGGCGACATGCACTCCAGGAAGATCATCCCATCCGTCTAGACTCATTTACAGTTCTGTCGTCGAGGGCCTCGGAGAGGGAGCTGTGTATCAGTGAGTCCTTGTTGACACTTAAATATAAACCCTCCCTTGATAATAACGAGAAATCAATTGAACCACTGTTTTTAATGCTCTGTTTTACCTGTATTTCTTCTTTCCTGTAGATTTCCTGTTGCTGGTTCTTCTTTATGCATGTTTTCATTGATTTTATGTCAAATCTTGCAGAGTTTTTAGCCTTTTTACTTGTGCTATGTTCGCTAGGAATATTTATTGGTTTGTTTTATTTTAGATTGCCTGATGATGAAGAGTGTCATCTTCGAAACGTTGCAATAAACATGCTGCACACTGTACTGGTTC